>NW_021703782.1:90938751-91375807 GCF_005190385.1 Monodon monoceros | reverse complement strand
CGGGCGGGCGGGGCGGCGGCCGCCGCCGGCATTTGTAGGCCTCAGGTTTGCACCGTCACGTTGCGAAATTGAAACCGGAGCCCCGGGCGGAGCCACCTCTGTGTGCGATCCGCCCCGGCCCGGGGGTGGGGGGAGCCTAGCCCCCTGCCCGTAGGGGCTGGGCTGGCTGGGCGGCCGGAGCCCCATGGGGGCGGGCTGTGTCTGCCGTCCCGTCAGACCCCTCCGTGGACCCCGGGCCCAACTGTTGGGCGAGTTCTAGAAGTGGAGCTTTCGGGGAGCAGGAGAAGGTGCCGTGTTGTGACACCAGAAATCAGCGGAAAGGTCAGGAACAGGCGGTGACCCTCAGGTGGAGCAGGAAGGACGGGCGGACAGGGAGCGTCGCGGCGCTAGCCGCAGGGGAAACCTCGGGGTGACAGCGCTTTCAGAAAGGAGAGCCAGTGCACACTTGACCTTAAACGTTGCAGTTTTCCGGGGGACGGCGATCCACGCTCGGGGAGAGCGGTGGTCACCCTGAATCGCAGCCCACCTCGCCCGCCGCCCGGGTTCTCCTCGGTGCTTTGTGGGAAGTGTAGTCCCCGGGCGCCGCAGGCCCACGCTGGGGTCATAAAAATTGAATTTTCCTAAGACATGCAAGACAGTTTCTGATTGCCTTTGGGGTGGTTAGGTGAAAAGCTTTAGGCTGAGGTGTTTCCTCAACGCTGTCCTTCAGTTTATGAAGAACAAGAAAGGTGTTATTTAGGGATGAGGTGGGTTTAAAATGGAATGAAGCCTGGGTGAGGTGTCTCAAGCCTTGTGAAGTTTCTGTTGTTACAGCCCCCTCTGAATTTTCATATGAAAGTAGCTATACGCACAATAATTTCTGTTTCTTTGGTGCTTGGCAGTTTAAAGATACTTTTATATACATGATCTCACTTTTGTCCTCCTAACAGCCTAGTAATGCAGGTAGGTAGTAATTATCCTTGTTTTAAAGAGGAGGCAGGCTTAGAGAGATAAGATCCTTGCTGCTTTGACACAAAACTGGTGTAGCAGCAGTGGTGTTTGCTCATTTTGAGGCTGAAATAAAGAATTGGTGTCACCCTGGGCAGGATGGAGAGTCTTGAGTAGACAAGGTCTCATGCGGTGGTTAGAGATAGACAGGGCCTGATAGCCACAGAGTTGATTGCTTGTGTGTCAGTTCCAAGCTGGAGCACCACCAGGCCTTTTGGGGAGATCAGTTCCCTGATCTTTTTTCTTCCATTTTTTGTTATGTGGTAAAATACACATAACATAAAATTTACCATCATAGCCATTTCTAACTGTACAGGCCAGTGGTCTTAAGGACATTCATATGGTTGTGCAACCATCACCACCGTTTATCTCCAGAACTCTTTTCATCTTGCAAAACAGAAACTCTATGCCCACTAAACTCTTCCTTTCCCCCCTCCTCCCAGCCCCTGGCAGCTACTGTTCTACTTTCTGTCTCTGTGATTTTTTTTAAAAATAAACTTATTTATTAATTTTTGGCTGCGTTGGGTCTTTGTTGCTGTGCACGGGCTTTCTCTAGTTGCGGCGAGCAGGGCTACTCTGTTGCAGTGTGTGGGCTTCTCATTGCGGTGGCTTCTATTGTAGTGGAGCACTGGCTCTAGACGCACGGGCTTCAGTAGTTGTGGCACACGGGCTCTATAGTGCAGGCTCAGTGGTTGTGGCACACGGGCTCAGTAGTTGTGGCACGTGGGCTCAGTAGCTCCACAGCATGTGGGATTTTCCTGGACAGGGATCGAACCCATGTCCCCTGCATTGGCAGGCGGATTCTTAACCACTGTGCCACCAGGGAACTCTCTGTCTCTATGATTTTGATATCTCTAGGTATCTCATGTAAGTGGACTCATACAGGATTTGTCTTTTTGTGGCTGGCTTATTTCACTTGGCATAATGTCCTCAGGGTTCATCGGTGTTGTACCATGTGACAGGATTTTCTTTTTTAAGGCTGAGTAGTATTCTGTTGTACGCATATGTCATATTTTCTCATCCATCTGTCGAGGGACACTTGGGTTGCTTGTATGTTTTTAGCTATTGTGAATAATGCTGCTATGAATATGGATGTACACATCTCTCTTTGAGACTGTGCTTCCAGTTCTTTTGGATATATACCCAGAAGTGGGATTGTTGGATTATATGGTAATTCTATTTTTAATTTTTTGAGGAACTGCCATACTGTTTTCCACAGTGCCTATACCATTTTATGTTCCCACCAGTGGTAAACAAGGGCTCCAGTTTTTCTAGGACCTCGTCAACACTTGTTATTTTCTGTTTTTTTTTTTTGCGGTACGTGGGCCTCTCACTGTTGTGGCCCCTCCTGTTGCGGAGCACAGGCTCAGCGGCATGGCTCACGGGACCAGCTGCTCCGCGGCATGTGGGATATTCCCGGACCGGGGCGCGAACCCCGTGTCCCCTGCATCGACAGGCGGACTCTCAACCACTGCGCCACCAGGGAAGCCCTATTTTCTGTTTTTGATAGTAGCTATCCCAGTGGGTGTGAGGTGGTCTGACGTTTTAAGTTGTTCCACAGCAAGATATCTGAGTTCATGTTGTAGCACTAAACACATTAAAATATAAATTACTAGTTGGAATGGGGAACAAAACTAGAGGAAGAATTGGATATCTTTCTTAAGTGGCTGATGTATTTGTATATATGCATTGTGCTCCTGTACATCAGGTACCTGTTAAAACGTTTTTAGTTCTTCTGGTTGAGGAATTTAGTGGCTTTAGCAGCTACTGGAAAAGTTAGGAAGAAATAATTCCCATGCTTGGTTTTTCATTGTTTTGTTTGGTCAAGTCACCAGTCTTTGGCCACAGATGTCTGTTAACTTGGTTTCTGCATTTCTTCAGGGGAGATTAAATACTTGGCATTTGGTACCTTGGAATAATTTAACTTGAAATCACACTCATATATACCGAACATGTATATAAGGAACTTCAAATAAGCCATTTTCAGTTTCAGAAAGGTTATAGTAAAAGGAGAGATGGCTGGTAACAAGGTGCTTTTTAGAATTCTGCTATAAAAGAAAAGAGCTAAGTATCTGAATATTAGCTGGCTATTATTTCTGACTAATAGATGATAAAAGAGCAAACTACTAGATGCCAGCATTGTTTCTCCCCCTAATATTTTATCATAAAACTCTTCAAAAATACAGAAAAATTGAAAGTGAGCATTCATATACCCACTACCTAGATTCTACATGTGATATTTTACTACTAGCTTTATCACATATGTGTCCATTTTCAAGCCACATTTAAAAATGTTATTTTATTTTAGTTATTTTATTATTTAAAAAAGATTGTGGTAAGATACACATACATAACATAAAATTTATCATTGTAACCATTTTTAAGTGTACAGTTCAGTGGCATTAAGTACTAAATCCATCTTATTTTGATGCATTTCAGTGAATTGGAGACATCAGTACCCTTCCCCCTAAATATTTCAGCACTAGCATTTTTTTTTAGCACTAGCATTGTTTTAAATGCTTTGTATATATTCGTTTTTTTTAAAGATTTTTTTAATATTTATTTTATTATTTAGTTTTGGCTGTGTTGGGTCTTCATTGCTGCGTGCGGGCTTTCTGTAGTTGTGGTGAGCAGGGGCTACTCTTTGTTGCGGTACGCGGGCTTCTGACTGTGGTGGCTTCTCTTGTTGCAGAGCACAGGCTCTAGGCGTGTGGGCTTCAGTAGTTGTGGCACGCAGGCTCAGTAGTTGTGGCTCGCGGGCTCAGTAGTTGTGGCTTGCAGGCTGTAGAGTGCAGGCTCAGTAGTGTGGTGCACGGGCTTAGTTGCTCCACGGCTTGTGGGATCTTCCCGGACCAGGGCTCGAACCCATGTCCCCTGCACTGGCAGGCGGATTCTTAACCACTGCGCCACCAGGGAAGCCCCTATATTCTTTTATTCATTAAAATAATCCTAAGAGGTAGGTAAAGTTCTTATTGCTGTTTTATGGAGTGGAAAACAGACATTTTAGGTTCCCAAGGTCCCTCAGCTAGTAAGTGGTGGAGTTGGAACTGGATTCCAGGTGGCTCACAGGCACTCATGACCAGTCTTTAGGCTGGGTTACCTCCGTGTACCATAGAGTGTTCATGCTGATGAAGAGATCACATCAGATGCATTGCTAAATTCTCAGCTACTTGTTACTTTAATCCAATTATTTGACTGCTGTTTAACACTGCTGTGGTGTACAAAAGAAGCATGAAAACTCTACTGATGGAATTATAATACTACTGAGAAGAAAGAGGAAGAATACTTGTAAACAGATATGTAAGGACCAAAGTGTATGATTTGTTATAGTTAGTAATGCTAGAGTAATATTATCATTTTTGGTTCCCAGGTCTGTTATTTTGAGATGTATAACTCGTAACACTGCCTTTCTATAGATTTTAAATCAATGCATTTTACCTTTGCATTTGAAGTGATATACATGTCATAAATTTAAATGAAATCTGTAGCTGCTTTCAGTTGTATCTGATACTACACTCTGTAGGAGCTCCTGAGAAGCAGAACTGACAGGTTTGTCTTTTACTTATCTCTTTTCTTTTCTTTCTTTTTCTTCTTCTCTTTTTTTGTTTTCGAGTAGTATCATGGAGTAGTATCATGTATGAAAGTTGTCAAAAGGTAAGCAGGATAATCTTGGGTTGGGGTTTGTTATCCTTTCAAAAATATCCTGTAATTGTCACTTTGAGTCAGGTGATTGTAATAGAATAATGGTAAAGCTAATGTTTTTGAGAGCTTACCATTGTGTTCTACACTTTGTACGAATTAATTGATTGAATCCTTGCAACAGCCCTGTGACTTTGGTACTATTGTTGTCTGGTGTTGCTTCCCTCATGTTACAGAGTTAGGGCTTGAACTCAGATTTTTTGACTCTAAAGTTTATGTTAATTCTGTGCTGCTACTGTACTAGTGTCTCTGAAAGGGAAAATATAGTTTATAAGAAGATCAACATGGCTTTTTTCCCCATGTCTTGCTAGCCTGCAGAAGAAACGTGCTATAGTGTATAAAATGTGGCAATATTCTGGTTCATCCAATAGGACATATTAGATTTGGGGGTAAGATGCCAAAATAGAGAACAATTAGTTCTGACTGTTAAAGGCAGTTCTGAAATCTAGTTTGTAAATTACTTAAGGTCATAGTCTGTAGTTTTTCTTTATATTTAGGGTAATGTAACTGTTTGGAATGGAATGAAATTCAATGCAAGGCATGTGGGCTAGTTTTTCTTTTAATATTATCCTCTGCCAGTTCATGGAAAAGTTGACATTGTAGTTATATTTCAGCAATGGGTAGGGAGATTTCTGACAGAGGGAAGGAAGCATTTGAGACTTTTCACCTGGTCAGCTGTTCATTGGTTTCATGTTCTGGGTTTTATAAATTCTAAGGCATCCTTAGAATCTGATCTTCATTGGGATAAAGACAGCTCATGAAGGAGCAACAGCTTATATAATCTTAAAGCACATTGATGCTATTCAACTTGACCATTCGACACAGCCACTTCAGTTGCAAAGTTGGCCAGGTAATCAACATGTCAGGTGTCTTCTGAGAGAGTCTCTGCTGGTGACAGGCATCCTAGTGGCTCTTTTAGAGGATGAGATGGGGAAGCTGTGTGTGTAGCTGTGTAGGTGAACGTGATTCTGTGAGCATACTGAAACAGCCCCAGAGAGATGGCTGCTTTAGTGACAGCCAAATATGCAGCTGAGCTGAGCTATGTAGAAAGGCTACATCAAGCCTGTATTATTTTAATTTTGGGTACTTAGCCAGATCGGGAGGTTAAAATGGAAAATAGTGATGATATTTCTGTTTTTTTTATAATTTCTAGTTTTCTACTTCTACCCCATCTTGTTTTGAATTATGCCTTCAGTAAATTGTAATATTTAATAAAGGCCAGTGTTGGTGAGAATAGTTGGCACTGGGACGTTCGACCTTGTTCAGAAGATAGATGTTAAAATTGTAGGCACTGCCAGTGTGCTCAAATGGTCTGATCTAAGTTGTTGGTCTCTGTTTTCAAGCCTGGCCGGTCTCTGCCTTGGGCTTGCCATCTTATATGACTTGTTTTCCCCACACATTTTCCAATTCAATAAACAGTCTTTAAAAATGGAGTTACTGGGCTTCCCTGGTGGCGCAGTAGTTGAGAGTCCGCCTGCCGATGCAGGGGACGTGGGTTCGTGCCCCCGTCTGGGAAGATCCCCCATGCCGCGGAGCGGCTAGGCTCGTGAGCCATGGCCGCTGAGCCTGCGCGTCCGGAGCCTGTGCTCCGCAACGGGAGAGGCCAGAACAGTGAGAGGCCCGCGTGCCTCAGAGAAAGGAAAAAGAAAAAAAAAAATGGAGTTACTAACTTATGGTCCTGGCCTCACAGGGCTTATAATTCAGTGTAGAGGCAGATTTATATATAAATATAAATAGCTAATAGGAAGTATGATATGAAAAATGCCTAACACAGTTCTTTAGAAATGTCAAGGAGTGAGGATAGTATTCCAGGCTAAGGGAACAATAGCTTGAGCTCTGTCATAGAGTTTGAAAACTATTGTGCATTTTCAGGGAAAGTTGGAATGAGTCTGATATGCTAGAATGGGGGTACTATGGCTGCATGAAGTACTAGGAAAGGAGTTAGAATTTGGAGTCTGAGACTTGGCCTTTTCTGCCTTTTACAATTTGGGATCTTGAGCAGATTATTTTACCTCACTAAGTTTAAGTTTCTTATAAAATTGGGATAATTAGAAATAGTGTTGTTAGACTTTATGTGCATGTTAATGCACTGTGTAAACAATTAAATTCTGTATAGATTATTATTTTTAGTGGAGGGGGTGGTAGGAGAGAAAGCAAAGGATAAGGTTGGGACCAGCTTGTCTAGGAATGCCAACACAACTAGTTTTTATTTATTTTTTTGGCTGCGTTGGGTCTTTGTTGCTGTGCGCAGGCTTTCTCTAGTTGTGGCGAGCGGGGGCTACTCTTTGTTGCAGTGCGTGGGCTTCTCATTGCGGTGGCTTCTCTTGTTGCAGAGAATGGGCTCTAGGCGTGTGGGCTTCAGTAGTTGTGGCACGCGGGCTCAGTAGTTGTGGCTCGTGGGCTCTAGAGTGCAGGCTCAGTAGTTGTGGTGCACCAGCTTAGTTGTTCCGCAGCATGTGGGATCTTCCTGGGTCAGGGCTCAAACCCATGTCCCCTGCATTGCCAGGTGGATTCTTAACCACTGTGCCACCAGGGAAGCGCAACACAACTAGTTTGAACTTTGTTCTGTAGACAGTAGAGGACCATCAAAGGCTTTCAAGCAGGGGTGTAACCTGAGTAGACCCTTTTTATAAGGATAACAGGTGGCAGTGATATAACATTGATTGCAGGGGTCCAGAGACCAAGAGCAGCAAGACTAAAAGGAAGATATTACAGTAGCCAAGTTAGAAGAAACCTAGGGTCTGAACTGGGGTAGTGGAAGTGGATTTGACAGGTAATATAATCTAGAATCCCTAAGATATGCAGAAACTATTGGCTGAGTAGTGGAGTTATTCAACAGAAGGAGGAGTTAGAGAGGATTCCCAGAATCTACCTAGAGATTAAGGGGGTTGAGAGTACAGCTTCTAGACAGATTTGGGGAGGTAAGAGTGGAGAGAAGGGAGAGCAGGTTTTGTTCAAGAAATAAATCAAAAAAAAAAAAAAGAAATAAATCATTTGTTGAATGAATGGGTTGAATTATTGAGGCATCCATGTTGAGTTGTTTAGGGAGACAGTTTTGAATAGTGACTAAAACCTCTGGTGTTGAAGTCAGAACTGATTTTGAATCTTGACTCTGCCACCTTTTAGTTTTAATGTCAAGGGATCTAAATTTTAAGCCTTGGGTTTCTCATCTGTAAAATGGGATAACAGAACTATTTTACGGGGTTGTTACAAGAATAGGAAGAGATAATGCATGTTAAGAACTTCGTATAGTGTTGGGCACATGGATTACAGGTGTGTGGGAGCTTTGGTTCTGAAACTTGGGCGAGTGTGGGGTGATGTGGACGGATTGTCCAGAGGACAGCTGTCTGGGGGCTATGAATATATAGGGATGAGAAGAAGACAGAAAAGAACTAGGGAAGGGGATCAGAAGTGCCTAGAGAGGGCAAAGGTTTCCCAGGGTTATGACTATCAAATGTTTGCATTCTCAGTTGTTATAATGTGTTAATCAAGTGTGCCCATCCACTAATACTCTTCTTATAAAATTATTATGTAAATCAGACACTTTGTTCTAATTTTAATGTAAGGTTTTGTATGTTTATGATATATATGTACACACACACAATGTATGTTGTATTGGAGTTTTTTAGCCTTCAGTGAATAACTATTAGTATATATGTATTTTAAGTATTAACATATTTGTTCTACACACTCAATTTCTTTAAATTGAGTATTGTTGATTTACAATGTTGCGTTAGTTTCTGGTGTACATCAAAGTGATTCAATTATACACACACACACACATATATATATATACACATATATTCTTGTTCATATTATTTTCCATTATGGTTTATTACAGGATACTGAATATAGTCCCTGTGCTGTACAGTAGGACCTTGTTTCTACACACCAGATTTATTTATGGACATATTCCTTACTATTTCTCCAATTTGGTAATCACTGTGATTTGCCCCCCTTATTCTGAATTTGCAAAACAGGGCATCAAATTAGGAGCTCTTAGCATGGAAATGAAAAGTGTTTATTTTGTTTTTTTAAATGGTAGCTATGAGTATAAATCTTTTAATTGTTTTTCTTTCCCCTGGTGTTCTAAATAATAGATTCTTTATACAATTGCATATGTACGAGTGGATGAACACACCATTGGTGATCCAGAGGATTTTTGTCAAGACTGGATAAACCATGTATCACATTGATTGTAGAGGTTAGTAGATTTAGTTCCTTAGGATGTGTGCATTTTTTGTAGTAACATTTAAAAATGCATAGGTTATCAAGTAGCAATTTCCTCCCAAGATCTTCATGGGTTTTTCTCCTTTTTTAGCTATCCTGAGAGAATCAGTGAAGTTCATTTTAGTTTATATATGCTTGAAGCTTCTATTCTCTGTCATCACATAAACATTAATTAAAAAATTAGCAAGCAAAAGATAAAACTTGAAGATGTTCTTTAGCAGTGTGTGCAAGGAAAAGGCTGTGGGTGTTAGTTTACAAGTAGTATTGTCTGCCATGACCATGAAGTATGATGTTATGTGCTCCAGGAATGTCATCATGGATTTAATTGTTTTATTTGTGAAAAGAGGTAAGGAGAAAGGCAGCATCATGGTATTTAGATATTCCTGATTCTGCCATTTTGACATGCACTGTGATGGAAAAGCCACTTAATTCTACTTTGTTCTGAGGCTGAACAAGAATATGGTGTCAGTTTCACTCTTGGATGATATTGGATGGTCCTTTGATTGAAATTCTGTAAATTCAGATTGTAATTCTCTGATACCATGAGCTCAATATCCAGGGAGTACCTGAGATTTTGTAGCTTCAATCCAAAGGTGCATTTTGTTGCCGTCTTTCAGTTTAACTACTGGATCCCCTTTCTCCCAGTGCATTCTATTGTTTTTTGGTGTGTATGTTGCTGCCAATGGTGTATGATGCCTTAATTCATTAGGTGGAATTTTGAGTGATGGAACGAATGGAATATTTTATAAACCAAAGTTCAACTTTAGAATAAACTTTGGCTTAGTTTTACTATTTCACATATCTTCATTCCATTATAGAGAAATGGAAAATTGGAAGGTTGGAGAAAGTGTTTAGAAGAGAAGTGACATTATTTACACCTAGATTCTTTTTTAGAGCTTTTGGACCTGTATAGATGTGTTAATTGCGATATACCGAAGGCAAGCAGGTCAAACCACAAATGCTGGGATTTAAATAGTGACTTAAATAAAAAACGTTCTAGAGTTTACACATCCAGATAAGCATTGTTCTAGGTAATTAGCCGCTTTGGGTGTATCTTAGCTATCATACATTTGACTTGTATGCAGTCTGAACTCTTGCATAGAATGTATCATCTCCTTTAAGCTGACTTTCATAAGCTGAACTACTCTTTCTGCTCATCAGTTTACTAACACTGATTTCTAATTGGGTTTCTGCCAGCTGCTGTATCTGGGGGAAAGGGCCTCCTTGGGAGTTGGAAGTGTTTGTGGACCTCAGTGCATCTGGAGTCTGGCACTTGTTCATTAAATCTAGGGTACAGATGAGCGCTGCTGTTTCCTCACTTGACCCAGCCCTGCCAGGCTAACGCTGTGATGTCTTCCGTCCCTCCCCCTTTGTGTGTGGTGTTGCGGGAGGTTGAGGAGTGATGGGCAGGGGCTGTGTGTGAACAGGGAGGCATCGCCTTACTTTGGGCTATACTGGGTTGGTAGGGGGCTTAAAGTAGCCTGACATCATATGCAAATGGCTAGGACTTCTGAAGTGGCAGAAGAAAGGCTTCTTTCCCCTTCCCTGAAACAGTCTAGTCACTAGTGCATCCTGATGCAGGGGTTTCCACATTGGGGTATCTGCTTGGGCCCTGGGGGTAAGACTGGTGGGCTAGGGAACAGGAAGATGGCTTGTCTGATTGCCTTAGTTCTGGGGGAAAGGAGTATCAGCAGGGACTTTGTCAGCAGGAACCTCCTGCTCAGGACCTCATTGCCTGCAGAGGTTCTTATCTACTGACCCCTTGGTTCTTGGACTGCCCTGGGTGGAGGGAGGCAACTCCCGCAGGAACCATGATGGATTATCTCTTTCTGGGAATGAATCCTCCCCCAACCCCTGACTTACCATATTTGTGTTTACTGCTGGACTTTTCAACATTTTCCTTTTAATACATTGGTGTTTAATGAGTTCTTTTTAAAAGAAGTGGGGAATGGGGGCAAGCCTGTATTTAAAAACACAGAAGTAGACATCACAGTTCTAAGCATTAATTCCTAAAGAAGTATCCTACTGGCCTCATTTAGATTTTGCCAAGTATTAGAGTGGCATTTAGTGAATTGAAATGGTATATAGGAACCAATAGATGATGTGGACTTTAACTACCAATTAGTATTTGGTTAGATTTTTTAAAAATTAATCAATTTATTTTTGGCTGCGTTGGGTCTTCGTTGCTGCACGCGAGCTTTCTCTAGTTGGGGCGAGCGGGGGCTACTCTTCATTGCGGTACGTGGGCTTCTCATTGTGATGGCTTCTCTTGTTGCGGACCACAGGCTCTAGGCGCGCCTGCTTCAGTAGTTGTGGTGTGCGGGCTCAGTGGTTGTGGCTCGTGGGCCCTAGAGCGCAGGCTCAGTAGTTGTGGCGCAAGGGCTTAGTTGCTCCGTGGCATGTGGGATCTTCCTGGACCAGGGAGTGAATGCATGTTCCCTGCATTGGCAGGTGGATTCTTAACCACTGCGCCAGCAGGGAAGTCCTAGATTTTTAATTCTGGTAGATTGATCTACCAGAAGAGATTGAGTATTATATAGAAAATCTAGATGCCAGCTAGGGCTTCCTTATTCATAGTTTTAGCCTCAGACTCCTAATTGAAGATTGTCAAAGTCCAGAGGTACTCACCCACCTACCCCTGCAATCTATCACATCCAATTTTTGTGAATTTCCTAGTTTAGTTTAACTTACGCTTTTCTTAGCTTCTGGGCTCCCATTTTTGAAAATGGTGTTTTGGTTCCACCCATGTCAGTTTGGACGTGAAACCCGCTTGTTTCACTGGCACGCACACACACACACACACACACACACACACACCTCTTTTCCCAAGCATTTCAAGAATTCACTTAGCTCTTCAAGAGCTCTTAGCTCTTAGATGTGGTGAGTCATGGGGAAAGGGCTTGACTTTCTGCCCTTTCCTGGTCTGTCTTCCCCTTCCATCTTTTTTTTTCTCCTATCCTTCTCTTTGCAGTAACTGCTGCACCCTTCCTGATTTGGAGCAGAATAGTTCTGTCACGCAGTCAGACCTTCCGGAATTTATCTCCTCCTCTTCTTTTTTTTTTTAAAAAAACCTTAAGCACTTATCATGATTTTAAAAACATAGGGCTTCCCTGGTGGTGCAGTGGTTAAGAATCTGCCTGCCAATGCAGGGGACACGGGTTCGAGCCCTGGTCCGGGAAGATCCCACATGCTGCGGAGCAACTAAGCCCCTGTGCCACAACTACTGAGCCTGCGCTCTAGAGCCCGCGAGCCACAACTACGGAAGCCTGTGTGCCTAGAGCCCGTGCTGTGCAACAAGAGAAGCCACCGCAATGAGAAGCCCGCGCACTGCAACGAAGAGTAGCCCCCGCTCACCGCAACTAGAGAAAGCCCACGCGCAGCAACAAAGACCCAACGCAGCCAAAAATAAAAATAAATTGAAAAATAAAAAATAAAAACATGTAGTCCAAGAGATTCTGATGTCAGGTGTTATGAATTGCAACTAATCCCCTCATTTCCTTTGCCACAGATGTTAGATGTATAAACTTCTAAATGGCTTTTCCAAATATGAGGAATTAACATTTCATACACTCAACAGATATTTGAGCAACTCCTTTCTGTAAGGCACTGAGTTAAATGCTGGGATACCAAGAGACTACGTCAGTTTCTCAACCTGAGGAGCTCTGGAGATGGATGGAGCAAATGAGTAGGCACTCAGGTGGAGTCACACCTCAAAGAGCTGTTACGGTCTAGGGAAGGGATGATCGGGCAGTTAAATAATGTACAGCAAAAGATAACAAGTGCCAGGAGAGATGTAGAAAAGGCCTGTGGGAGTTTGTAGGGCCAGGATGGGATGTGTAAGTGTGGAGCATGTAGTATTTGATCTGGATCGTGAATGGAGAGGATTTGGATATGTGGAGATGGAGAAATGGTCAGGAGAGGTTGGTAGAGTATTCCTGGATGAGGGACTTGGTTGATCAAAAGAATTGTGCAAGAAGAACATATGGTGCACTTAAGAAGCTCTTGCAGTTTGGACACCTGTTGGGGAGCAGTGTGATGCATGGTCAAGAAGGTGCTTTGTGGCTAGATTGGTCTACTCTTAGGAAGGACTTCCTCTCTCATCTGATATTCACCTCCGGCATATGCTACATGTGCTAGCTGCTTATTTTTTAATGTACTTTTATGGAAGTAGATTTTTTTTCCCCCTTGGCAAAAACCTTCCATTTGCATTTGGACACAGTGCTAAGGTGGTATAAGCAAAAATGGGGCACTTACTGTAAGGAATCATGGAGTCTTATGGAAATAAGAGGGACCCTCAGGAGGGATTTGGAACTAAGGACTAGATGTCCTCCAGTTCTTCCACCTTCTCTCTGCACCCCCTGCCATTCTTTCTTCAGACCAGCTTCTTGTGATTTTGTGCTCCATGGCGTAGGCTGAAGATGCCCATGTCATATCTCCTGGCTTACTCTTAGAGGTCCAGGCACTCAAGGGAGACTTGACTCTTTGGTCCCAATTCTGAGTTCCTGAGGAAAGGTTAAATGAGTCAGGGACCATTCCTGTCACATTGGCTGTGGTCAGGGTACAAAGTCATGTTGTGCATAGTTATCTAGTAAGGCTTAGTGTCATCCCCGCCTACTTTCTCTGCCTCAGCTGTGCTGTAATTCAGCATACTAGAAGGAGCATTGGGTTTGCAGTTGACCGCCTGGAGTTTGAATCCTAGCCCTGCCACTTACTTACTACCTTTGTAATCTTCGTCAACATTCTCAGTGAATTCTAGGCTCTGTTTCCTCATCTGTAAGTTGAAGCTAATATTACCTACTTCAGTAAATAGCACTTTAGAGGGAGGTACTGTGTTCTTTTGTGCACTTGGAGGATAAAGACCTCTCTAGGTTCAACTTGTGATTCTTTGTGTCATTAGCTTGGTGACCTTTGGCAAGTCAGTCAGATCCTGAGCCCCAGTTTTTCATCTACAAATGCAGATAATCTCTGCCCACCTCACAATGTTTTTCTGAGGCTCAGAAGGCCATGTGAAACTGCTTTGTGACTATAATGTATTTACATATGTGTGAAGCAGAAGAAGTTAAATACTATTAGGGAGACTGTTTTCCTTGTGAAATTATTCTGTTATAGTCGAGTGTATTTTGGTAGTAACTTGACAGATCTTTCTCAAAATACCCTGTAACGGTAGATTATTAATTGATTTATGATGCAATGGGCAGTTGTCCAAGTATTTTCAGCTTTCCCTTTCAATCTCAGCTTCCACTTAAGGCTTCTAACCTGATTTATAAGTTAAAATTTACTTTCACATTCAGAAAAAAATGATGTTCTTTGTAGAAAATTTAAACAAATGTAAAGAAATCTTAAACCTGTCACACTGAAATAACCATTTTCTCTTTTTAATTCACACAAGTAATTCATCATGAAATAAGTTAGTAGTGACATAGAATTAAACCAGTAAGCCAAAAAAGAATCCTGAAATTCCACCACATAAGGATAACCACTACCTTAAATATAGCCCTTTCCCTAGTCTTTTTGACAGTAATGTTTTTCTTGCATACTTTCTAAGGAATGTTTTGATGTTCAAGTTGTCATGAAGAGGTGATTCATCTGAGGAAAGTGATTTATTTTTCTTTCCTTCTTTTTTGCCGTACGTGGGCCTCTCACTGCTGTGGCCTCTCCCGCTGCGGAGCACAGGCTCCGGACGCGCAGGCTCAGCGGCCATGGCTCACGGGCCCAGCCGCTCCGCGGCATGTGGGATCCTCCCGGACCGGGGCTCGAACCCACGTCCCCTGCATCGGCAGGCGGACTCTCAACCACTTGCGCCACCAGGGAAGCCCCTCTTTCCTTCTTTCTTTTTTATTTTTTAAAATATTTTTTCCGTAAGTGATGATATGAGTGAAAAGCCAGTATTTGCCTTTTATAATCCTGTGAAAAAATAGCCTTTCTTCCTTGACTCAGAAGCCAAAGTTGTATTTTTTGGAGAGATATGAAGAATGAGTGATTTACGTGGACAGTTTTATTTCTCAGGAATAATTATATGTTTTCAGAATTATCAGTGGCCAATGGTAGATAACACTGAAGTGAAGTCCTTAAACCTTTACTGGTTATTTCTTCCTTGTGGGGTAGAAGGAAGGAAGGTCCCATCTTTCCCTTTAGATAGAGAAATTAAAGACAAGTGAATAATATGAATTAGAGAATTATTTAATGGAAAGTAAATGAATATATTTATTCTTTTTTTTAAATCTTTTTTTCTTTTAATATTTATTTACTTATTTATTTTTGGCTGCATTGGGTCTTCGTTGCTGCGCATGGGCTTTCTCTAGTTGCAGCGAGCGGGGGCTACTCTTGGTTGGGGGGCGTGGGCTTCTCATTGAGTTGGCTTCACTTGTTGCAGAGCACGAGCCCTAAGCACACAGGCTTCAGTAGTTGTGGCATGCAGGCTCAGTAGTTGTGCCTTGTGGGCTCTAGAGTGCAGGCTCAGTAGTTGTGGCGCACGGGCTTAGTTGCTCCGTGGCATGTGGGATGTTCCCGGACCGGGGCGTGAACCCGTGTCCCCTGCATCGGCAGGCGGACTCCCAACCACCGCGCCAACAGGGAAGCCCTAAAGACTATTTTTTAAGAGCAGTTTTAGGTTTACAACAAAATTGACAGGAAGGTACAGAGATTTCCCATACACCCCCTGCCCCCATATTTGTATAGCCACCCTCATTATCCACATCACTCATCAGAATGGTACATATTTTACGAAGGATGAACCTACGCTGACATATCATAATTACCGCACATCCATAGTTTACATTATGGTTCACTCTTGGTGTTGTATATTCTGTGGGTTTGGACAGATGTATGATGATATATATCCATCTTTGTAATATCACAGAGAGTATTTTCACTGCTCTACAAATCCTCTGTGCTCTTCATATTCATCCTTCCTTTCCTCTTCCTCCCTGGCAACTACTGATCTTTTTACTGTCTCCATAGTTACGCCTTTTCCAGAATGTCATATAGTTAGAATCATACAGTATGTAGCCTTTTCAGATTGACTTCTTTCACTTAGTAATATGCCTTTAAGGTTCCTCCATGTCTTTTCATGGTTTGACAGCTCATTTCTTTTTAGCGCTGAGTAATAGTCCGTTGTCTATATGTACCAGTTTATTTATCCATTCACCCACGGAAGGACGTCTTGGTTACTTCCAAGTGTTGGCAATTATGAATAAAGCTGCTGTAAACATCCATGTGCAGGTCTTTGTGTGGACATAAGTTTTCAACTCCTTGGGTAAATATCAAGGAGTATGATTGCTGGATTGTATGGTAGGAGTATGTTTAGTTTTCCTAAGTTGTTGTCTTCCAAAATGGCTATACCGTTTTGCATTTCTACCAGTAAACTTTCTTATTTTTATTCTACCATATTCTTTTTTTTAAATTTATTTATATATTTATTTTATTTATTTGGCTGCATTGGGTCTTCATTGCTGCACGTGGGCTTTCTCTAGTTGCGGGGAGCAGGGACTACTCTTTGTTGTGGTGCATGGGCTTCTCATTGTGGTGGCTTCTCTTGTTGCGGAACATGGGCTCTAGGTGCACGAGCTTCGGTAGTTGTGGCTCGTGGGCTCTAGAGCGCAGGCTCAGTAGTTGTGACGCACGGGCTTAGTTGCCACGCGGTATGTGGGATCTTCCCAGACCAGGGCTCGAACCCCAGTCCCCTGTGTTGACGGGCGGATTCTTAACCCCTGCGCCACCAGGGAAGTCCACTTCCATGTTCTTTAAGGTTCCTTTCAAGTTGTAAAATTCTGTGATTTAAATTTCTTTATCCTTGAAACATGGATTCATTTAAAAAATTTGTATGTTATTTCTTCTAAAAAGAAATGTATTTTTACTGGAGTATTTGAAAAGTACATGAAAATATAAAGAAGAAAAATTACTGATGTATTTTCTTGTTTTATATAGTATCATAAAACAATTATTATGGTGTATATATTCTTTTTAACTAATGAAATATTTCAAGTATGAAGAAAAGTATAGAGAATTATCTTAGGAACACTTAGGTATGTCCCACTCATATTTGTCAAATCTGTACATTTTTTGCTATTAGCTTCGGGTCTTTTATTTATTTAGCTATTATTATTATTTTTTAACTTAAAAATTTTTTTATTTTAATTATTTATTTTTTGGCTGCGTTGGGTCTTCGTTGCTGCATGCAGGCTTTCTCTAGTTACAGCGAGCAGGGGCTACTCTTCGTTGCGGTGCACGGGCTTCTCACTGCAGTGGCTTCTTTTGGTGTGGAACATGGGCTCTAGGTGCACGGGCTTCAGTAATTGTGGCATGTGGGATCAGTAGTGGTGGCTTGTGGGCTCTAGAGCACGCGCTCAGTAGTTGTGGTGCACGGGCTTAGTTGCTCTGCAGCATGTGGGATCTTCCCAGACCAGGGATTGAACCCATGTCCCCTGCATTGGCAGGCGAATTCTTAACCACTGCGCCACCAGGGAAGCTCCAGGTCTTTTATTTTTTAAAGACGTAAACATTACTGATACAATTCAAAACCCCTGTGCTACCCCTTACAAATTTTCCTTTTCCTTCTTTCTTTTTTCTCTCCTCTCCCCTTCATTTTTCCTTCTCTTTTATCTCCTTGACTAAGGGTTGTCATTCCTGTGCTGTACATATCATAAGCAATGTATATATTGCATTTAAAACCTTGACATAAGTGGAACCATAATGTACATATCCTGCAACTTGCTTCCTCTGTTTGATCTTAGTTTTTAAGATATTGTCATGTTGGTCCATGTGACATGTGACTCTTGCTTATTTTCATTGTTTTATGACCCTGCCACGTTTTCTTTATCCATTTTCCTGTTGACTGACATTTAGATTGTTTCCTTTTTTTTTTTTTTTTGCATTTACTGACCCCGTGGCTATGAACAGTTTCTTACAGTGTCCTTGTGCTTGTCTTTCCCTGGGAGTTTTTCTCCAGGACAGTGATACACAAAGAAGTGTGGTCTGAGGACTGGGGAATTATGTCTTGCAAATAGGGAACTTGTGGCAGAATGTAAATCAACTCTCACTGTTAATTTATTTAATGTTTCTTATCCTGGTAAGACTTTCTCAGTGAAGCAAGAAGTGTTCCTTTTCTCTTAGAGGGCTGGTGACAAACAGTTTGCAGCTGTGCTGCTTTGCAGCTGGGCACTGCTCTAGAGTATGTTCCCCTGGAGCAGGAGTGCTGGGTTGAAGGGGATGTGCCTCTTGAACCTCACTAGAGGCTACTGAACTAGAGCTTTGTTCCTCAGAGATTGTATCAGTGTACACCCCGTCAGTGGTGAGCCTGAGTTCCTCTTGGTTGGTTTCCAGTCTTTGCCAACATTTGAAGAGTTTTTCTAATGTGTAGGGTGCAAAATTGTATCCTATTATTGTGTTAATTTTATGTGTTCCTGATCAGTGTGATTGAGCATCATTTTATGTGTGACTCTCATCTCTGAATTGCCTGCTTATATTCTTTGTCCATTTAAAATCTTTGGATTAATTTGCTTTTTCTTGATTTGTAGGAATTTTAAAAGTATATTCTGTACTCAATTTCTTTTCATTTAAAAGCATTGTAGCTATTTATAGCTTATTCTTTTACTTTATGGTGTGTTTTATGATATTTTAAAATCTTAACCTGTTAGTCTTTAATGCCTTGTGCTTGAGTT
This sequence comes from Monodon monoceros, assembly GCF_005190385.1. Classification (NCBI taxonomy): domain Eukaryota; kingdom Metazoa; phylum Chordata; class Mammalia; order Artiodactyla; family Monodontidae; genus Monodon; species Monodon monoceros. The sequence continues at coordinate 91,357,232 of NW_021703782.1, read as the reverse complement.
TTAATTTTCCCTTCTCATTTTTCTTTTAAAAGCTTTAAAATCTTGCTTCTTACACTTGTGTCATTAATTTACCTTCAAGGATGTTTTAGGTTTTTTTTTTTTAAATGGGCAAATGAACTTTTTCCAATTCTTCCTGACTAGTTCTTTTTTTTCTTTCCTGAGTTGTTATGACCCCATACTCAGTTTTCTTCCTATTTTTGTCTGTTGCCTATCCTTCCCTTTTTCAGACTCTCCTTCCTCCATCCATAAATGCTCTTGTCTTGAGCAGTCTATCTCAGGCCTTCTGTTGTTTTCTTTCTACTGCAGTTACCATACACGTGTGCTAAACCTGGACACCAGCCTTGCCTCTTCCTTCTCTACTCTATACCCATGACCACCAAGCTCTGGCACACAGTAGGGCTTCAGTACATACTTGAATGAGTGTGTGAGTGAATGTGTGATCTAGATAGGGGAATTAGTGCTTCACAGGGTGAAGATAGCAGGGTGCTGGGCCTTGATGGAGCAGAGCAGGGAGAAGGAGGAAGGGTAAATTTAGTTTGACATGTTTGGTCTTAGCTTCTTATTCATAGTAGTGAGCTTTCTCTGGTGTTGTTTTCTGACCTTTGAATTTGTACATTTTCCTGTTGTCATAAATACCACTTGAATGAGGCAAATTCTTAAGACCTTTTGGTGATTCTCTCAAACAGGGCTCCCTGTAGAAGGTGCAGTATACAGGGATAGTATCATATAAAATACAGGGTCAACGTTGTAGACAGTTGCATGGGTAGGTAAGGGTTTTTAGACTGAAGGTCAGAAGACCCTATTCTAGTTCTTGCTTGGCTGTAATTACCTCCGTGACCTTAAAACTCACTGTGCTTTTTTATATTCAACAGTCTTTCAGTCCTCTCCAACTCCAAGTGGAGTAGAAACCTTTCTTTGTACAAGTTTCATAATTTTTTTTTCTTGACTTGGGCAATAGTTACATAGGTGTTTATAATAACTCATTAAGCTACACTTACGTTTTGTACGCATTTTTCTAAATGTTTTATTTCACAGTGAAAAAGATTTAAGAAACCCACAAAAGACTAGGTTTCTTACATCCCTCATGTGCCAGAAAAACTCCAGTGGGATTGAAGACTTGGATACAGAAAGGAAAATCATAAGAGCTAGAAGAAAACATAGATAATTATGTGTGTCAGGGTTTCCAGGACCACCCCCAGGTTCCATGACTTGCTAGGAGGATTCACAGGACTCTGCACATATTTGTACTCATGGCTAACATTTATTACCGTAAAAGGATAAAAAACAAAATGAGCAAAGGGAAAAGGCACATGTGGTGGAGTCTGGAGGAAACCAGGTGCAAGCTGCCGAGAGTCCTCTCCCAGTTGAGGCACATGGGACATGCGTAATTCCTTCAGCAATGAGTTTTGACAACACATGTGAAATGTTGTCTACCGGGGATATTCTTTAGAGACTCATTACCAAGGGTTTTTATTTGGTGCTGGTCACGTTGGCACCTTCTGCCTAACACGTACTAGAATTCTAGATTCTCAGGAGGAAAGCACGGTTGAGCATAAAGCATATTGTTTGCACAAACAGTTCAGGCACAGCGAGTAACTCTCATCAGTTCTGGGAACTGTGGGAACCCTCCTGAAATCCAAGTCTCCAGATGGCAGACAAGGACCAGCCTTGGCAAACAAAGCCTTGTAAGGATAGCAGTCTCAGGCCCGCTGTGTTAACTCTTCTCTGCAGAATATAATATTTTTTATAATCTTAGAGTTAAGGCATTTCTAAGCATGACTAGAAACTCAGAAACCATAAAACAAAGGAATGGTAAATTTATGTTTAAAAAACTTAAATATGAAAAGAAAGAATGTGCTATAGAGTCACAAGGCATACTAGGAAAAAAGTATTTTAATGTATGAAAGAACAGGGGGTAGTTTTTTCAATATTGTATAAAAGCTTTTAGAAGTCAGCAACTCAAAAGAATAAAGTAATTTGCTGAAGAATATATTTCAAATGACCAATAAGGGACTTTCCTGGTGGTGCAGTGGTTAAGAATCCACCTGCCAATGCAGGTGACACGAGTTCAAGCCCTGGTCCGGGAAGATCCCACATGCCACGGAGTAGCTAAGCCCATGCAGTACAACTACTGAGCCTGTGCTCTAGAGCCCACGAGCTACAACTACTGAGCCCAAGTGCCACAACTACTGAAGCCCACGTGCCCTAGAGTCTGTGCTCTGCAACAAGAGAAACCACCGCAGTGAGAAGCCCGTGCACTGCAACGAAGAGTAGCCCTCGCTCGCTGCAACTAGAGAAAGCCTGCGCACAGCAACGAAGACCCAACACAGCCATAAATAAATAAATAAATAAACTTTGCCATAGTAATAAAATATATAAAACAACAGTGAGATTTTTTAAAATTTATCATAGTCAGCTAAGGTTGATTACTTACAATCTTTGTAAGATTGATTACTCATTGTAGGAGTGAGTATAGGGAAATTGGTACTTACATATACTGCTGGTGGTATAAATGAGCACAGCCTTTTTGAAGGACATTTTTCCAAAATCTCTTAAACTTGACACTCCTACCCTTTGACTCAGCAGTTTCATTTCTAGGGTTTTAGCTTACAGAAACACATACAAGTGCACAGATACACATGGATAAGGATGTTCTTTGTTTTTCATTTTATTTTTTTAACATCTTTTCTTTTTAACATCTTTATTGGAGTATAGTTGTTTTACAGTGGTGAGTTAATTTCTGTTGTATAACAAAGTGAATCAGCTATACATATATCCCCATATCTAAGGATGTTCTTTGGAGCATCGTTTGTGGTACTGTAAATCTGGTAATAGCACAAATAGTTAAATAAATCATACTACTTCTGTAGGCATAGTTTTATCAATTAGATCTTTATTTAGTGCTATGCAAAGATATTTACGATTTTATACATATCCACACTTTTTTTTTTTTAGTGTAATTCTTTGGGTATTAAAACCTGACCTGAATGAATATGAGGTTCTTGAAAATCTTTGACTATCCCACTTAGTGTGAGCATCCATATGTCTTATTGCAGTAATCTGAATGTATTTAATTATAGGAACTGCCCTAGAACACACAGGGTGGATAGGGTTATTTGAAATACACAGCATATACACTTTATTTTAATTCAAAAATCTGAAAAGTCCTGAGACATCTATTGCTCCAAGGGTTTTAGATAATGTGTTTGTGTTAACTAAAAGGAAAAAAAAGGCAAATTGTAAAATAGTATGTGTCATATTCCAGTTTTTAGATTAAAATAATGTTAGTGTATGAATAGGAAAAAATAGTTCAGAATATATTCCCCACATTTAACAGTGACTATCTGAGGTTATAGTGATGTCTTTAATTTTCTTGTAAGTGAAATTAACTCAATATGAGTTTGAATAAGAGGAATAATACCAAAATTGTGGAGAGGGTAGAACTTGCCCCTGACTCTAAAGTAATGTTTGTCATACCTCAGATACTTTGGTGATGACCTGGAGGATCTCACTTCCTACAACTAAACACTGAGTCCTTGTGAAAGGTGAACTTGAGTTTTAGATTCCTTTTGAATTTTCAGAACTTTTGGTTACATCCCTTCTTGTTTCTGAATAGTAGACACGTTTGGGGGCAAAGGCCTAATTTGGATTGTCACTTTCACGGGGCTCAGTTTCCAGGGTTGAGGGTAAAGGCACAGGGTTCACCCTTCAGTGCCGTTAACAGCAGGATTCAGGCACCATACTGTTGCTAAATCTTTGCCCATATTTTGCTAACTTTGGTAGGCTGAAAAAGTTAGTGGTTGATTATATCTGCACTTGTATTTACATTTCTTTTCATAAAGTTTGAACATGTTTGATGATCGTTTATTTAAAGTATAGATGTTTGTCAGAATGATGCAGCAGTGTTACATTGACCCTCTTCCTTTGCCTCTTCCTTGGGTATACTTGACCTGTTTGACAAGGACCCCCGTGTGATGTTCGGTGCCCTTTCTTTCCATTCCCACATTCCCATCATAAACAGTTTTACTGCGTTGAGGATGTTATCTTTTCCTTTCTAGTGAGGGAGAGTAGAAAGTGTTAGGTGCTATGCTGGGGATACATAGGAAGCACCCAAATGGTTGTATGAAAAATGAAAAGGACCAGATATCACTTGGTTTTTTTTTTTTTAAGCCTTGGGCACAGATTTTGCAGGTCAGTTTGTTATGAAGAATTTAACTTTCGGCCTTCTTCCGCAGAACGGTTCTTCTAAGTTTCTGTAGCTAAAATCTGTAGGCAGTTTCCACTGCCTAAGATCTATAAGGCTCTGGGGCAGAGACTCCTTACCTGTAACTTCCATGGATGTTGTGGATTGAATCCACTGTTCCTAGGAGCTCCTTTTATAGTAGCATTCAACTATTAGCAAATAGAAGCATTTGGTCTGATAATCTCAGAGTCAGCCTGCCTGCCTTTCCTCCCTTCCTTCCCTTAGTATTAATTTTAAAAGCTAAACTCAAGACTTTATTTGGATTTCATCAGTTTTTCCGTTAATGTCCTCTTTCTGTTCTGGGATCCAGTCCAGGGCACCACACTGCATTTAGATGTCCTGTCTCCCCGGACTCCTCTAGTCTGTGACAGTTTCTTAGTTTTTCTTTTTTTTTTTTCTTCACAGTCTTGAAAGTCTTGAGCAATCCTGGCCAGGTAGCCTGTAGAATGTATTTTAACTTGGTGTTTCTGTTGGTTTTTTGTTTTACTCATGAGTAGATGAGGGTTATGAGTTTTTGGAAGGAATACCACAGAGTTGAAATGCCTCTCTTGTCGTGTTAGTGATCCTGATACCACATGGCATCGCTTGGTTAAAACAGTGTTTATCAAGTTTCACCACTGTAAAGTTAACATTTTCCTCTTTCCCTCTTCTGTTCTTTGGAAGCAAGTCACTAAATCTAGTCTACCCTCAAGGGGTGGGTAGAGGCACGAATTAAGCTCTACCTCCTGTAGGGGGAGGTATCTACATAATTATTTGGAATTCTGTAAGAAAGACTTGTCTCTTTTCCCCAGTGCATTTAATCCTTCAGTCATTTATTTATATCATAGAGTCATGTAAATTTATTTTATACTTTGGGTTAGAATCCAGTACTATGTTATTTATTTTGTTCCTCAAATTTATTCCAGCCTTGGCCATAATGGAGCTCTTTCAGGGTGGTTCCTGCATCCCTTTGACTTATCAGGCCCTGTTTCCTTTCTGGCCCTACAGGATGCTTCAGGTTCATCTTGTTTTTTCCCTGCCCCAGCCCTAGAATCAGCCATTTCCCCAAGAGTCTGGCTCCTTTTACTGGAGAAGGGTGTTTAAAAACCCAAGATCCGGGTGCTGGGTGTGCTTGTTGCTACTAGGTTGTGCCAGGTTGTGACTGCTTCTAGGCTCCCTCTGGAGATACATATCTATATCTATGTATCTATATCTATATGTGTATATATATCTCTTCCTGTAAAAAATTATTATGGAAATTTCCAGCATATACAGAAGTACAAATTCTAAGCATCTGTCACAGAGCTCGAACAGTTATCAGCTAGTGACCAATCTTGGTTTCACTTATATGGTCCCTCCCCATTTCTCACCCCAGCACCCCCAATTATTTATTTATTTTAAAATGAGGACCTGAATGAGGCCATGACTTTATTTTTAGTTTCTGAAATAATTATATATATTTAAGGTGTACAGTGTAATAATTTGATACACATATACATAATGAAATGATTACTTCGGTCAAGCTGATTAAGATGTCTTTTTCTCACAGTTGCCTTTTTTTGTGTGTGAGAACGTCTGAAATTTACTCTCAGCAGATTTCCAGTACACCCCTGATTATTTGATGTAAATCTAAGTAACTGTTACTTCACCTGTAGACATTTTAGTCTTTATCTCTGAAAAAAAGGACTCCTTTAAATAAATTTTTTTGTTTTATATTTTTAAATTTTAAAATTAAGGTATAATAGATACAGTAGAAAGTATGAAAGGATAGAGCTTGTGAATTTTTATAAGTGTGTAGAGCTGTGTAATCATCATGCAGATTGAGGTGTAGGACATTCCAGGGCCTTAGAATGCTCCCTGATCACTTACGGATAATTTTTGTAAGAACCTCTAAAAAACAAACATAACCACAATACCGTTGTAACACCTAAAAAATTAACAATAATTTAAAAAAATCAAGTATCCAGTCATTTGCCCTTGGTAGGTTCCCCTTTCACCTCAGCACTCTCCCCTCCCCTGCAATGTATTGATTGAAGAGACAGAAGCTCTGAGTGTGTTAGTTGCTTGTTCTGTAGTTGCCTGGGTTTTGCTGAGAGCATCCCTTTGGTGTTAATATGTTTCTCAGTGGCTTTCTTTGTGGAAATTTGTCTCTCACATTCTGGTTGGCTAATTCCAGCAGTAATGGGCAGTGATTCTGTCTTTGAAGAAATTTCATCAGTAAGATGGTTTCACCAAAGATATAATATTATCCCTGGTATCTGATTAAAGTTCTCCTGCATGGCTCTGCTAGCTAGGTCTAGACGATTTCTTCAAAACTTTTGTATCTTTTCTGGTATCCACATCCTTTAGAAAAACTGAATAACCTTGTAAATAGGAGAGAAATTTGTTGTTCTTGTCTTTGTTTTCCTCTCTTCTAGAGGTTAAATGACCAGGACAGTTGTAAGACAGTATAATTAGCTAGTAAACCTTTTTAGTGCTGTTTCATTGCTGTGTCAAAATCGTCTGCATACAGGGCTAGCTATGGTTAAAGTTCTGGCTGAAGGATCTGCAGTATAGAAAAAAGGATTAAGCTATAAAAGTGATTAGTCTTAGTTCTGTTTGATGCGCTAAGTTATCCTTTTCTCTTTTTATATTGTAGACCAGCTTGAACGAGTCTTTTTACGACTTGGCCATGCTGAAACAGATGAACAATTACAGAATATTATATCTAAATTCCTTCCTCCTGTTTTGCTCAAGCTGTCCAGCACCCAAGAAGGAGTACGTAAAAAGGTAAGCATGCTGGGACAGTTGGGGGAATTAAATAGTGAATAAATGGATGTATTTTATGAAGTGAGTTTTCTGTTCCCATTATTGAAATCTAGCTTCATGATCCCAATTAGGTTTTTCAAAATGGACAGTAAGTCTAGGACCAGCTTCCACGATTTAAAAGTACCTTTTGTATGCTTAGCACAGCTGCATTTAGCTCCAGCTGTACACTTGGCATCAGTACTGGATGACATAATTGAGATAATTATTCTGGAATGTATGGAGGTCTGATTTAAAATCTGTGCCCTTGAGTCCAATATGAAAGTCAGGTGGTAATGGGTCAAAAATATTCTTTAATCATTGGCTGACGGTGAATATGGCCTTAATTAAAAGTAAGCAAAAGAAATGTTTTTAAAAGCAAGATACTGTTGTACAGCTCCTGTTTTAGAATTTTTTGAAGAACTGTTAGTAAAAGCTGGGTAACTGTCACATCAAGAGTTTCTTTTTTAACCTAATGTTCTACATGGAACATTTGGATGCTTCACCTTTAAAATAATTCATTTGTCTTCTCGTGTATTTATACTAGACCTTTGGGTTTTTGAGCTATCATCAGGTTTCAATCCTTGAGCCACTGTAATTGATTGGCGTGACCTTCCCGGAGGTCTGCCCTGAGAGGGATTCTGAGGCCTGATTTGAGTTCAGTGGAGAAAGAGTATCTTTAAGAATGTCTGTTATGTTTACAGGAAGGAATAGGGCATTCTTGTCACGTATTTGACATGCCTATTGTTAATACTGCTTTGCTAAGATAGATAACGTGTTTGATCATGTCATTCTCCTATTTAAAACTCTTCTATGGCCTTTTCTTACCCTAAGAATAACTAGGTATAAAAGGCCTTCATGTGTTGGTTTCTGTTTCCTTATTTAGCTTCATCAGTCTCATCATTTATTTGGCAAATATTTACTGGGTACCTTCTATATGCCAGGTGTTAGGAATACGTTGGTGAAGGAAAGAAACGTCTACTTGGGGAGATGAGTATTAAACAATAAGGCAAAGTATAGAGTTAAAATGGCAATAAATGCTAAGATGGCAAAGGATTGTATGAAAGAATATATTTGGGGACTTGATTTAAATTAAGTATAGGGTGTAAGGGAGGTGTGTAGGAAGTAGCCAGGCATAGTGATGGGGAGACCACTAAAGGCAGAGAAGGCCCTGTGTAGAGATTCTGAGCCGGAACTGAGTATAAAACCTTGAGGGAGCTGAACAAGGCCACAGAGATGCACCCTGTGCACCAGAGGAAGAGTGATAGGAGTTCAGGCATGGGGATTCCAGCGGCAGCCATTTGAAAGGGTATTGGTGGTAGTGACATAATCATGCTGGCTGTGGGGTGGAGAAAGACTTGCAGTGGCGAAAAGGAGAGTAAACAGAAGGAAGTTTTTGCATTAGTCTAGGCTTCTCGGCTGAGTATTTTCAGTAGGGTTTTTTGTTTTTTTTTTAAAACTTATTTACTTAGGAGTTTTATGTTTCCTTGTGTTTTATCCTCTGTAGAAAATCATTCATCTCTAACCATCTACTTTATATGTTCAGTTGTATATTATTCACGTCTATCATACTACTATTCTTAATATTCTGTTACCATTCAAGTGGAGAAATTCCATTCTTGTTTCTAATTTTTTTGTTACTACCAAAGGTTTGCTTTTTTTAATGGGCCAATTTAAAAGGAAAAAGAGCTTTTATATTAATTTTTTCAAGTGTGTTTTTCTTCTATTTTTATTCGAATTACTCCTTTTTTTGTTTTCCTTTGATATGTTTTTCTCACATAAGATTTCAGTTTGTAAAGTACGTGATGGTAAAGGTCATTATGTGCCAGGAAAAATGCTAATCACTTAAATGCTCACAAGATTATGTGAGGTGTAGGTGTTATTTCCATTTTATAGATGAAGCTGAGGCTTGCAATGATTAAGTGACTTCATTAAGGTCGGATAACAGAAAAACAGAACTGAAGACAACCTCAGTTTCCGGATTTCTCTTTGATTACTATTTTGGTTATACCCCATAGTTACACTGGTGAGCAGTATTAGGTTATTTTATTTTTGACGTAATAATTAGTTTATAAGAACATTGTTTTTGGTTTTAAAATAGTGTAAAATTTGTCTGGTTTTACTGCATTCTGATTTGAAACCACAGTGAGCAAATGTTCTAGTCTCTTAAAGCATAGTATTTCTGATGTTCATAAAAACTATTCATAAGATTAAAAAAATATTTCCTATTGGTGGAATATGGAGCTCAGTGTGTGGATAGGCCACTCAACACTGCTCCCATTTCTCAAGAAACCTATCTTCCAGTCCTGTTGTAAATTAATAGTGAATTACAATCTCCTGCTGCTGTTGTAGTTTTTCTGATTTTCCTTTTAGTTTTAATAGTTTCACCTTGATGCGTCTTTTTTTTTTTGAGTGTCCTTATTTATTTATTTATTTTTAACATCTTTCTTGGAGCATAATTGCTTTACAATGGTGTGTTAGTTGCTGCTGTATAACAAAGTGAATCAGCTATATGCATACATATATCTGCATATCCCCTCCCTCTTGCGCCTCCTTGATGTGTTTTGATGCACAAGTTTAAGATCTTGTGTTTCTTAGTAATTTGTATTGTATTACTTACTTTTTTTATCTTTCAAATCTCATTTAAGATTTCTTTCCCCAATACCTCTATCCTCTAAGACTAGTATTGTAGCCAGTGTTTTCCTTTGGTGTAAGTTAGATTGAGGAATCTTTGCCCCAGCCAGCAATCTTAACCTTATTTACTTTAGCTGCATATCTTCATCAATGTAATTGAGATGTCACATTTTTTTGGAGGTTTGGATTGAGGGCATGTACATCAGTTCCAGTTATTAACCTTTCTCATCACTTGATCTGTTCTCATTCTTTCCATCTCTCCCTCTTCTCCCTTCTCTCCTCTTCCCGCCATACATTTTCTGTTTAAGAGTTTGATAACCTATATTCTGTTTTAATATAATGATTAATCAAGCAATTCTATCCACATTCTTAACATTTCAGTCATTAGTTTGTATCTAAGTAAACAAGATGTTTTACTCAGTTACCATCAAGTAAATTATTTTATCTTGTTCAGATTTCTTCCTTCTCCCCCTTCCCTTATATTTCTTACTAGAAATAGTAATCACCTTCTTATTTCTTTTTTCTGTTTTTCATTTATATTTATTTTTCATGTCCTTTATTTATCTATTTTTTAAACATCTTTATTGTAGTATAATTGCTTTACAATGGTGTGTTAGTTTCTGCTTTATAACAAAGTGAATCTGCTCTACATTTACGTATATCTCCATATTTCTTATTATTTCTTACTAGGTTGTTCCCTAGAAATTTTCCTTTGATTTTCTTCTCATATTCCAAATAATGCTGACTTTGGTCTATTGGTGAATTTTTCTAACCTTTTTACAAAAAGCTTGAAGGAAATATACGAAAATGTGTTTACTGTGATGAGTCGTACAGATGATTTTTTAAAAACAACTTTGAATCCCATGGAATATTATGCAACTACTACAAAGAATGAGTTAGGTCTAAATTAAGAAGCTTATATATTTTTAACTGGAAACAAAGCGGACTCTGTGCTAACGTGAATGATATATAGCTCATTTTTGTAAAAAGTAAACAAGTAAAATCTAAAGATATAGCTAGTGGGAATCAGCACTATAGCACAGAGAGATCAGCTTGTGGTTTGCGATGACCTAGAGGGGTGGGATAGGGAGGATGGGAGGGAGGCTTAAGAGGGAGGGGATATGGGGACATATGTATGCATGTGGCTGATATGGGGACATATGTATGCATGTGGCTGATTCACTTTGTTGTACAGCAGAAACTAACACAGTATTGTGAAGCAATTATACTCCAATAAAGATCTATTTTTTAAAAAAAGATGTAAATATGTTTGTAGAAGTTTTTGTGGATACAGAGAAAGATGTGAAGATGAACACCGAAGTATTAATACTGGTGTCTTTGAGTGGCTATGAATGGACTAGGGAAAAGGGATAATTATGATTTTTCACTTAATTTATTGTAATAAATGTGTTTTTCTATTATAATTTGAAAAAGCAAGAGAATAGAATAAAGAGAGATATAATCATTGTGAACTTGTATATTTAATTTATATTGTAAAATACTAATTTTGTTTGCTTTTTTTACATATCAGATTTCTCTTGGTAAAGGGGTTTTGTTGTTAAGTAAGTTTGAAAACTTCTGGAATAAGGGAAAAGAGATCTAACAGCTGAGACACCTGTTTACATTCTAAGCAGTATGCTAGACTCTGACATATCCTTCCATTTAATCCTCATAATAGCCTGTGAAATGTTATCATTTGATTTCTGCAAATTGGGGAAAGTGATTCAGAAAATGATAATAGTGCAAAGCATTAAATGCCTATGTGGACATTGTCTCAGTTCATTACAACTCATTTAACAACTCTGGGGGGTATAGGTGCTCATGTTATTCCCATCTCATCTAGGAAGAAACTGAGGCTCAGAGAAGTCAAATAACTTGCTTTGTGTCACATGACTAACAAGCGACTTTACACATGAGAGATAATTCCAAGACTAAGTGATTTCTGCCAGGCTTTGCCTTCACATGATGGCAAACACGTTCATTCTTTAGCTTATGTGTGAAAGTGAATTCAGTACATGAGGGGTCAGTGAATGAAAGTTGAGGATAAAAGAATGTCTGAAAGCAAGAACATAATTTTACCTGCATGTTATTTTGACTCCTGGTAGTAGAGGCTGGATGTGTGTTTCCCTTTTATTTGTTTTGAAGTACAGATACTCGGTCAGACTTTTATTTACTTTGAAATATAGCTACCTGGTCAGACTTTCATGATTTGTACAGTCCTGTACTCATACTAATACCTCTTGCAAATAGAACCAATATGATAATTGGGAGTTTTGGTTATTATATAATTGTTAATAAAACAAAGGATGTAGATATTGATCACAAACCTAGAATGCAGTTACAATTATTAGACCTTTTTTTACCATATAAAATAAGACTGTCATGTGAAAGCAGAGTATTTTTTAATAAAAGCTTACATATAAATAATTTCAGTATGTAAAATTTTGTAGTCAGTGACCCTAGGGATTAATCTAGTATTGACTTTCAGCTCTGTAGTCTTAGGGCTCCTGACTGTCAGTTCCATAATGTTTCTTAGGCTTAAGCAGGATACCTGTAAAGTAGCAGCTGATAATTTGTGGATAAATTGGGTGAAAGAGAAATAAGTTTTATTTTTGATTTATTTATTTTTTGGCTGCCCCGCGTGGCTCGTGGGATCTTAGTTCTCCGACCAGGGATCGGCCACTGGCCCATGACAGTGGAAGCGCCGAGTCTTAACCACTGGACTGCCAGGGAATTCCCAAGAGAAATAAGTTTTAGACTTCTACTGACATATCACTATTTTAAGGAAAATGAGATATGTTATGTAGAATTCTCTTTTACAGCGAACCTGGTATATTCTGACTTCTTAGAATAGGTAAAAATTAAAAACTGACCACTGCTGGTGGGAGTGTAAATTAGTATAACCACTTTGGAAAACTGTTTGGAAATATTCTAAGGCTTATCATATGTATACTTCATGACCAGGCATTTCCAGTCCTGGGTTTGTATACAACAGAAGTGTGTATATCTGTGCACCAGAAGACATAGCTAAGAATGTTCATAGCATTATTCATAATGGTCCAAACTGGAAATAATCTTATATCTATCATGATATAGGAGAATGGATAAATTCTGTTTTTTTCCTACTAGAGCAGTGAAAGTGAACAACAACATGGATGAATCTCAGATATAATATAGAATGAAAAACACATGAGTTCATCCTATTTGTTCCATTTATATAAATTTAGATATGGTGTTAGAAGTCAGGAAGAGGGGTTAGTCAGTGGGGTGCAGGGCCTTTGTACTTCTGGTAGTTACAAAGGTGTGTTTACTTTGTGAAAATTTATTAAGCCATACATTCTCAATTTTGCACTTCAGCTATATGTTATACTTCAATTAAAAAGTTTACTAATGAGTAAATGAATATAAATGAATGAGTAATAAGGGGAACTGATAGGGACAAAATACTATATACCTGAGGCTGGTAATTCTGTAGGCTTACTGACAGAGGTTAACTGTTGTCAGTTTAGCTGGGGGAGGGACTGGTTCAGCGGATTTCAGGCAGGATTGCAGGCAGTGGATAACCAAATACAGGAAATGAGTCAATATTTAAGGTGATAATATTGCTAGAAGAAAATTAAGTAGTTAATCTACTTAAAATTTTAAAAATTGTCTTAAAAAAGAAAGTATGTAATTGTGGGCATGATTGTCTACCACCATCAATAATGATTTTCCATAGGATCCTTCTAGGAAGCAGCCTAGCTTAGATCATCAGAAGAGGGCTGTTTTCCTTTAGCCTGGCTCCTCCTGATTTTTTCCCCTGTCATCCAGCTGAATCACAGGTCTGGACAGGCAGGAGGTTGGGTGAGGTATGTGTGGTAATGCAAGTTTCTAGGTCTTTGTAATGTTTGAGGGCTCCCGAGGGTGTCTCACAGTGACAGACACTTTAGCTGAGTTAAGCTCAACTGTCAGTGTCTGATAAGGTTAAAAATATGGATTCTGGAGTCAGATCTTGACTGTGCCACTTGCTGGCTCAGTAAGTTGCTGGACAAGTTAACTTCACTTCCTGACCCTCTGCTTCCTCACAGTGTAAAATGGGAAAGACAATAGCACCTCTCCAGTTGTTGTGAGAATCAGATGAGATAAGGAATGCAAAGAGCTGTCCTGCGTGGAAACTGCTCAATAAATGTCAGCTATTTTACGATTATTCTTATCACTCATTTAACAAACATTGACTTTTAGATTTGTTGTTATTTTAAAAATTCACTTATTTCATGATTGCTGTAGATAACTTTGAACTTTTGCTGTTGCTGTGAACATCCCTACAGCTCTCCTTAATACTTGCTTTGAAGCTAGATCTCAAATTTCAGAAGTGATGGAGAATAGTGTAAGCCTGGCCCTCTGGAATAGTCACTTTAAATTCTTGAGTCTTTAGGTGAGGCTTTCTAAAAATCCTATATCTCAATGCTCCTTTCTTAGCAAGATAATCCCACTTTCATCATAAGCTTAGGGTCATTTGATGTAAACCTCTGTAGCTTCCTTTCCACCCATGGGTATTGTTGACTTATTGACCTCTGTTTCTGTCTTTTCCCACTTAAAGGAGAGGAAGTTTGATATTACTTACTTAAAACTTTTTAGTAGAACCAGATGATATTCAAAATAAAGTAAAAATTTCTCAGCATTTTACCCAAATCCTTCTGTAATCTAGGTCCTGCTTTTATCTCTTACCACTCTTGTGGTGCAGCGCACCATGTTCTTTTAGACCTCTTATACCTTCTTACAACTGATCTTCTGCTTGGAATTTCATCTGCTCTTTGGGACTTAGTTTCCTGTCAGTTCCTCCCGGAAGTCCTCCTTGATCTTAGTAGATAACTTTTTCTTCCTGAAATTCTCAGTACCTTGTATATTTCTCTTGCCGTAGTGTTCACTTTGTATTTTAGTTAGTTTGGGCTGCTATAACAGTATACCACAGACTGGATGACATAAACAGCATTTGTTTCTCACAGTGTTGGAGGCTGGAAGTCCGAGATCAGAGTGCCAGCATGGTCAGGCTCTTCGTCGGGAACTTTTCAAGGTGTACGGAGGGCTGTCTTCTTGCTTTAGCCTCAGACGGCAGAGAGAGGAAGAACTCTGATACCTTCATCCCCTTAGAAGGGCACCCATCCCATTGTGGGCCGCCCCCCTCGCGATCTCCTCCAAACCTGTTTACCTCCCAAAGCCGTCACAGTGGGGTTTAGGGCTTTAAAGCGTGAATTTTGGGAGACACAGACATTCAGTCTGTAGCATAGTGTGTTGCTATCATTTGTTCACAGGTCTTCTGGGAGACTGTGCCTCAGTGTAGGCCCATCTGGAATCTCAAGTTTAATTAACTAAAGGACATTGTAAAAATAAATTCACTACTACAAATCTGGTGCATGGATTCTTGGGGATAACATTTTGGAACAAGATTTTACTATTGTATACTCCCTTTCTGGGATGTCAAATTTACCTCCTTTAAGAGAACAAAGTAGCTACTATTCATTAAAATAAATAATATCTGAGAAATGAATTCGTTTTTAAGATATGATCAATAATTTCAGTTTATATCTTCCTGTATTTTAGGTAATGGAACTGTTGGTCCATCTGAATAAGCGTATAAAAAGCCGCCCCAAGATACAGCTCCCAGTAGAGACACTCTTGGTTCAGTACCAGGACCCTGCTGCAGTTTCCTTTGTCACAGTGAGTGTTATTTTGAAATATTTTCTGACTTACAGTAAGTTTTCTTTCATAACATTTATTAGATGTCATCAGTATATTGGCCAGCCTAGAATTTCACCTTAGACTAAATGAAAGGTGAGGTGTTTTTCTTCAAAAGGACACACTGTTTTTCCACTGAGTATTGATCTGGAGGAAATGGTAGGAACAGGATAATGTATGGCCGTTTACACAGGGCAAAGGAATGTTGGTGTAATGACTTGTCAGGTATGTCGATTTACAAAAAGAATGATTGATTCTTAGTAAAAGATTATGAGAGGTCAGTCTGAATTAGAAAGAGAAGGTTATTTTAGTAATTGACCAGTTGGGAAATGGCAGCCCAGGATTTAACATGGGGTCTCCACTTAGCTTGCAAGGATGAATGTAACAAACTGGGAGAGCTGATACTGAAGTGTAGTATGTAGGTTTAGGTAGGTCAGATGATTACTTTTTTCTTTTCAGTGAAAAGTAATTGCACATATGAGTACTTTATTTCCTCCCCAGCTCTGTTGAGGCATAACTGACAAATAGAATTGTCTATATTTAAAGTGTACAATGTGATGATTTGATATACGTATAAGTGCTTTAGACTAGATCATGCTCTCTCATATGAAGCCCATCTTAAAAGTAAGCATTTTGAGTAATTGGGGCTGGAGTTCTTCCTGAGATATACTAGTTGGTCAAGCAGTAACAAACAGGTGATAAACATGAGGAAGGAGGATTCAATTTCTTTGTTATAACAAAGCCGCCTAGGTTATTAGTCATGTGTTTTTGTTGAAATCCTAGAGTATTTCTTTCATACTTACTTGACTTTCTCTTGTTGCATTAGAATTTTACTATAATTTATGTTAAGATGGGCTATCCTCGCCTACCAGTGGAAAAACAATGTGAGCTGGCTCCTACACTTCTTACTGCCATGGAAGGGAAGCCTCAGCCCCAGCAGGACAGGTATGCTTTCCTCAGTTACCTTATTGCCCACCTGTGAGAGTCAACAGCTGCCATTCAAAAATAGATCCACACATTTGGTTTCACTTGGGCAAATACAAAGGCTTGAGTTGAGCTCTTTGAGTTGACAGTACTGTGTTACCTCAACATTACTGTTTTGTTAATTTTATAAATTATAAAATTTCTTGTGAGCATATCAAAAAATGTGTAGAACTAACATTTTTCTCAATCTAAATGCATTTTTATTTCGGTTAGTTATTTTGAAGCAACTGATTTTCTGTGATTGCAAAAATGTGAGATCTAATATGCTTTTCATCAGACATTTCTTTCTTGGAGGATATAAAGTTTCAGAGCAGTTTTCTTAAGGAACTAATTACTCGTTTGTATTAATATGGGAATTGGAGAGGTGAAAAGGAATATCATCCTTAGTTTCTAGGCTTAGCTCAAAACTTCTGTATCCTAAGCCCTGTTGTGGTGACAACCATGAAAAGAAGTTGTGGAGGAAAGATGGATTTAAATCATGTTTTCACTTCACTTTTTAGAGCATAAACATTTTTAAAAGATTGTAATACAGATATTTACAAGTAAAATTAATAGACATTGTAAACACTGTTTGAAATTTTCATGTTTTAATAGCAACAGGTATAGTGAAAGAAGAAAAGAATCTGTTACTTAAATTCACACAGTGGAAATTTAATATTGTATTCCAAATATTGACATGATTGATGTTTAATTTCTTTAGACTTAAAATGACTTTATTTTTAATTAAATGTGGAAAGGAAAAAAATGATTGACAGGACATGTTATAAGTTGAACTTTACCTAAGGTTTAATATTAAATCTCTTGTGGTAATAGATATTAACACTGAGCCCATATTATGTACATTTTTCTCAGGTGTTTTTGGTGATGAGCCAGATTGGCTAAATGTCACTTATTACTCAATATCCTGAGCTTTTAATAAGAAAGAAATAAGAATGAAGTCTAGGCCACTCCCTAGATTAGGACTTTGTAAATTAGTGGTATTGAAAATGAATGGCCCTTGCTATGATTGCTACTTTTTGGTATGTGATTTTATTTTTTTTTGGTTTTGTCTGTTATTTGCATGTATAAAAAACCTTATTTTTTAAATAGTTGCAATAAATGTAATTGTTTTTTCAGCTTAATGCATCTTTTAATACCAACCCTTTTTCACATGAAATACCCTGTTGAATCATCAAAATCAGCTTCTCCGTTTAACCTTGCTGAGAAACCAAAGACTGTGCAGCTGCTTTTGGACTTCATGCTAGATGTCCTTTTGATGCCTTATGGGTAAGTAAAAAAACAAAACAAAACAAAACAAAGCAACCTTGTTCTTGATTGCTTTTACTGTGTGCAGTCAAGTACTCTTTTCAGTGATTCAACTTTCACTTGAAAATGAATGTCTCAGATTTGCTTTGCTGCAGCCCTGACCTCTTCTAAACTGCAGCGCCGCTGCTTACTGACCTTATGGGTGTGGAGCTGCTGCTGTGCTTTCAGACTTGCCCCGTCCAAGCTGAAATCAGGCTTCCCAGTAAACATAGTTTCTCTTCATTAACTGCCATCAGTGCTGTGATGATTCTCTTAGCCTTGTAGGCGCTCAGTTATAAATTGCCTCTAGCTTTCTCTTCCTCGTTGCTGCAGTATCAGTTCCGTAAGACCTCCTTCCTCCTCCTCCATGTGTCCTGGAACCATTCCCACTGCTGCCATTCTAGTTTCGGCTCTTTTCAACTCTTTTCATGTCTTTTCATGACTTTCTCACCAGCTGCTCTTCTTCAAAACTTTCTACACTGCCACAGAGTTTCCTGATTTTTAAAACACAGATTTTATCAGTGACCCCTTAAAATCCCTGGGCTGTTATTTTCCAGTCATTACATGCACTCATGCATTTCATGTACTCTGTATCTCCTTGCCTGTCTACATTTTAAGAGAAGACAGTTTTCTCTGCTTAGAATGCTTCCCCATCAAGAAAGAAAGAAGGAAAGAAAGAGAACAACAGAAAACGACAGCCAGGAAAACCACTTTGAAAAAGCCTCACAAACTAGCTTAGAGGCCAGTTCTGTTGTCTCTGACTAAATCCCTGCCCTAGGCACAGGACTCTTGCTTGTCCTCATAAGGCTAAGCACCCATCTGAAGTGCCACTTTGTGCTTTTATTGCGTTGTTGGCTTATCCCATCCTAATAGATTGGGAGCTCTTTGAAGTCAGGAGCTGTTTACTCTAGCTCTGGTTCCTGGCGTAGCGCCCACGTTGTCATCTGCTTCCAGCCTGCTCCTTTTCTAGGTTGTCCTGCTGCCAGAGAGATTCTTCGAACGTATTGCTTTCATTACATTTCTTCCCTGACCAAAAATGCAGTATACACTATGAGCGTGGCATGGGGGGCTCCTCATCACCTGTCCCTCCATCCAGCCACGAGAGTTCACGCTGTACGATTTCTTTCCTCTCCTTTTTGCTCTCCTCCCACTCCTCTAATTTGGCGGCTTTATTTTCTGGACCTTCCACTACCTCTGTCATATCATTTCTTACTTCCCTGCAGTTTCTTTGTCATCTGATAACATATCATATGCTGTTGCACTTGTTGTGTTGTTATTGTCTCAACTTGCTCCAGATGGCAGACACTCAGTCTTACACCTCCTGCCGTTCCTCTGTCTTGTGCTTAGGATGGTGTTTTGCACGGTGTTAGCTGTTCAGTAGTTATTAATTGATTTACTTACTGCTGCCAGTCTTGCTATAACTGAGAAATAAATGAAAACCTCCTTTTATAGTTGTTGAATCAGGAGGCAGCCAGAACTGGCAGGTGATGATGGCTTTGGTAATTTAACTTTGAAATCCAAATTTAACTTAGGCACACAATGTACCCAAGCCAGTAGTTCCTCACATTTTTCTTAGCAGTGAGAATTTGCCTTGTTTATATAAAAAATATTAAAACGATTCTTTAACAGGTTTTTAAAAAAAAATTAGATGAATTTAGGAATGGAACAAATATGGTATATAGTAATGTGGAATAATTTACTGTGCCATTAGGCTTCAGGTGTTTTCTTTAATTTTTATTATAACAGTTATTTTATTTTAATATCCAGTCTGGTAATTTGTCAGCATAGAATTTTAGAGTGCAGAGGGACTTGAATTAATATTCATATCAAAATTTTCATTTTGTAGATGAGGAATGCTAGTTTAATGGTTCAAAATGAATTTATCAGAAATCTTATTTTTAATCTATAGAAGCTAAAAAAGAAATGGGATGATAAATTAAAACTAGCTGCAAAGCTGTGTGCTTTGAACATATAATGGAAAAAGCTGGTCCTTATTATGATTTTTTTCCTCTTTGGATCCTTTTGAATTTTTTCATTTTTGGGGTGTATGTGCTTGTATGGTAAGTGGCTTGGAGGTTTCAGTGAGTTTTTCTATATTTTAAAAATAAATTTATTTATTTATTTTTGGCTGCGTTGGGTCTTTGTTGCTGTGTACGGGCTTTCTCTAGTTGCAGTGAGCAGGGCCACTCTTCGTTGCGGTGCGCGGGCTTCTCGTTGCTGTGGCTTCTCTTGTTGTGGAGCACAGGCTCTAGGTGCGTGGGCTTCAGTAGTTGTGGCACGCGGGCTCAGTAGTTGTGGCTTGTGGGCTCTAGAGCGCAGGTTCAGTAGTTGTGATGCATGGGCTTAGTTGCTCCGTGGCACGTGGGATCCTCCCGGACCAGGGCTCGGACCCGTGTCCCCTGCATTGGCAGGTGTGTTCTTAACTACTGCACCACAAGGGAAGCCCTCAGTGGGTTTTCTAATGCAGAAATATAAGGAGTTCAAGGAGAATTGGACAGAAATGGGAATGACTATAAATATTCTCTGCTTTGGGTATAAAACAGTAGTTCCCCCTCTACCCCATTACAGTCAGTAAACCTTTGTATTTGTCAACGAAAAACTTAAAATGTAGTGGGTCCATAGTGGCTTTTAGAACGATTATTTATAGATTGAGAGTGAACAGAATACTTATATTCATTGTTGGTAACTGTTACAGTTCATTTGTAACCAGGTTGAGCAGATGTACTCTAATGGTTAATTTGCTGAAGATGTAGATACCTTTTTTAGATAGTTCTAAAATTTTTCTTTATGATAAAATTTTAATTTCAAGTGTTTATTCTTCTAACAACATTCTGTGGGAGGAAAGTATATAACTGAATGTGCTATATATATGCATGTGTTTGTATGTGTTTATAGAGAGGTTAAATTCCTATTTCCTTTCCAGATATGTGTTAAATGAATCCCAGAGTCGCCAAAATTCATCTTCAGCACAGGGTTCTTCTTCAAATAGTGGGGGAGGTTCTGGAATACCACAGCCTCCCCCAGGAATGAGCTTTTATGCAGCTAAACGGGTTATTGGAGATAACCCATGGACACCTGAACAATTGGAACAGGTATGACACACTGCTTGTTCATACGGAGCTTAACCCTGCACACTTGCCCCTTTGAAGTCCGTGGAAGCATGTGTTACATAATTCCAGCGTATTCAGGCTCTGTAATGAGATACGATTGATGTAATGTGTTCTGGTCATCATGTCATTTATTGGTTAAAGCCCCAGGGAAAGGGAGGAGTGGGAAATGCTGTTTAGTTTTTCTAATACTGCTTACATATTTCAAGTATAAAATACAGCCCATTTATAAATTGAGTAACTTTCATTTTAGTTTTTAATTACAGGTTTAATAATTATCTAGCTGCTTTGGTGCAGCTGAAATACAATTTATCTTATATTATTCAGCTTTTTAGGGCTGTACATTTTGTGTGAAGTGAGGAACAAGTGACCATATGGGGGAAAAGCATGACGCCCTTTTATATTTCTTCCTGGGAATTGAAAAATTGGCATTAAGAATTTTATTCTGGATTTAAACAGGACACAGATGTTCTCTGAGCAGCTTTTAAAAAAGACTGGTGCTCTACAGAGAAGGTGCCTCACTGTGTCTGTGTCATCAGGCACCTCAGGGAAGAACAGATGAGATCAGTATGTAATTATTTTGGAATTCAAGCAACATGGGTTAGTCTTCCAATCCTTCCTTTATCTCTCCATGGCAGTCTAAATGATTTGATCCTTTTCTTTTTGGCAGTGTAAGTGATCACTGATCAAAACAGTGTTCCCAGGAAAGGGAAAAAGGCAAGTGGGCATTCTTGCCACTCAACAAATTTATAGAATGATTTGTTCAGCAAGGGCTCTATTTGATTAGATTAACATCTTCGTGTTTTATAGATCTTTTTTCTTCTTAAACCATGATGTAAGTAAGAAAGAAGGGTAAATAGTAACAGAAGCTGCTCTTTATTGAGTGTGATCTATGTGACAGGCACTATACTGAGTACTTTGAATACATTATCTCATTTAATCCTCACAGCAGCCTGAGAAGGTATAGAAATTTAGTTCCATTTTGTAAAAGGAATTGAGGTTTTGAGATTCACCACAGTCTCACTCCTAGTAGTAGGCTTATGAATCTAGGTCTGTCTGAGGGCTAAAGCTATAAGCGCTGGAGAATCATTGTTAACATTATAAATTGTAATCTTACGTTGGTCGTTATTTGCTGATTTCTAAGGGCTTCTGTATGCTTTTTGTCAATTTCATGATCTAGTGTTGAACAGTTTAGTTTCAAGGACGACAGCTGTTTTCCTCTAATTTTTAAATATCTCTTGTTTTTTTATATTTTTTTCTTTCAGATAAGACAGCTTTTATTTTTTTCAAATGATAAAGTTAGTGGTAATGTAAATGTTCAAGTAATATAGAACATTATAACGAGAAATTAAAAATTACCTGGAATCCTGCCACCCTAGTTTGTCATTCACCTACAGCCTGCTCTTTGTACATGTGTGTGTACACAAATATAATTTTACACAATACATTTTTACGTATCACATAACACTATTTGAACTTCATTTTTTTCATTTAATAGTATATCAGGTTTTTAAATAATGTCCTTTTTAATGTCTATATTAAATGTAATTATGTGTAGACCACATATTTTTTAAACTAGTCTCCTATTGCTGGACATGAGTATTGTTCTCAGTTTCCTTTGCACACTTTTTTTTTTTTTTTTTTTTTGCGGTACGCAGGCCTCTCACTGTTGTGGCCTCTCCCGCTGCGGAGCACAGGCTCCGGACGCGCAGGCTCAGTGGCCATGGCTCACGTGCCCAGCTGCTCCGCGGCATGTGGGATCTTCCCGGACCGGGGCACGAACCCGTGTCCCCTGCATCGGCAGGCGGACTCTCAACCACTGCGCCGCCAGGGAAGCCCCTCCTTTGCACACTTTTTTGTGTACATCTTTGTGTAGTTGACTTCCATAACTGTGGGTGCAGTAAATGCTTGCATCTTCTCTATTGTAACTCTTGTTGCAGGTCAGTTGTGTTGAACATGGGGAGGGAAGGCAGGCATTTTTATGATCCTTTTTAATTGCATCCTTTGTCATTTAGTTATTGCAAACTTTATCAGTCCTAATTCATATACATGAGAACTATCATGTAACTGATTCTTAAAGGTAAAGTTTCATTTTTCAGGTATATTTATCCTAAATAGAGTTATTTGTATTGAAATTCACAGCTCCTTCACATTGCATGAAGTTCTAAGCAGAATCTCTCTTCAGTCTGTGTTTCATTTTAGCCAGATTGAATACTTTTTGATTAGAATTTCACTTGCATTTGCAATTCTTGCATATGTTTGAAATCATGTTTTTTTTCAGCATGTAAGAATATTGAGGACAGAGTTAGTATGTTAACAATAGATTAGAACTTCATGGAGTGTGAGTTTAGTTCTTTTTGAACTGTCAGAAGAATCCATGGAGTACTTCTGATGTACCCCCACTTCTACCTGGAGACTCCAGATTTGGACTTCAGTTCAAGGCTTCATCATTTTAGAGAGGCTGTTAACCTAAGTAGGAAGGCTTCGTATCATAATGGCCTTGGAGTCCAAGACTTGGGTTTGGATTGGGCCTTCATCGTTTACTAAATGTGTCTTAATCTCTTCAGCCTTGCCTCAGTTTTCCTTATCAGAAAAATAGGTATAATGGTACTCATCTCACAGATTGTGAGGGTTCAATGAAACCATGCATATATATGGTTTAGTATAGCCCCAGGCACATTGTAAGCCTAAATAGGAGTGGCTACTATTGTTTTATTAATCTTTGGTTTAGGAGCATACTGATATGTGAAACAGATGTTATAGGTTGGTGGTCTTTGTTTCTCTGATAAGTGGTTTTCCTTCCCTTC
Source organism: Monodon monoceros (assembly GCF_005190385.1). Taxonomy (NCBI): domain Eukaryota; kingdom Metazoa; phylum Chordata; class Mammalia; order Artiodactyla; family Monodontidae; genus Monodon; species Monodon monoceros. The sequence continues at coordinate 91,333,695 of NW_021703782.1, read as the reverse complement.
ATTTATCTACAGTGCAAATTGGGTATAGTGAAATTCATAGAAGCTGAGCAGGTGCCTGAGCTCGAAGCCGTTCTCCACCTGGTGATTGCTTCTAGTGACACACGCCACAGTGTAGCCACAGCGGCGGACCTGGAGTTGAAAAGCAAGCAAAGGTAAAGTGCTTCCCTTTTAAACTTTCGAAATTAAAAAAGAGGCTAGATTTCTAAAAGCTTGCCTAGCACACATTGGTTCATGTTGGGTTTTGTGTAGTGAGACATTCAGTTGATGAGATGGTGAAATATACCTAATTTGTATGAAAGACAGTTTGCTAAAGAGCAGAATTCTGTATAAGACAAAGAAGAAAAGCTGTTTGGAGAAGTAGTTTAAAATTGGAATGGATTAGGATTATAACCGTAAGAATTGAAACCTTTGTCTAGGTAAGTGAACTTAAAGAACTGATGTTAAGAAAAATGTCAAAACCTGGAAGTTATTCATTTTTGATTCTTCCTCTATCTCAAATTATTTGAGATGGCTTTCAATAAAGAATATGTAGGTATTATGGTTAATATGATGAAAATCAGGTCCCGTGAAAAGAGGTGTTGAATAGATCTTAATTTACACAGGAGGAAATACATATAGTAAATAGGCTCATAGAAAATATTGTGTTTAAGAAATCAAATCATGCACAAAAAAGCAGTGGTATGCCAGTTTGTACCCATTGGTAAATAAAATTGTGCAACATTTGATTACTCCATTTAAGTTTCTGTTCAAACTGCTATTCTTATACCCTATTGATTGACACTATAAGTTGAAATAATTTTTGGAAAGCAGTTTGTAGTAGGTAATGAATCATAAAAATATTTACAATCTTTTATCTGAATCTTCTGGGAAGTTATCCTAAGAGAATCATTCAGAGAAGAAAAATATTTAGAAAAATGTTACAGGTTCATTCATTATACCATTTCCTGTAGTTGTTCAAAAGAAAGGAAACAAATTCAGATTTCCACAATAGGTAAATAAATAAATTATGTGACCTCTATGGAATATTATATATCTGCCCAAATAATTATAAAAATAATAAAGCAACATGTAAATTGCCTCCAAGTAATGGCAAATGAATAAAGCATAATACAAAATGATATACGTACTGATTTTAATAAATGACATGTGCAAAGACTGGAGAATACATGAAAAATTGAAGATACTTCGTTAAAAAAATCAGATTATGGAATAGTTCTTTTTTGAACTTAATGCTAAATGTAGTTAACAAAATGGGATATCTCTAGGTCCATCCATGTTGTTGCAAGTGGCATTATTTCATTCTTTTTTTATGGCTGAGTAATATTACATTGTATATATGTACCACATCTTCTTTATCCATTCATCTGTAGATGGCCATTTATTTAGGTTGTTTCCATATCTTGGCTGTTGTGAATAGTGCTGTTGTGAACATAGGGGTGCATATATCTTTTTGTATTATTGTTTTGTTGGGATATATGCCCAGCAGTGGGATTGCTGGATCTCACTGGCAACTCTCTTTTTATTTTTTTGAGGAACCTCCATTCTGTTTTCCAAAAAATCTTCCTTTAAAACTTCTTGTTGTGCTTGAACTGACTCCATTCTTTACACCATACAGTAGATTGGATTGTTGGAACTATAAATGTGGTGCTGAAGTATTCTGATTAGTTTTGGTTTTGTCTATTAAAACAATTGTATTTTCCCAAAAATAGCATAACATTGTTAAGAGGTAAAAAGTGAGTTGAGAACAATATGTAGATATCCCATTTTGTTAAATAAAAGTATCTCTTCAAGTGATATGTCTGTTTCTTTATCTACCTGCCATGCCCATCCAGCTATTTTACATGCATAGGAAAGAAGTCTAGAAAAATGTACACCAAAGTTAGTTGTTACTGAAAAGGAATAGAGAGGGTTATGGTGCAGATTATAAGGAATTTTATTTTCTGTGTTATTCATTTCTGAATTTTCACAAGCATGTAATAAGAAAACTAAAACTAGAAAGGTAGCAAGAGGAAAAGTAGAAGAAACAGTGAAAATTATCCTTATTAGTTAATCACTATTAAGTTTTTAGTTTGTTTTACTAAAGTGTGTGTGTGTTTTGTCAAAAATCTCTAAACCTGAAGTATTTATAGGAAGGAAACAGATGGAGCTTGAGGATTAGTTAGTAGCAATCAGCTGAGGAAAGATATAGGTAAATAATAAGTAGAATTATAGAATGTCTTTGAGGCTAGTGGAATTGTGGATATCCAGACAAGAGGTGGATTGATAAGCTCTGAAAGAAGAGATGGATTAGAAAAACAGTCAAAGCAGCCTGATAAATTATGTTTGCACAAATACAACATAGTTTGAAAGCAGAATCAATGTCAAAAGAGAATAGAGTATGGTTAAATCTCACTAATCAAGTGAAATGCAGGATTGCATTATTGCTGGGTTTATAAAATGACTGGCAGGGGCTGCTGCAGAGGGTGGGTGCCCATCAATAGTAAGTCACCTTATTGTGGTCCCCAATTAGGAATAAGTCTTAGTGACTAATGGCAGCAGGACTGCTCTGTAGAATTAGGTGCTAAAATTGCAAGTGGGTGCTGGGAGATAAGAGGGGGGATACTGGGGATCACAGTGACATGGTATTTAAGAAATGCCATGGGTTGAAAGCTTCCTAGGGTTGTGGCTTTAATGGGTAAAATGTTTTTTGTCACTTTCTGTATCACTTTTGAATTTCCAAGTGGCTGAACAGAAGAATCATGCCTCAGGGCTCTTTGAACAAGTGTAGTACGGCTCTGCTGTGTTGTAACTGCTCTGTGGCATTGGCCCTGAGAGTGGAAGACAGTCCAGATTTCTTGAATAGTACCAAATTGGGCCACTGAATACACTGATCTATCTTACGTTGAATCATGGTGGGATAAGTGACTTTTTTTTCTGTTTGAAAACTAACTTTGATAGAAGTTAATCCCTTTCCTTCTCTTCTTTAATGGGCAGTGTCAATTGCCCATTTCATTTGTGTATTATTATATTTTTCTTTGGTAACACATATTGAGGCTATGATTTTTTGAAATTATTGGAGTGGGAGAAAAAAATAATAATTTTAACAAGCTTTGTTGAAACCTTCTGTAGCTTGATAGACTGGAATAATCCTGCCATCATTAATAAGATGTACAAGGTATACCTTGGAGATATACCACTGAAGACAAAAGAGGTAGGTTTTTTTTTGTTTACTCTCACATCATCATAAAAAGCATTTTATTGACATGGCTCTATGTATTTGAACATTTTCTCCAGGTTATTTTGATTTAAGCTGAACCTATGCTGTGGGAAATCCTGATACTAGTTTTAAGCCGTACTAGTCTAGGTGGATTAAAATCTCCTGGTACCTTTGTTTACCTGATCTGGTGTTTTCAATTCAGGTGCTTAAATAACGATTGTCCAGATTATGCCTCAATGAACGTTTTCTGTAAATACTTTAGGCTTTATTGGATATGTCGTTCTGAGGCTGCAGCTGCTCAACTCTGCTGTAGCATGAAAGCAGCCATAGGCAGAACAGAACTGAATGAGCATGGCCACGTACCAGTCAGGCTTTATCATTACAGAAATGCGAATCTCATATTATTTTCATGAAATATACTTTTACAAAATATTGTTTTTATTTTTTATTATCATTATTTTTATTGTTTTGATTTTTAAAAAGTCATTTGAAAATGTAAAAACTACTCTTAACTCACAGACCTTACTAAGATAGATGGTAGGCCAGACTTGGCCCATGGGCTGTAGTTTGTTGACCCGTGGTCTAGAATCTAGAACAATAGGTGGGTTCTTCTGAATTCTGGAAATAAGATGTTTGCTTAATAACATAGGTTCTGTTTAGTTAGCTGTGTTTAAAAGTGTTCCAAGTAGAAACCTAGACTCTAATACAAGATTATTTGTTTGCTTTCTAAACCATTAATAGTTGTTTAAAAAACCATATTAGCTCCAGGGAGGACTGGACAGCTACACGTAAAAGAATGAAATTAGAACACTTCCTAACACCATACACAAAAATAAACTCAAAATGGATCAAAGACCTAAATGTAAGGCCAGACACTGTAAAACTCTTAGAGAAAAACATAGGCAGAACACTCTATGACATAAATCACAGCAAGATCCTTTTTGACCCACCTCCTAGAGAAATGGAAATAAAATCAAAAATAAACGAATAGGACCTAATGAAACTTAAAAGCTTTTGCACAGCAAAGGAAACCATAAACAAGACGAAAAGACAACCCTCAGAATGAGAGAAAAAATTTGCAAATGAAGCAACTGACAAAGGATTAATCTCCAAAATATACAAGCAGCTCAATATCAAAAAAACAAACAACCCAATCCACAAATGGGCGGAAGACCTAAATAGACATTTCTCCAAAGTAGACATACAGATTGCCAACAAACACGTGAAAGAATGCTCAACATCACTAATCATTAGAGAAATGCACATCAAAACCACAATGAGGTATCACTTCACACTGGTCAGAATGGCCATCATCAAAAAATCTACAAACAGTAAATGCTGGAGAGGGTGTGGAGAAAAGGGAACCCTCCTGCACTGTTGGTGGGAATGTAAACTGATACAGCCACTATGGAAAACAATATGGAGGTTCCTTAAAAAACTAAGAACTGGGCTTCCCTGATGGCGCAGAGGTTAAGAATCCGCCTGCCAATGCAGGGGACACAGGTTCGAGCCCTGGTCCAGGAAGATCCTACATGCTGCAGAGCAGCTAAGCCTGTGCGCCACAACTACTGAGCCTGTGCTCTAGAGCCCGTGAGCCATAACTACTGAAGCCTGCATGCCTAGAGCCCATGCTCCGCAACAAGAGAAGCCAGCACAATGAGAAGCCCTCGCACCGCAGCGAAGAGTAGCCCCCACTCGCCGCAACTAGAGAAAGCCCATGCGCAGCACCGAAGACCCAACACAGCCAAAAATAAATGAATAAAAATAAATAAATTTATTTTAAAAAAAGAGCAGAGAGGCAAACTCTCGTTATTGAGATGGGTATTTGGCATGTATTTTCTCTTTTAAAATGAAAAAATGAGGCTTCAAGAAAGCAGTTAACATGCTTTATCGGCAAAGATGAAAGTTGAACTTTTAAGCAAAAGCTAGAATTTTGGGAAATTTGTATTCATCACGATGAGCTTGACAGCTTGTCAGTGCTTACAGACTTTTCTGATGAGATTGGTCATGATATTAATGTGATTTTTTTTTGTGTACGCGTTTATGTTTTGTAATGAAATATTTGCTTAACTCGGTGAGCCAGTATTTTCCAAATGACCAGTGATGTTACAGAAGCATACAGGGTAAGGGAGCCATTCAGTATGCAGATATACTGGTGGAATTTAGTAGAACAGTATGCAGATGTTCCATTGATACGGTTTCAAATCCACATGGCAGTTAACCTTTAAGAACCTATTGCATATCAAGTTTGGGGGTGACATCAAGTATCTGAAATTACCTGAAAAGGCTGAAACCATCCCCACTTTTCCGGTCACATATCTTTGTGAAGCTGTTTTTTTTTAACATACTTAAAACAAAACAACATATTACAACAAATTAAATGCTGACAAAGATATAAGAATCCAGCTTTCTTTTATTAAGGTGGACAGTGAAGAGATTTACAGAAAATATAAAACAATGCCACTGTCTCAGTGCAGTTTTTTGTTTTGGAAAATATAGTTTTTTATTTTTCTTAAAAATACGTTATTTATGAAAGTATATAATGGGTTTAATATTATTATTATTTTTTGCGGTACGCGGGCCTCTCACTGTTGTGGCCTCTCCTGTCGCGGAGCACAGGCTCTGGACGCGCAGGCTCAGCGGCCATGGCTCACAGGCCCAGCTGCTCCGCGGCATGTGGGATCTTCCCGGACCGGGGCACGAACCCGTGTCCCCTGCATTGGCAGGCAGACTCTCAACCACTGCGCCACCAGGGAAGCCCAATTTTTAAGTGAATAAGTACTTAAAATATTTTCAGTTTTAATTTCTAGTATATTAAATATTGATAGGTATTCAGTATAAACAAAAGCTCTTTGGAAGTTTCAGTAATTTTTAAGAGTATAAAGGGATCCTGAAACAAAAGTTTGAGCGACCATTGATTTAGATGATCTCTCATGATTTTTTTTTCAATTCACAATAATTTTGAAGTGCTGAGTTATAATCACACATATTTTCAACAGGGAGCAGTTCTGAAGCCAGAGCTGAAAAGGGACCCAGTCAGTACAAGGGTTAAGTTAAAGATTGTCCCCCACCTCCTTCGTTCTAGACAAGCTGCTGAAACGTTCCCGGCTAACATTCAGGTAACTCATTCTTTCCGGAGAAAAATAATGGCCTGTTTACAACTTTCATGTTTGTTTAGACAAAGAACTGCATTAATGGATATTCAGGAGGTAGGTTGATATGTATAACAAGATTAATGAGATTCTTTCTCAAGTTGAGCTGCAGAAAATACTTTTTAATTATAGCTATAATAAAATATATATTTTATCAATATATTAATGTATATATTATGTATAATATATATTATAAATTTTTATTACAGAATATTTGCTGTATATGGTTACCATTCTCCCTAAATGTATGGTGATAATTCCTTTCAAACTAGTGCTTTTCTGAGTGGCTTTTTTCCAAAAATGGTAGCACCAGAAACTTAGTCACTTAGGTGGAAAAATGAGTCATCCTTGACTGGAATCCCTCGTGAAGGCAGCGGCCACAACCTCTGGATGCTGCTGCCTCAGTGTCTTCACCCCCGTCTGCCGAATGCTGATGTTAATGGAGATTGTCACTTCTTGTTCTGCTTGCCACAGTCGTCTTCTTGTTGCCCTGCCTCTAGTCTTCCCCACAGCCAGTCTGTTTTCTGTGTTGCCACCAGAGTTATTTTTGCAGTTGGAAATCCTTGTACTCTGTTGGTGTGGGATATGAGCCCCTCCGGAAAAGCTCTTGCCTTTTGGTCCAAGTAATGACCAGCTCAGTTCTGGAGACAGATTCATTTGAGCATAATTTTGTCATTAGTTACTTACTTTTGATCTTAAATAAGCCTCAGGGTTTTTCCTGTTTTTCTTTAAACATAAAAAAAAATGTGTAAAATGGATGTAGTGATAGCGGTTACCTCATAGCAATGTTGTAAAGACTGAGTGGGTTAGCAGGTAGAAGCTTTAGAGCAGGGTGGCTAGTACTCATTCAGTTAGCAAGTTCTCAGTAAATGGTGGAAAGGCAGCAGTTACGTCCCTTCTGGTCTCCTATCTCACCATACCCTTGCCCTGTACCTTATGCTCCAACAGAGATTGTTGCTGTTTAAGTATGCTGTTTTCATGGCTCTGTGTCTCCACTCCTGGCATAGTGGCCCTCCCCCCTGTAGCCTGGTAAACATCTACTCCAGTTTCAGGATTTGCTCCGGTGTGCCCCTTGCTATCTGAAATGTTCCTATTTCCTGCCTCTCATCTCTTTCAGTCCCAAAGTAAGAACACTGTCCTCTTGCTCCCTGTATGTGTGTGGTGGACATTGGCTTCTGCCTTCGCATCTTTCCCTCTTAAGGCTTATTTGTTTAAGTGGCTATTTCCTCCTTTTAGATGATACAACTTTTATTCCCAGTATCTGGCTCTCTAATATTTGACTGATTTCAAGTACTCTGTTCTGTGTTTCCATAAACATAAAATAATCACAGAGCTTCTTCTATTTCACTTTCCAGGCACTGTTTCCCTGACAGTGTTTTGATAATTTTGGTTCAGAAAATTTGGTTGTAGTAACACTACATTATATAATAAGCAGCTAGAAGTTTGTGGCAGAATATTCATAGACATCCTGTAGGTGTACACTTTATTTATAGTTACTTATGTTTTCAAAATGAGTCTACATGTAATTAAGAAACCTAATACCCCCAAAATAATCTTCTCTGCTCACGTCCCCTGCATGAGAGTGGCAGCCCACTGCAGCGTGAACTCTGTGTTGCTTCCTAGTGGTAGCCCCACGAATTTTGCAGACTTGTAACATCTACCATTGTGTTTGTTGTTACTCCACAGACTGTTAATTGAAGCTACTGATTGGCTTCCTAAGGCCGTCAGCTAAAATATTTGTATGAAAGAGAACTGCATTAATTTCGAAGAACAAGGCATAGTGCAAAAGACCTATTGTTGAATACTTAATAGTATTTGAAGATAGTAAATTGCTATTCTTGTTAATTGGTATTCTTGACGTTTGTTCCTTTTTCATAGGTGGTGTATGATGGGCTCTTTGGTACAAATACAAATTCAAAATTAAGAACATTATCCCTGCAGTTTGTGCATCACATTTGTGTAACGTAAGTTTTTTGAACTATTTATAAAGTCTTCAAGCTGTTGGAGTGATGAAGTGATGCAAGTATGTCTTACCTAGAAAGAAATCGTGTTTGTTTATCTTAAAATATTTCATATTTTAATAGATTATTTAAATTTACTTCAGTTATGTCTCTATTTTAAGTAATAATCTGAAAAGATATGTAATTATGAGATTCTTATATCTTGCTTTGTATGTGTTATTTTTTCAAAAAGCTGTCCAGAAATCAAGATTAAGCCATTAGGTCCAATGCTTTTGAATGGCCTCACCAAGCTAATCAATGAATATAAAGAAGTAAGTGACTTGTTTTTTTAAATTTTTGTTAACATTTTATATTTTAAAGTATTTTCTGTTATAAACTTTGCTGGTCTATATGTTGATATAGTTAAAGTTTGCTGTTGTTCCATCATTTCTTAACATTTTTAATTGAAGTGGTGCAAATTTCAGAAATTACCACCATCTTTTGCCCTGTTTTTTTTGAAATAAGTATTAAAAACTGATACGGATCTTGAGGTTGTCTTATCATTTCTTTAAATAACATTTTAAAAAGCTAGTACATTTTATTTTACTTTTAGGCACTGTGCAAAAATGGAATGAAAAGAATTAAATTTTACTTTATGATTTATTTCCATATAGGTCTATTTGGATTTTCTTGTTTTGAGAAAGTGTTAATTCTTAGGGACTGAGATTTTATTGATTCAAAACTCTGTCAGACTACCAAATACACTACCAAATGTAGAATAGATAGCTAGTGGGAAGCAGCCACATAGCACAAGGAGATGAGCTCGGTGCTTTTTATCCCCTAGAGGGGTGGGAAATGGAGGGTGGGAGGGAGACGCAAGAGGGAGGAGATATGGGGATATATGTAGACATATAGCTGATTCACTTTGTTATACAGTAGAAACTAACACACCATTGTAAAGCAATTATACTCCAATAAAGATGATAAAACAAACAAACAAACTCTGTCAGAACATGCATTCAGTAAATTTTTGATTCCTTAAGCTAAGTGGAATGAGGATTCCTTGGATTGTAGATTTTCAAATCCTGATTTTCCTTGCTGTATTACTCCTACCATTTCTAGTATTTCAGGGGAATTTGCTAAAAAAGGTAAGGTTTCAAGAACTCTAGTTAGTATTTCTTCCTAAGTCTTAGCTAAACATGAATGCATGTTTGCAGTAGTATGGTGACCAGTATTTTGCCATTTGGATTTAGAATTGAGTTTGAATTCTAGTTTTGTTCCTTGGTGAGTTACTTAAATTCTTTGGACCTCTGTTCTTTGTCACAAAAAAGAGGATAATAGTATCACTTCATTGGATTATTGTGAAGATTAAATGAGATAATTCATGTAAATTATTCAGCACAGTAAAGGCATATTAGTAGATATTATTAATGAAAAGCTATTCATTTGTTGTGCAGCTGTGCTTTGGGGCAGTGTTAGGCCTGACTCTCCTGTCTTCTTCTGTTGATTGAATAGAGCTTGCATGGTTCATAAGGCCTTGGGAAACTTTCAGATTATTTTTATGGCGTAGTCAGATTCTTTGGATGGTTGGTAGAAATGAAAATGCTTTGGGGCTTCTAGGGGAGGAACTGTATATTTGAAGATAGGTTAGAGAGGCCAGATAAACTACAGGGCTGTAATCCTTTTACCTCCAGATGACACTGCATGTCTTCCCAACAGATGAGTCTGTAAGAGTGGCCATGTAGGTGTGTGAATCCTATGTTAAATGTATAAACTTCAGCTCATAGAAGTGTTACTATGTTCTAAGTAATGTCAGACTATTGGTTTTCATACAACCACATAAAATTCTATCTGTATCTTGAGTGGGAACCTCATTAACTCACCCGAATACTATGATCCCTTTAATTTTTTATGGTGGAAGATATGAGAAGAAGCTGTTTCTTATGGTGCAGATTTTTAGACAGTTGCTCCCCAGCTTACTACAATTTTGGGTGAGAAAGAGTGGATCCTAGCCTGTTGGGCAGGTGAATTTTCTAATAAGTTAAGCTGTTTTCCTAGTACGTTGGTGGTGAATTTTGGTCTTTGCAGGTTATATAGTATTGAAACTATCCTGAACTTAGCACCAGCTAAGAGAACCTTTTCATATATGACCACTGCATTTTCCTTTTGGAGTAAGTTGGGGAGGTAAAGTTTTGTTTTGTTTTTCCTTTTAGTAGTGTGATGCATTCTGGGTTTGGACATTTTTGTTTTGTTCAGATGCTGATATCATATAGTTAGGCAGGGTGAGACCTAGGTTTAACAAGGAGTAAAATAATGCATTTAATTGCAGCAAAAAGGTTTTGCTGTTTACTGTTTTTTGTTCTGTCTGCTTTTTGTTCTTTTTTTTTTTTCCCTTAATTTCAAGGACCCTAAGCTACTGTCAATGGCATATTCAGCTGTTGGAAAACTCTCCAGGTGAGTAAACTCTTTTTCAGTGAGAGATATCCTCCTGTTGGTAAACTAAGAAAAATTGTGGCATTTAATAATGGATGGAGAATAAACTTATTATGATTCTGAAAGGGTCATAGGTTGTTTAGCAATGTCTTCCTTGTAGAAGGATAATGAATGTGAGACATTTTAACTTACATCTGAAGATGTGTTACCATATTAAATGGCAGTCTTGAAATGAGATTTTGAACTGGATTGTGTCATAATGTGTTACAGTTTTCTTGTACCCTAGAGACATTTGATTGACCTTAAGTGTTCTTGTTGCTACTTACTACCAGTGTTTATAATCTCTATAATCAAGAGTTTTTCTAGCGATTCTCTTTTCTGATAGCATTATATTATGATTCTGAGCGGCCCTGTTTCCAAAGTTGGATTTTTTTGTCTTCTGCTTGGTATGGTTTCCTGTACCCAGTTCCTCCTGGTTTCCTCTTCCTTCACTGTATTTCAGAGCAGGGAGATAGAGGAGCAGCATCCTCAGTGGTACTAGGTGCTGCTTACACCCTGGTACACACAGGCTCTGTGTTGGCCTGTGTAGACTAGGTCTTGCTCTTCTGCACTGTGTAGGGAAGGAGTTTGGGGGCTCAGAAGACAGCCACTTCAGATCAGCGGATACAGCATAGGGTTGTCAACAAACCTTGTCCCTTGTGTGTTGGCATGAAGTGACAAAGCTCCCTGTCACCAGAGTCATTAGTTTAAATAGCATTTAGCCTCGTCTGTTTTATTTTAAAATCAGAAATGTTAACTGAATGCATGGAATATTCTAGTAAGAATATCTGGATACTAGGTATATTAATCTAGCATTACATTATTAGACAGTTGAAGAATTAAATATTTACTTTAGAAAGTGTTTGGTTCTTTGGGGGAGGTAATCCAGTGATGCTCACATGGTTCAGAAGTGAAAGTGCAAGTTTAGGAAAGCTTGTGTTTAGTTTCTTTTTTTTTTCCATCTTATGGAAATTTTTGACAGTAATGATGACCTCATATTCTCTTACAGTCGAATGCCCCATTTATTTACTAAGGATATAGCTCTTGTGCAGCAGCTCTTTGAAGCCCTATGTAAGGTAGGGAAACACCTGGCAAGTGTATGCTTTCTGTTTGGATGCTCACTTGGAAACCCAACAGGGAGGGAAACACTGTTTTTATCATCTTCATAGGAAGAGCCCGAGACGCGACTCGCTATTCAAGAAGCACTATCCATGATGGTTGGAGCTTATAGCACTTTGGAAGGAGCACAGCGGACTCTCATGGAGGCACTTGTGGCTTCGTACTTAATAAAGGTAGATCCAACTATGGGAACTACAATGGCTGGTGGTATATGCATTTTACATTTTCTTTTTAAACATATTTTTTAAGCTCTCAGTTTTTTTCTAAAATTTATTTATTCATGGCTGCATTGGGTCTTCGTTGCTGCGTGCGAGCTTTCTCTAGGTATAGCGAGTGGGGGCTACTCTTCATTGTGGTGTGTGGGCTTCTCATTGCGGTGACTACTCATTGTGGAGCACGGGCTCTAGGTGCATGGGCTTCAGTTGTTGTGGCTCATGGGCTCAGTAGTTGTGGCTCACGGGCTCTAAAGTGTAGGCTCAGTAGTTGTGGCACGCGGGCTTAGTTGCTCCGTGGCATTTGGGATCTTCCCCGACCAGGGCTCGAACCCATGTCCCCTGCGTTGGCAGGCGGATTCTTAACCACTGCGCCATCAGGGAAGTCCTACTTTTTTTTTTTTTTTTTGCGGTACGCGGGCCTCTCACTGTTGTGGCCTCTCCCGTTGCGGAGCACAGGCTCCAGACGCGCAGGCTCAGCAGCCATGGCTCACGGGCCCAGCCGCTCCACGGCATGTGGGATCTTCCCGGACCGGGGCACGAACCCGTGTCCCCTGCATCGGCAGGCGGACTCTCAACCACTGCGCCACCAGGGAAGCCCGCCCCCTACATTTTTAAGATCAAAATTTGAATTGCTTTTTGCCTTAACTCTCTATAATGAAGAGGAATATTTGCTTTCACTTGGACTGTGATTTATGATCTGCTTTTAATTCTTCGTTATTGGAATCTGATTTTAGGGAAGAAAGAGTAGTGATATTCACAGAGGCCTTATGTTTAAAGCCTTCCTTGTTGGAAAACTGTTCTTAATATCATGCTCTCCCAGTTGCAAGTGTTTTGTTTTAAGCGGTAGCTGAGCACTACAGTCCACTGAGGTGGAGTTCTGTAGGTAACATTGGGGGAGAAAAGCAGAAGGAACGAAAGACACAATTTATGGATCAAAATGAGTCTGTAGGAAGTAAGCCAGTACCATCAAACATACTCTTCTTCCTTCTAGTCCTCTTCATTTGCCTGCCATGGGAGTTTGCAGGAGAATTTTTAATATCTGTGGTTATATACACATATGTATACATGATATATAATATGCAATATAAAATAATACATTATGTATTTGCTTTAGTCAGTTCTTTGTCCTCCATTTCTAGGAGTAGAGAGGGAGATTAAAGAGGGAATGATGTCAAATATTGGTGAGATTAATATGAATTGCATCTTAACTGAAATTTGGCTGCATTGCGTCTTCGTTAGGTCTTCAGCCATGTTTATTAACACATTTATGTTGAGGAATTATTAAAGGTTCAGAAAGGTATCTGGTTTCTGTTGAAATATGACAGGATAATTATGTACACTCAGAAGGCTTATTATATATAGTGTCCCACTGTCAAATGCTCTTGGTGTCCAGTGTACCTGGCTCATGATCATATAACATGGACAAAGAAGTATAGGCTTATTTGGAAGCTCATTAGAGTCAAATACTTAAAACTTTTTGTAGGTAACCTTACAAGGAAATGGAGTGCTTGTATAATGCACATGGGTGCTGGTTATACTTATGCAGATCAAATCATGTAACAGTATTACGAAGCCAAAGGTAATTTATTTTCTTTTCTCAGACTACATGTAAGGCAGCCAGACCCTGGGCTAAATCATATAGACTGGTCCTTAATATCATTGCCCTTTACAGTAGCTGCAAAAATGCTAAAGAGCAAGAACACCTGAATAAACGAGGGAGTACATGTTTCTAAGCATCTCTCATCTCACTTACGTTGTGACTGGAGGAATGACCCAGGGGGAAGATACATGAGAATAGAGCTTAATCATCAGTAGACTCTACAGCTGCTTTTCTGGTTGAACTTCCTGTTCGTAGATTACAGTCTTAATCGATTTAAGTTAATTGGATATATTTATGTAGTTGAAGCTTTGCTTTGGAGTCAGTTTTAATTTAAGAGCTAATCTGAAAGCGTTGGTGGTATTTTGCTTTAAATTTGTAGGGATTCCAAGTAAGCTCTGTTTGTGTTCCCTGCAGAATATCTGAATTTCACTCATGTGACTGAGAGTTTAAGAGTTGGAGAAGCAGAGGTGGTGGCTAGAAACTGCCGCAGTGACCTTGGTCTGATGGTTGGGCTGAGGATGTACATCTACAGAGAGATTCTCTGGTTATGGTCTTGGTGGGGTTTCCTGCTCTACTTGGAGTGTCCTCTTAGATCATAATAGTATTCTTTAAATAATGTCATTGTCCAGAGACTTTTAAAACAACATGATTAAAGATCTTGACTAAATGATGTTTTATTTATTTAGATATATTTATTGAGATATCAACTTAAATTTTGATTGTTTACAATTAAAATGACTCGACTGGAATGAGTTGTTGGTAATTGAATTCTTTTTTTTTTAAATCTCTGTGTGTGTGTGTGTGTGTATGTGTGTGTGTTCGTGCGTTTATGTGTCAAATAGCCTGAAGTTCAAGTTCGACAAGTGGCTGTGAAATTTGCCAGCACGGTGTTTCCCTCAGACCATATACCGTCCAGATATTTGCTCTTATTAGCTGCAGGAGATCCGTAAGTTTCAAAAGTGTTAATTTGAATTTGGGTTCATTTAAAATTTAGTTGAAAATTGAATAAAATTTATGTTGTTTGCAGTGTTCGTCTGTGGAACTTAGGAGCAATTTATTAGAGTTAAAAATATGGCTCCCTTGATACAATATATAAACCTGTAGTCATATCCTGTCTTGTTTTTTCCTGTGGGTAAAGTTCAAAGATGAAAGCCACATGACTCTCCACATCTAATGAAATTTCCAAAAAGAAGCGATTGCTTATCATGTATTTTATGCCTCTTTGCATAGATAGCCAAAAATATATTTAAGACAGATGACAAATAAAATTGCTGTTCTTAGTCTTCATATGATCATTCTCCAGTTGGTGAAATTTATTTGTTTCTTATTTATCTTTCTGAAAGACGGGAGGAAGTTCATGGAGAGGCACAACGAGTTTTAAGGTGTCTTCCTGGTAGAAACAGAAAAGAAAGTGCTTCTAAGCAGATGCCATCTTTCCCAGAAATGGTATATTATATCCAGGAAAAGGTACGGTATTTAACTTCAGATAATAGTTTAAGTCATATAATGAATGATGAAAATAAACCTACATTTTTTTAGGTGACACATTTAAAAATGCTAATCACTAAATGTTGAATGGTTAGTAAAGTTTCTAACAAGGTTAATACAATAAGAGGAAGGTACGAAGTGAGGAGAAAAATATAAATCTCAAATGTAATTAATCTGTTTTGCCCAAATCTAAATTACTTACAGTTCCTTTTATGTTTTTCAACATTTTGGCTGTGTTTATTTTATTTTTTATTATTATTATTTAAACAATTTTTATTGGAGTATAGTTGAGTTACACTGTTGTTTTAGTTTCTGCTGTACAGCAGAGTGAATCAGTTATACATAAACATACATCCACTCTTTTTTATATTTTTTTCCCATATAGATCATTACAGAGTATTGAGTAGAGTTCCCTGTGCTATACAGCAGGTCCTTATTATTTATCTATATTATACATAGTAGTGTGTATATGTCAATCCCAATCTCCCAGTTTATCCCTTCCCCCCTTTTCCCTCCTGGTAACCATAAGTTTGTTTTTTACAACTGTGACTCTATTTCTGTTTTGTAAATAAGTTCATTTGTACCATTATTTTTATTGGCTGTGTTTAAAATTTTTCCCCTTCGCATGACATGCTTAAAATATACCTTTTTAATTTTTAAGGGCGTTATTTAGGGCAGCATAAGTTTAAGAATGCTTCAGGGAGCAAGCAGTTCAGACTTTTTCCACCATGATCATAAGAGAGCATTGCATCTGCTTTTGCAAGTCTCCTGTTTTTGCTGGTAGATCAGAGTATTGACAGTCATGACCCCCCACCCTGACACTATCCTACTTTTTACATTGATGTTTCTCTTGGTGTGCTGGGGGGGATACCTTACAGCCTTTCACTTCTACTGGTGGTCTTAGCTTTTGGCTTAGATAGACATCTTAAGGGTGCTGGAGGTCAGTATGTAGCAGCCATGATTCTCTTCTCCATAACACTGTCATATTTGTGGGCAGAAGATGCTTTTGTGCTAATATTTTCCTTCTACCTCTGTTATTAATGAAAATAACTGGAATGCAGTGCCCTGGGGTGACTGTCAGTAGATGCCTGGAGTAGGTTTATTCTTTTTATTTTATTTTATATTTTTTACTTGCTACTGTGTCATCTTTGCAGCTTTTTTCTTTTTTCCTTTCTTTTTAAAGTATAGTTGATCTATAGGTTTATTCTTTTTTTTTTTGCGGTACACGGGCCTCTCACTATTGTGTCCTCTCCCGTTGCGGAGCACAGGCTCCGGACGTGCAGGCTCAGCGGCCATGGCTCACGGGCCCAGCCGCTCCACGGCATGTGGGATCTTCCCGGACCGGGGCATGAACCCATGTCCCCTGCGTCGGCAGGCGGACTCTCAACCACTGCGCCACCAGGGAAGCCCAGGTTTATTCTTTTTAAACAAGCCAGTCAAAAGGCAACACATCTGTAACTTAGGGTTTGAGGTCCATGCACAATCAAGCGTGATTAATGGAAAAATGTTTTGACTAGAAAGAAAACAGCAACAGACAATAATGTAGCTAGAAATACAGTTATTTTTGAGTTGAGAAAGGGTACACGTGCTTTGTTTTCCAGTAATTGATTTTTGGGGTTTATTTTTATTAGGCTTCCCATCGAATGAAAACGCCAGCCAAGTACATGACCGGGACCACTGTCCTTCCATTTAACCCAGCAGCCTTTGGAGAGGTAGGACTGACATATATTTCTATTTTGTTTTCGCTAAAGGTTCTTAATGATAATGTCACAGTCAAAGAGATGACCGTGAATTTTTTGTGTTCTAGGTAAACCCATATAGTGACGTCATTGTTTTATACCAGGTTGTTTATTAGGAAAACGGTACTTAGTAATTGGTATTATTTTAAATCATAGTGGAGTCTAGAAATACATTTGTCTCAGTGAGATTCTCTTCGTGAAAGAAATAGATGCTCTGCCTTGATTGCTATTGGGAATTTACAGCAAATTAGATTTGAATTTTAAAGCCAACAATATGTTGAGGTTATTTGGATTATCCAGTTTTGAAGGTTGGAGAATTAGATTAATTTATCTCATTTGCTAAGGGAAATTCTATTGTTTTAGTCATTGATTTGCACTAATTAAATGGCAAGAGATAATCTTGTTCAGAGTAAGAAGACTCACAATGAAATTACTGCCTGTCCTGTTCTAGCTGTCAAGGAAAGAGCTTCCAGAGGACTCCTTAGTAGCTAATTTATGTCAGAGGTTTTTAATGACGTCGTAGCTACTCTTCTGTAGATGATTTGAACCCATTTTTTCAAATTCTCGTGTCAGTGGAGATTAAATGCAGCTCAAGTTCCACAGGAACAGATCATTGGTCCCGGGTTTCTGCCCAGTGTCTGTCTGTCTGTCTCTCTCACATACATACACACACATCTTTAAAAAAAAATAATGATTTTCCTTGTTATATTTTAGACTGTAAAAGTGGAGTTTGTGTTTTAACTCCACTAAACTCTGTTAAAAAGCACTCTTTGGATTATAAAACTGGTTATATAAATTCTGCTCCCTTGTGATAATTTCAGTTCACACGTTAAGTCGTGTTTTCCATCTTCTGTGAGGGTTGTTGAATAGCTTTTGAAGGAAGGTGGGGAATCAAAGCTGGAAACTGTCACTTTGAAGAACATCTCCTGCCTTGATTTTTTGAGACGCTTATCTGGTGTCCTTCCTTCTGTCTGTAGATAGTCCTGTACTTGCGCATGTGCCTGGCTCACAGTGCGGGAGTGGTGCCCACCTCTCAGAGTTTGGCTGATATGCAAGATCACGCCCCAGCCATTGGACGCTATATACGGACTTTAATGTCGGGCAGCCAGGCAACACCCTCCTCGTCTTCTTCCAAGAGTGGGGAAACCAACCCTGTTCAGATCTACATCGGCCTGCTTCAGCAGCTGTTAGCAGGTGTTGGAGGTAGGAGGTCATGCCGCTGAGGATTATACTAAAGCACTTAAGCAAAAATCTAATTTTAAACTCAGCTGAGAATTGATAGCAAAATTATTTTCTGTCTTCTCTCCTGCAACTGAACATGAATCTCTGTTTCTTTTCTAAACTGCCTGAGTTCATCTTTGATACACTATTTCTTTTTTCAGAAAGAAATGCTTAACAATAGGTAATATATTTTTACTTTGGAAGTGGGTGTGAAGAACAGGGCATCTTTTTATAGACAATAAGTCTGTAAATTTGTGTATTGAATCACATACTGTATTTAGGTTAACTTTTGTTTTGTAGAACTGGGGAATGCCTCCTAAAGCTGTAGCCTTATGCTTTAAAGGAAGTTAGTGATCCCTGTACGTTTATTGCTTTTCTTGAAATCAGAATGGTTCTGAATTCCTTCTTATTTAGGTTTGCCAGTCATGTACTGTCTATTGGAAGCTGTCTCAGTGTATCCGGAAAAGCTGGCTACCAAATTTGTGGACAAAACCGAATGGATAAAGGTATATCCTGTGCATGTGTATTTCTTTTTGATTCTGTATATTTTAAACTTTGGTCTCATGATGTCGCCTTCCTACCAGTGTTTCTGTGGCCTTTTCTGCCTTTAGGTCATTTTGAAACTCTCATCATTAAACACTTACTGGGAAGCGAGTAGGTCCATATATTGCAGTGATCCATTTAGGTGAGAGGGGGAGATGAATTGGGAGTCTTATAAGTAAGAAAAAATTATTTTTCTGTTTTAAAAGTTTAAAAAAGTAATAAATATATATAACTTAAGTAAACAATTATGTAAGACGTCTCCTTTGCATAGTCTCTCAGCTACCCAGATCCCTTCACCTTCCTGCCTCTTCCTCTCTCACCTGACAGACATGCATAGGTTATCACTTATTTGTATATGGTGTCCCTTCTAGAGTTTACTTATGCATATACACACAAGTGAAATTAGCATTTTTGATTTTTCTTCCTTTTTTCACACAAAAGGGTATTATACTTTTCACACTGTTTTGTACCTTCTTTCGCTTAGTGTTAGAACAAGGAGTTATTCCTATATAACTACAGAGAGAACATCCTCTTTGTTTTAACAACTTCATTGTTTTCCACTGCATGAATGTGCCATAATTTATTGTAGGTTCTTATCGATGGTCATTTAGGGTACTTCCAGCCTGCTGCAATGAACAATCCATCATTTTGAATATGAGTGGGTATATTTTTAGGTAGATTCCCCAGAAGTGGAATTGAGGACACATGGATGCAATTTTAATAGATAATGCATATCCTCCATATGAGTAGTTCCAATTCACACTCCCACCGGCCATGTTGGAGAGTATTTTTGTCCCGTGGTCACACCAAAAGGGTTACCAGGTTTAGCAAATAAAAATGCAAGATACTCAGTTAAACTTGAATTTCAGATGAACAGTGAATAATCTTTTTTATTACAGGTCTGGCTCATATAGTTTTGTATACCTTTTGTGCTACATAATGTAGTTCTTTTTGGAAAATGCAGTTTGAATTATGGTAAAATGTACCAATTATTTAAGTGTGAAAGCATGAAGGTAATTTACCAAGAGGAGTGAGTTTTGTACTTTTCTGGAAAATCTAGTCTCAGGAAATCGCTTCTAGTTTAAAAAGGTTTTTTAATTCTTTGTGAATATTTGCTGATTTTAAAATGATCTTAGAGTTTTTGACCTTTGATCTTGTAGATCAGGGGTCATTAACTTGTGGTCCATGTACCAAATCTGGCCCGCCTCCTGTTTGTATGGGCTGCAAGCCAAGAATACTGTTTACATTTTTAAAGGGTTGGGAAAAAAATTAAAAGATGAATAAAATTTCCTGACATGTGAAAATTAGCGTGTCTGTAAAATTGTACTGGAATCCAGCCACACCCATTTGTTGTCTATGACTGCTTTTGCACTACAATAGCAGAGTGGAATTGTTGCGATAGATTTGGCTCTTTACAGAAAACACATGCTGACCTCTGTTTCAGATCAGCTGTGTATTAATTCCACCTGTTTTATACTTTGTATCTTTGATGAAAATGCACGTAAGATTTTGGTCTATACCTCCGCTTTTATTTCGTTTTGAAATAATAGCTTGTTGCGTTCTTTTCTCATAGTTACCAGTAAATTGAACATTATAACGTTTTAAATGTTAGACGTTGTCAGCAGGGAGATGATCATATATTATGTGTGTATTTCTTTTTCTACACCGCTCAGAGTCTGATGAATAGCAGTAAAGAAGAGATGCGTGAACTGGCAGCATTGTTTTATTCTGTGGTGGTATCTACAGTGTCAGGAAACGAGTTGAAGTCAATGATAGAGCAGCTTGTAAAGACTACAAAAGACAATCATGTATGTTATCAGTTTTGTCTCTGTCCTTTTTTGTGGGAAATAGTTTTACAAAAGCATCTAATATATTTTTAGTTTTTGTGTTCTCACTTGTAAAACGAACTCATAAATTTCTTGCCTTTATGATTGTAAAGATTAAATGAGATAGATAATACATGGATTCAGTCATTTCAGTCAACAAATTTGAGTGCCTTGTGTCTCATAGGCATTGTTTTAAGCTCTACGAATACGGCAGGGAGTGGATACATGAGAAGCTCTAGTAGTGCTTGGTGCTCAGAAATGTTAGTTCCTTTTTTCCTCCCCATCTACTGCCACCTCTCATTGTACCTGTCCTGTTAGGAAACACTGTTGAAACCATGTGCTTTCAAATATTTTATTTGCATTTGGAGGTTTTAGCAATTAGAAATAGGATCCGTTCATTGTATTTTGTTGGCAGTAGAGGAAAATTATGCTTGAAAGTTATGACGGTGTATTTACCTAAGTGTTATTTATAAGCTAGAAGAAAGTGTGGGTGCTTATAAGAGCATGCAGTGGACTCACCTCACCCATAGTTGGAGTTGGGTATGGGATTAAGGAATCTAAATCCAAGTGAGTCAGGACTCAGCTTAACTTCTCAGAATTCTGTGTTTGAAACTCAAGTTTTCTCTTGTTCCCTAACCTATTTATTAACATCCAGTGGAACCTCACATGATCACTTTATTCTTTGGCCTTATATTTTATTGGGGAGATGACTGTAGTGAACACACGGTTATTTCATTGCATTCACGCACGTGTGAGAGAGACAGACATACGGTATTGTGTTGTTAAATCCAGAGCCCGGAGATACAGCACGGATCCTTGCTTGCATTGGGATTCACAGTAGGAAGATATTTGGCTAAGAAGAAAATGAAAACGGCAGAGCAGCAAGACGTGGAGACAAATGCTGATTTTCTGCCCGAACAAGAGGAACTCATTCAGAGTGCCACAGAAACTATCGGTAATTAATGTGTTTATGCTGATTTGGATGTCCGCATAAGTAGGTTACAGTTTTTTTTAATTAGGTTAAAATTTATTGTAATATTTTAATTTCTTTTTGTAGCATTGCACTCTAAATACACGAGGTTTTTCCACAAAATCTTGATGCTGAATAAATTCTTTGTTTTTAATAACAATGCAAGTACTCTAGTTTTTCTACATATATATTTTTCTATATGTTTCTATTTAACAGAGATGATTCCATTATGGGAAAAATTGTAAACATTAAGAAAGGACATGACTCTGGTGTTTTATTACTAAAGAAATGCTAACAAATTATCAACTGGAAAATATGTTTGTAGACTTTGATTTTGGTTTGCTGTCTTTAAAAAAATCTTGAGTGCATTGCTGGTTGCTTTGGATTCCAGGGGTGATGATGTAAAATTCTTTTGTGTCTAAATGTGTTTACAGGCTCATTTTTGGACAGTACATCACCCCTCCTGGCAATTGCCGCCTGTACAGCCCTGGGTGAAATCGGCAGAAACGGTCCACTCCCAGTCCCCGGTGAGGGGTCTGGCTTTACTAAGTTGCATCTTGTGGAAAGCCTGCTAAATAGAATACCCTCCAGTAAAGAAACAAATAAGGCAAGTCTCTTCCTTTTATCCTTCTTCTCTGAAGTTCTTTCTGTTCACAGATAAATAAATGAATAAAAACAGAATCATAGTCAGGATAGATGGCATTACAGCTGGAGGAAGGACTGAATGTGAAAAAGAGTGGTAAAGAAGAAAGTCTAGGTGACTGTTTAATTTTGAGTTGGGGATGATTTGTGCACTGCTTTCGTGTGTGTACCGTTTTACCCAGTTACTCCAATTTAGGCCCATAACTGTTAAGATTTGGGTAAATATTAAACGCATCAGGTAATTCTTGTGTCATGCAAAAGGGGGGTAATAAAGTGTTAAATAGTTTAACGATTTTTGTAATTTCAGATCAAATCTAAATCTTAACTTCCTATACTTAGTTTGGTTTTAAGAAATCTGGGCATTCGTAAGCAGTGTGAGTAATCTCTGAGGAAAAGGACACTTATGGTTTTTTTAGTTTTAGATAAAAACTTTCATAGACTTTAAAAACTTTCTTTGGGATAAGAACACCTCAGTGTTGAAGTATAAGATGATTTAATGAACAGAAAAATCAGTTTACTACAAGTTTAATAAATATGTAATTTTATTCTTGATCTAGGGACTATTTAAAACTTTCTGAGATCACAGTAGTTTTTATTAGATGTTAGCAACTACTCATTACCATCCATTGTTGAGCACTTGCAATCTGCCAAGCATATGCTGAGTGCTTCACATGCATTAATTAATTTAATCCCCAGAAGATCTAGTGAAGTAGGTACAGTTGTCATCTCTATTTTCAGAGATGAGGAAATAGCGTCACAGAGAGGCTAAGTAACTTGCCTGAGGTCACACAGTTGTAAAGGCTATTAAAATGGTCGAGCTGTGACTTGATCTTAGGTCCTCTGGGCCCAGAATCTACATTTATAACTGTTATAGCTTGTAGGATAATGAACTAGTTAAAGACTTTGTTCTTCCTTCTTTTGCAGCTGTGGACCCTTAATGAACTCAGTTTTATGTCTTTCTACCTCCAATGTCTTATAGACATAATTCTGTAAAATTGGATACTTACAAAAAAAAAAATTGTGCTGATGCATTAGTTAGACAGACTCCCCTTCCCTGCTTTCTCATTTTGGAAACATTTTTTCTGGGACCAAGCTGTTATATACTTCATTTAAAAAAAAAAAAAAATTCTGTGTTCTTCCAGATGAAGGAAAGAGCTATCCAAACACTGGGGTATTTTCCAGTTGGGGATGGAGATTTTCCTCACCAGAAACTCCTCTTGCAAGGTCTGATGGATTCTGTGGAGGTATTTATATTGCTATCTGGTTGTTAGTCATTCAAACAAAAGGCATTTTTCTTAACTTGGAATTTTGCATGCTGTGAGGTTTTAAATTAAAGCTTTATTCATTTATTCACCAAGTACTTACTGAGTACCATCTGTGGGTCCATCACTGTGGTAATCGTAGCATTGACTAAATCACCTCTGTGGGGAAGTCCTTTTCTCATGATTTTTTAAAATAAATTTATTTATTTTTATTTATTATTTTTGGCTTGTGTTGGGTCATTGTTGCTGTGCGTGGGCTTTCTCTAGTTGTGGTGAGCGGGAGCTACTCTTCGTTGCGGTGCGCGGGCTTCTCATTGCAGTGGCTTCTCTTGTGGAGCACGGGCTCTAGAGTGCAGGCTCAGTAGTTGTGGCATGCGGGCTCAGTAGTTGTGGGTCACGGGCTCTAGAGCACAGGGTCGGTAGTTGTGGTGCACGGGCTTAGTTGCTCTGCGGCACGTGGGATCTTCCCGTACCAGGGCTCGAACCCGTGTCCCCTGCATTGGCAGGCGGATTCTTAACCACTGCGCCACCAGGGAAGCCCTTCTCATCGTTTTTGAGTAAAGCGTGGCGCAGTGTAGGTAGAAGGGGAAACGTACCTATTCAGCTAGATGTGGGGAGTGGGTGCCAGTGTTCTGGTTGCCCTTGAGTCTGATGACTTTGCTTCTGTCTTCTAGATAAATGTCCAGTGTGGTGGAGAAGACCTATAAGTAGACAACTGCTAGCCAATATGATGGGTGACCTAACACAGTCTGATGTGGCCCATGATTGGGCCTTGGTTCTTGTCACTTACTCACCAGCCGCTTTTGTTCACCAGCCTCTTAGTCCTTCTTTGCTCTGAGCTTTTGACAGACCCATGCTTCCTTCTTTCTCAGGTTGTTGCTATAGGTCTTTGAAAAGTTTCCTGACCCTTCAGACTAGAGTAGATTTCTTTATTTGTGCTTTCATGCTGCTCCGTACTTTGCTTCACAACATTCATCACAGTTGCAAATTGCCCACTAGGCTGAAGGCAAAGGCTGTTTTGCACCCCCATCCTCACCCCCTTATAAAACAGGGGCCTGGCAGCGTAACTGGTAGTAGCAGGACCTCAAACATTTTTGGAAGCGTAACTGAATGAAGAGACGTTTGCGTGTAAGGCAGTGGACTCACGAAGGCGGGCGTGAGCACTTCTGTCTGGGGGAGCTGGTGCACGTTTTTTGGTGGCAAAGTCGCTGCTGGGCCTTGAAGGAAGAGAGGATGGAGAGAGGAGAGCTGTGGTTGAGGAATAAGGCAGCTGAGTGATAGAGCCGACATTAGGATGCAGGTCTCTGGATTCTTGATGGAGTATTTTTAAGGTGACATTTTTTGATAAGAAATTATAACCATATCTCATTCTCCCTGGATGTCACTGACATTGTAACGTCTTGGGGAAAAGCTTGTGATGTCTCCTTTCTCATCTTTTTTCTTTTTATATATCTATGATAGAGATGGGTTTCTTCCAGTTTTGTTTAAATGAATGAAGGTTTTCTCGGTTCTCAACTTGCTACTGAAGACATTATTTTAAGAGTTTAGAAGTACAGAACTATATGAAAAGCTTGAAACATGCTAGAGAGACTGAAGGAGGAGAATTTTAAAAAAGCAGGAATCAAGAGAAGCAAAATATCTTCACAGTCATCTAGGACAAAGTCCTAAAGGTTTTTTTTGTTGTTGTTTCTTTTGACTTTTTATTATGGAAAATTTCAAACATGCACAGAAGTAGAGAGAATAATAATATAATGATCCCTATTTACCCACTCTTTATTTCTAGAATATTTAAAGCAAAATCTGGATATTATCTTCACAAATAGAGTTAGGGAGTTTTGTTTTTGTTTGTAATGCCAACTATGTTGTTATTAACATGTAAACAGGTAAAAACAGGCACATAAAATGACTCCCTAATACGGGATCCTCTGTGTTGAGATAACCTTTTCTCAGCTTAGAGTTGCCAAGAGAAACTTTGACCAGGAAAGCTGTAGGACTGAAGCCTTCAAATACTTTTTCTCAGAGTAGGAAGTGTGTGGTATCAGCACTTAACACCTCAGCAAGCCTAGAGCATTTAGTTGATTAAGCTTGGAAATGGCTAGACTGTTGTCTGTATGCTTTACAGTGTTCTCCCAAAAGGCCCATATTCCCATACCCTTCATATTCTCTGTTCTTCATTCTCTTCTTACTCTCCTATTCTTAGGTCTTTTCTGATTCCCAGCAAACATTAGAGAAAAATGCCAAAGGGAGCTGAGGCTGGCCCAATTCCATATTAGTCAGTGGTTCACAATTGTGAGATGTGTCAACTTCTAAATCTGATTTTAAAAATTTGAGTATGTATAGTTTAGAATTTTTTAAACTTTAGATTTTTGAAACAATTCCAAATTTACAGTGTGGTTGTCAGAATAATGTAAAGAACTCCTGTATACCCTTTATCCAGACTTACCAAATTATAATATTTTACCATGTTTGCTTTGTCATTCTCTGGTTTTTTTTCTGAACCATTTGAGAGGAACTTGCAGATATCATGTAATTTAAGCATGCAGAGAGGAGGAGCTGTTAGTAAATGATAAAGGCCGCTGTTAAGGGTGCAGTTACTACCAATCAAATGTCTACTAGATGCTTTATGTACGTTAACCTCGTTTAATCCCTACGGCCTGACGAGGTGGATGATGGTATTATTTATGCTCATGTTACAAATGACAGAGTTGAGTCTCAGAGTTTAAATAAGTGTATGTAGCTGGTGAGAAACAGAATTTCTACCAAGATCCATATGGCTTCACAGTCCATGCCCTTCTCCCCCAAGTAAATGGTTCCATTCTTCCAAAGATTAAAAATCCCTGCTTAGTGGTTCTCTGCTGAGGGTGAAGAGTGCAACACAGACTTGGGAAAAGATCCTCAAGTCCTTCTTGGGTTCTCCGTTCCCTCACCCTGCCTCACTTTCCAACCATCCTGTTAGCTGAGAGCATTGCAGGCAAAAGAGTGAAAGCAGAGCATGCCGAGAAACAGGACAGTAAGCA
The DNA here is from genome assembly GCF_005190385.1 of Monodon monoceros. Classification (NCBI taxonomy): domain Eukaryota; kingdom Metazoa; phylum Chordata; class Mammalia; order Artiodactyla; family Monodontidae; genus Monodon; species Monodon monoceros. The sequence continues at coordinate 91,307,293 of NW_021703782.1, read as the reverse complement.
GGCTTTTTGTGGAAACAGATGTTTTGGGGCAATGTTCTCCCTGACTCCTCACTTTTGTCCCCTTCACTGCAGGCCAAGCAGATAGAGCTTCAGTTCACTATCGGCGAAGCCATCACCAGCGCTGCGATAGGAACTAGTTCTGTGGCCGCCCGGGATGCCTGGCTGGTGGCTGAAGAAGAATATACGCCCCCTGCCGGTACCATATAGTCAGCTAATCAGTTTATTACCACCAAGTAACCCTCTTCTGTTCTTGTTATCACCTTTGAGCAAAAGAAAGAAATGTATACATTCCATTTTAACTCTCTTTCCAATATTTATATATGTATTTATCAGTTTGGCTCAGTCGAGAAAGATAGTTGGTTAAAGGAGACTGAGCACAAAATGAATGAGAACTGTTTCTTTAGTCCTTTGGCAAAGCAGGCCAGGGGAGTTAGCTATCGATTACCTTCAGAGTTGTGCTCTATTCGTGAGGATTGGTGTGGTTAGCCAGTGTTAGAGGTTGAGGCCTAGCAGTTTCCAAGTTTTGTGTCCCCTAATCCTTTATCACACAGTGCAGGTCATGCAGCAGGTGCCTCTTCACTAAGTCCCTCTGGCTTTTAGTGACCACACAGGTGAAGGGGCATGCGTTTTCTGATGACATGTTACAGGTACTGTGATTTCACATGTCTCGTATGCTGTGAACATCCTACAGGGCACAGGATGGCTCTCCACAGCAGAGCGTCCTGCCAACCTCAATAATGCCAAGGTTGAGGAACTCTGAAGTGACAAAGGAAAGGAGAACAATGGCGTAGTAGCTGGAGGAGGAAAGTGAGGTTAATAGAGGTTGGTTTGCCTGTTAGTTTTTAGATGGAGATGGGGAAGATACGGTAGAGAAAGAAAAATTGCTGACACTAGAAAGAATGGGGATAATTTTAAAAAATTAAGACAAAACTAATACAACATTGTAAATTAACTATGCTCCAATAAAAATTTAAAAACAAATAAAAGAAAAAATATTTATTTTAAAAACTGCATGTGCAATTAAGGTCTAAAAGGAAACATAAAGGAAGAGAAATACTTTTTTTTTCCGCTGTCACTGTTTAAATGAGTAAAATTACATTAATCATATGAGTATTAAAAAAACTTAAGACAGATTTTTAAAAAGAGAAGTTTTAGGTTCAGAGCAACATTAAGAGGAAGGTGCAGAGGTTTCCCACACCCTCTACCCCTACACATGTCTAGCCTCCCCCATGATAGTGATAATTTTTCATTCTAGGGAACTAAAGTTATCTGAGTACCTTTGAAAGGTTATTTAGTTTATGCTAGGTTCTGAAATGAATGATTATCAGTTCCTTCAGCAATTTATTTAAACACCTTAGTCATTTAGATCTTAATATGTTGTAGGATTGTTGTATTGAGTAAATGTTGATTAAAATTTTATCTTTTTCAGGGAGCTCTGTTCAGTTATGTTAATTGCTTCTTATCATTCTTTCCCTTTCCCTAGGAGCTAAAGTTAATGATGTGGTCCCCTGGGTGCTGGATGTGATTTTAAATAAACATATCATCAGCTCCAACCCACATGTGAGGCAAGCAGCCTGCATCTGGCTCCTTTCCCTTGTGAGGAAGCTAAGTACCCATAAAGAAGTGAAGGTAAGCCATTCTGTAAATGTGGTCCAGCTCTGTTGGAAACTGTTTATGAAGTATTTATAATAGAAAGGTGGTAGGAGGGGAAGTGTATGAGGGTGAGGGCCACTAACCAGTAACACATATTTTGAAATAAGCTATACATGAAGGAATGAAGGATGGTACCTGATATATATGGGCTGGAAGATGATTCTTAAGTTGAAGGTACAATGTCAGAGGAAGTGGTGAGGATGGGGGAGGCTCAGACTGTGTGCGTTAGACCACCTGTAAGTGCCACAGCCTTCAGGTAATTTGGCCACCTTCCAAGATGAGAGCACAGCAGGGTTTGTGACTGCCTCTGGTCGTGAGACTTCACCGGGGTTGTGTACCCTGAGAGCAAGATTTTTATTCTCCCAAGGAGGTAGAGTTTCAGTGTTCTGAATGCCTTTTTTCTTCTTTCAGTCTCATCTTAAAGAAATTCAGAGTGCATTTGTTTCTGTTTTGTCAGAAAATGATGGTAAGTAATTGGTAAATATTTGATTTCCAGACTTCTTTAAACTTGTATTTTTTTTTGTTTGTTTTTGCGGTATGCGGGCCTCTCACTGTTGTGGCCTCTCCCGTTGCGGAGCACAGGCTCCGGACACGCAGGCTTAGCGGCCATGGCTCACGGGCCCAGCCGCTCCGCGGCATGTGTGATCTTCCCGGACCGGGGCATGAACCTGTGTCCCCTGCATCGGCAGGTGGACTCTCAACCACTGCGCCACCAGGGAAGCCCTAAACTTGTATTTTAAATTTTGAAAAACCTGGATTAATGAACGTAAAAGAAGGCTACAGGAAACTTGATTCTTAATGTATTTATTTATTCATTAGATCATTTATTCATTAGATGAGTTTTGCATTTAAAAGTGGAGCCGAGGCCTTCTTTAACTCATACTTGTACCAAATAATAGCTTTTTTCTCTTAATACTTAGAATTCCTTCTCTCTTTGTGATTTAAGCCAGGAGAGAGTGCAAATATTTGTGTTAGACATTTAAATAGTAGCTTTGTTTTATTAATTGTTTTAAACATGTGGTCTAATGTTGACTTTTCATTTAAAAAATTGCACGTGGGCGTCCTTAAATCCTGTGATTACCTCTCATGTGTGCGACGTGCCTCCACTGACCCTTTGTCACCATGCACTGCACACTAAGGCCCAGCAGGGTTGACTTGGCTTGTGAGTTGGATGTTCTGTGAATGTAGTTCTCATTTACAGAGACTTGCTGGTGTCATGTCCACTCAGATGATTTAGTATGTTTTTAACAAAATAGGCAGGTTGATTATGTTTTCATATCTTTACTTTGATATAATTTTGGGTTAATGTTACAAGTTTAACTTTTTTTTAACTTGATGCCCAGAGGACAAATTTTTCTTAAAAGAATGTTGTTTTGTCTGACTTCTGTGTAGAACTTAGCCAAGATGTTGCCTCAAAAGGCCTTGGGTTGGTGTATGAACTGGGCAATGAACAAGATCAACAGGAGTTGGTTTCTACTCTTGTAGAAACACTGATGACTGGCAAAAGGTACAGTGAACTTGAAAATTTCAGATTTGAACACGCAGGGCAAGTTTTGCACATACTGAGAATATGAAGTGGAGGAAGGAAAGTTCAGCTTGTGATTTTCCTGTTTATTAAGCCTTTTCTAAATTGCAAATCATCGATTGTTATGCTGTGGATAGCAGTTTAATTATCCAGTGTATACTGTTTAGAAACAGGCCAGTAATTCAGGCTTCGAAAATTGAATGATCTTGGGACAGGTAAAGCATTGGATTACAGAAGTACCGTAATTACCGTTGGCTAAATGGAATGAAGGTGTGGAGAGGAAGTGTGTCACGCAGGTCCGATCTGTGAAGAGGAAGAGGCGGGCAGTCATTCTCGTAATTGGTTTCTGCTTTATGTTACTTTCCTTGTAGGAAGAATAGTTCTCAATGTGTGACCACATTTAACTCAGTATAACTTTATGTGGGATGTCTTTTATATCTATTTGTTCTTCCTAGACTTCATTTTACAAAATTCTCTGGCTGATGGGAAGGGTTAGTTGACTTTTACATCTTGCACACTGTAGATACTTGATAGGGAATTTGATTTTATCAGTTTACAGATGAAATGTATGCATTAGTTGAATGGTGGTATGAAAAATTCGAGGCTAATTTAAATTCTTGGTGTTGTTTTTGTTTAGAACTAAGCATGAAGTTTCTGGAGAGACAGTGGTGTTTCAAGGAGGAGGCCTTGGCAAAACCCCTGATGGGTAAGTGTGCCAGATCCATTGGTCAGTCACTGTAGACATCTTCTCTCCGTTGGGAAAGGTGCTCACCAGGTTGATTTCCACCCTCGTGGGAGGTGTTGTGTGTTAGTGGAAGAAGAAAATGTCAGTGAAAAAGCCTAGTGTTTTAGATTGGGTTTCCTGGGGGAGCAGACTGAGATGGAGGTGTGTGTGCTGGAAGTTTATTGAAGGGTGCCTGGAGTCGTCACCCTGGGGGACTGAGGAGGCAGGACAGGTCCAGTGGCCGAGGAGGAGGTGATCTGCTGCCCCCGCTTACGAGACCGTGACCTGTCACGGAGCTCTGGGACTGGGCTGGGAGGGCCTGCAGGGACGTCCTGCTCTGTGTCCCCTCCTCAGGTCTTTTCACGCCCTCAGTGACTAGCCGTTGGTGGTGGGCTGCTCTCAGGGAGGACCTGACCTTGGACTGAGGGCAGTTCTGTCAGCTCCCAGCCAGCGGGTCCTCAGGGAGGAATCAGCACGCAGTGCACCTAGTTTTTTGGAGGGACATCTCTACTTGGTGCTTTGGAGTCCACCAGCTTGGCATTTCAAATTAATTCGTAGAGCCTTACCTCTTTTGTCTTATCACTATTCCGTCATGGTTGTACTGTTGCTTTTCCTCTGAAAACCCTCAGGTCCAGCTGCAGCTTGCTGGGCCTTGCTGGGGAGTCCCCAGAGCCCTGCCTCAGGCTGTCTCTCCCGTAGCTCCATGTTTTCACACTGAAGTTGTTTCATTCCACTTACCCTCCCTCTAGACTCCCTCTGAGTTTTAAAAGAAGTGCTCACTTTTCACAAAATAATGAAAAGGATCAGGTAGTTGAGCAAATACAGAGAGAATTTAACAGGACTTGAAGAAGTTGTTATCAGGATTGGGACGCTGTAGCTTAGAAAAGGTGTAGGGAAGACAGAAGTTGTCTTCAGACGGCTCTCAGGATCCTGAGAGAGACTGGTGCACAGTGTACCAAAGAATTATTGCTGTCTCCTGAGGTGATGAGGGCTCCACCCTCATGGGCATCACAGGTGCCTTAGGTCATTTACCAGCTATTGCTGAGAACTGAAGTAGGTGACTTTTTATATTCTCGTGTCACCCTGGTTCTCTGCCTCTGTGGTAATGAGATAACGCAATATTGGAAATCTAGCGAAAACATAATTTTAAAATGTCCTAGTAATATTGGTAATGTAATTTTTAATAGTCTGGAGGTGGAGAGATACATTACAGCATACTTTTTCATTTTTGTTTTCAAGCCAGGGCCTCTCTACTTACAAGGAGCTTTGTTCTCTGGCAAGTGATCTTAGTCAGCCGGACCTGGTGTATAAATTTATGAATCTAGCCAACCATCACGCAATGTGGAACTCTAGGAAGGTAAGTGGCTATTGCTGGACACTTTAGTTTTTTCTTCCCTCCAAATCAAACCTCCTGCATTGGCAGACAGGGACAACTGTTATGCAGTGTGTTTTGTAAAAGTCTGTGATTAGAGAGTTCTAGATCACCACATAGCTGCTATTACTGATTGGTAAAGCTGGACACCCAGTAAATCAGGCTCTATTCAGGGACAAGGATAGCAGGAAGAATTTTGTGATACTTCATATGTGGATATTATATCTGAGCCACTTTGTTATTATTTTTTTAGGGTGCTGCTTTTGGTTTTAATGTAATTGCTACCAGAGCTGGAGAGCAGCTAGCTCCTTTCCTGCCTCAACTAGTTCCTCGTCTTTATCGTTATCAGTTTGATCCCAACCTTGGCATTCGACAGGCCATGACAAGTATTTGGAATGCGCTGGTCACTGACAAGTCAATGGCAAGTATCTGTGAACCCTTGTCCCAGGTTACACATGGCATGTAAACTCATGCTCATCTTCCTTACTACTTTGTGTACTTTTTTGTTTAAACAAACAGACTTTCTTTCATCCCTTGCTTTCTTCCTTCTTTCAAGGTATCAGAGATGCTCATGGCAACATTTATTGAAATCTCAAAAATGGAAACAATCTAAATGTCCATTGGGTGGATGGTTAAGGAAGTGGCAGTGTATCCACACAAATGGAAAACTGTATGTCGATAGTTAACCACCGATGTAGTGGAGAACAGGTCATGGTTCTTGCCTTCAAGGAGTTCATGTAGTTGGGGAGGTAGATAAGGAATCAGGCAATTACCATATTTGGTTTTTTCTCATCTGGCTGCTTCTCATATTCTCCTTCACTGTTAGATACTAGGATTTCTCAGGGCTTGCCTCTGAGTACCGTTGACTCTCTCCACTTTCTCTTTTTAGATGAGCTCCTCAGTTCCAGGGCTTATGTGTCATCTTGATTGTGATGGTTCCCAATCCTTACTTCTGGCTCAGGCACGACTTGTGCTCCTGACTTGTCTATCTCACTGCCTGCTTGACATTGTCACTTGGATGTTGTTTCAAGATACCTTAGACTTAATATGTCCAGAACGGGACTTAAAAAAACAAACTTCCCCCTCTCTTCTCCTCAGCGTTCATTCATTTACCCCAGCTGGGAAACTGGGCATCATCCTTGATTATTGTCTGTCTCACCCTCACCCTCAATTGAATCCAGTAGCAAATTCTGTTGATTCTGCTTCCAAAGTATTTCTCCCTCCCTCCCTTCCCTTCTTCCCTTCTTTCTCTTTCTTTTTCTCTGTTTCTCTCTTTCTTTCTCTCTCTCTCTTTCTCTCTTTCTTTCTTTCTTCCTCCCTTCCTCCCTTCCTCCCTTCCTCCCTTCCTCCCTTCCTTCCTTCCTTCCTTCCTTCCACTGTGTGGTTTGCGGGATCTCATTTCCCTGACCAGGGATCAAACCCGGGCCCACAGCAGTGAAAGCGCTGCATCTTAACCATTGGATCTCCAGGGAATTCCCTCCAGAGTATTTCTTGAATCTATTCTCTTTTTTCCTTATTCCTCCCTGATGAACAGGTTGTCATCTTTCTCTTCTCTTTGCCTTCTTTCATTTAATTACCAATAGTAAAAGTGATTTTTAAAAATGCAAATTGGATTGCATTTTGGGTTAAAATCCTTTGTTGGCTTCCTAGTTCACTTTAAATAAACCCCATGACCCTTACCCTGTCTTTCCATGCCTGGGCATGATGCAGCCCTTTCCTGTCTCCAGTCTGATGCTGGTGGGCACTGGAGGGTTCCACCTTGAGGGTTCGGTGAGTTCTGTTTGCTCTAGGAGAGTACTTGGTACCACTGGGTCAACTTGAGATCAATAGGTCGAGTTCAGGGCCCAGGCTTAGGCTCGCAAGATGTAAGTGTCACCTCTGTGTGAGTGGAAGGTGAAGCCACAGATGTGGATGAGATCACTATGGAGACTGTGTAGAGACATGGACATAGAAAGACATCAGTTTCTTAAATCTTAGGTGAGTTATTTCCTCCCTGTCTTGGTTTTCTTAAATGTAAGTGAGGATAACAAAACCTCTCCTACCTACAAGAGTAATAATGGAAAAGCCATAACTCTTGAAGTTCTTTGGATTAGCATAAAAAGTGAATCTACTATCGGTGTGTGTAGTTATTACCAAATGGATAAGTGTATATCAAAACTAAAGAGGCTTAAAAGATTAAATTCGTCTTCATTCTGAACAATCAAGTGCTTCTTTATGTGCCAGACGTGGTGCAGGCTACCAGGGAGGGAAGGACAAGTGAGACACTGTCCCTGCCCTCGAGGTCTCAGTGTGAGGGGGCAGGACAGTTACTGTGCTGTCTGATACAATGTGCTTAAGAAGGTGCCGTGGGCACATAGGGCAGAGTAGGCCAGTCCTGTCTGCAAAGGTGATGCCTGATTTGAATCTTGAACAAGTAGGAGATGGAAGAGGTAGAGGTAGTGTGTGCTAGGGAGTGGAGGTGAGGCAGGACATATAAGAACTTGGGAGCTAGATGGTCCCAGGAGGGCTTCGTATCCACGCCTGGGTGATTGGACTTTATTCTCATGCACTGAGGAAAATAAGAGGATCACGTTTGCATTTCAGGATGATCAGCTGGGCAGCTTTCAGCAACTAAAGTGGGGAGAGAGTTGTGGACTGAGAGGCCTAGGGAGACACTTAGGCTGTTACGTACAGAAACACAGTGTGGTAGAGATGAACCATTTGGTTATTGATGGATTTTGCGTTCTCAGTTTTATCCTTTTGCTTTCATTAGGTGGATAAGTATTTGAAGGAAATTCTTCAAGATTTGGTTAAGAATCTAACCAGCAATATGTGGCGAGTTCGAGAATCCAGGTACCATTTTTGGAAATATAAGACTAGTCAAATAAAATTGAATTTTTTTTCCCTTCAAATTTCCAAGTTTTATACTTTGTGCAAAAGGAATAAGTTAAAACCACTAAAAAGCATATTTCTGGTTGGGTTAGACAGTTAATGATATTTAAGCTCTAGTCAGTGGTTTTCCTAAGTTGTCTTAGTTTTTGTAAGTATGAAATAACAGAAGTAGATCACTTGTTAAATTAGACATCAAGATACATTTATATACTCTCATGACTTTGTAGGGTAGCATTTATTTATACATATATAATTTATGTTTATTCAGTGCCTGCTATATGCTTGGCAGTGTGCTAGGCCCTGGAGGTATATTGGTAAGTAAAAAATGATGTATCATCTTAAAGAGATGATATAGTTGTGGGAAGTAGACATTGGATGAGTGCACATGCCATATGCCCGTGGTATGTTTGAGGCACCAAGCAGAGAGTAGTCATTGCCGTTTTGGGGTGAGGGGGTTAAGACTAGAAATATAGGCAGAATCCATATTCTTGTTTGATATGAATGTTTCATAGTAAAATATTGAGCTTTCTTGATCATATATTTGAAACCAAATTGTTTATTTTTAGCTGTTTAGCTCTGAATGATTTATTGAGAGGAAGACCCCTAGATGACATCATTGATAAACTTCCAGAAATTTGGGAAACTCTCTTTAGAGTACAAGATGATATAAAGGTACTATATACATAAATCTGCATTTATTTATAGAATAGCATAAATTGGAATTGTTAAAATATGTATGTTACATATTTCAAAATTCAATATCCAGACAACTTGTTTTAAAGACCAGAATTTTCCTCCAAAGTTTCAGTTTTGTGTTTTTGGTTTTTTTTTTTGCGGTACGCGGGCCTCTCACTGCTGTGGCCTCTTCCGTTGCGGAGCACAGGCTCCGGACGCGCAGGCTCAGCAGCCATGGCTCACGGGCCCAGCCGCTCTGCGGCATGTGGGATCTTCCCGGACCGGGGCACGAACCCGTGTCCCCTGCATCGGCAGGTGGACTCTCAACCACTGCGCCACCAGGGAAGCCCCAAAGTTTCAGTTTTGATGTGTCTGTGAAGTGGCAAGTTTAGGTATCTTTAGATCTAAATTTAATTAAAGTTAAAAAAGAAAAAAGAAAAAAGGGTAGCTACTGCCTGATTTTCTTTTAGTAGAGATCTTGTGATGCTGTTGTGAGGAACAAATAACAGTTTAGAAATAATCCAAAATAACTCTACTTAGATCAGCTTCGTAAGTTGGATCAGTCATTCCCAAATAACGTGACCAGTTTCTCTTTTGCCTCGGCAGTCTAAATTTAAAATTTTTTCATCTTACCATTAAAATTAGGCACTTCAGTTTTTTGCTTTATTCGTCAGAGTTTTTTTTAAGTCTTTCAGAATCTTCACATAAATCTCTATATTATAATTTGCTTTTATAATACATTTAGTTTCTAAATTGTTATACTTAATATCCATATTTTTGTAAGGTCAAAATAGGTTGTATCTAATTAAAAAAACAGTAGTATGGAATGGTAGTATGTTCCTTGACGGGCAAAGAGCCTAGTGAAACACCATTTTTTACCTAGTAATGAAAGTAGGATTTTTCACCAATTTGTGTAGATTTGGAGGCAGTTTACATACACATTTTGGGGTAGATGAGAAGGAAACTCTGATGTTGTATAATGTCATATTTTTCTCATTTTTAGGAATCTGTACGAAAAGCAGCAGAACTAGCTCTGAAAACGCTGAGCAAGGTGAAAACTCTAGTCTTATACTGGGGCAGGATTCTATGTGACAGTGAAAATTATGACTTATTTTTTTGTCATATAAAGTGACATTTAGTTGCACTGTAACTGGCTTCATGTTACAGCCCATTTCTTAACAAGAAATGGGAAACTGGTTGCTATTACATTAGAATGCTAGTATTTTTAACAAAGTGTGTCTCTGGGCTCTTTAAATGGAGAGCTTTCCTAGGCCTTTATATAAGATAGGACTTTCTCTTGACCCTGAAGTACACATTACATTTAGATCAAGCAACATCTATTCTCTTTATTATTGCTACGTTTATATGTTAACCTGCCTTTCATACTTATGAGGTTGGCAACCTTTTTTTTTCTTTTGCGGTACGCGGGCCTCTCACTGCTGTGGCCTCTCCCGTTGAGGAGCGCAGGCTCCGGACGCGCAGGCTCAGCGGCCATGGCTCACGGGCCCAGCTGCTCCGCGGCATGTGGGATCTTCCCGAACCGGGGCACGAACCCGTGTCCCCTGCATCGGCAGGCGGACTCTCAACCACTGCGCCACCAGGGAAGCCCTGGCAGCTTTTTTGAAACTGGTTCCCCACTTGAACTTGATTTCGTGGTATATCAGGGCCTTCTGATGTATTAGAAGGTTTTAAATCCAAGTGTTTCTTATTCCACATTTGTGTTCTTGACCTCTGTGTTATGCTGCCACCCAAAGTTATTGATAATAATACCTTAAGCCTTCTTCAGAGTGCTTTCTAAACATTTTCTCGTTTCATCTTCAACTGTTTCCTGTTTCACAAACTAGAAGACCAAAGCTTAGAAAGTAAAATGCATTACCAAATTTTCTGTTTAGTTATTGGCAGACATAGGACTCAATCCCAGATCATGAGATCTTCTTTTTCTTCCTGTGACTTTCCTGTAGAAAGTAGAGTCACTTACCCTTTTCTATGGATATAGGAAGTAGGAAGTATTTTGTCAGATGAACGCGTTATTGGGTGAGAGGTCAGTATCACTAATTTCCATGCTCTTTGTATGTGAGGTTTGTGTGAAAATGTGTGACCCTGCCAAAGGAGCCGCTGGCCAGAGAACCATTGCTGTCCTCCTGCCCTGCCTTCTGGACAAAGGAGTGATGAGTCCTGTGACAGAAGTTCGAGCCCTCAGGTTTGAATCAGCTGATGAAATTGAATGCATTGGATTTACTTAGTTCTTAGCCACCCAGTAGAAATTGGGTTTCTTTGAATGTTAGATTCTTGAAAGAATGGAGAAATGAGTTGAGGAGAATCCAGTGGGGTGACCCAATAGCAAATGCGAGAAGTGGTGAGTCAGAACACTTTTGCAGAGACATTCTCATGGGAGCCTTGCTTTTGTCCAGCCTTCTGCCACTCTGCCTCAACCTTGAGTAAAGTGTGTTATTTTCTTGTCATTGGCCTCTGCCCCCAGCAGGCACATCTTCCTATTCTGCTTCCTATTCCTCAGGTCCTTGAGAGCTTGCTTGTTGGTTATACCACTTAGTAATGTTTCACAGATTATTGTGTTTAAAATAAACTGTTTACCGCCTGTGAAATATTCAAGTAGTACACATTTAGATATATATGGCTCTTTTAAGTTAAAATCAGCACTGAAGGATTCTTTTTTTTTTTTTTTTTTTTTTTTAACCAGAGTGCTATCTGGGAACTTCATCTGTTCCATTTTTTATTTCACTCTTGAAATTAGCCCAAATTAATAGTACCAACACTATTTCATGGTAACTGAATAGTTGCTATGGGAAAGCTCTTCTCAGAAGGATTCACCTAACAAATGCAAAGGAATGATAAAATTAGGATATCACCATTTTGCTGTCCTCACTAAGATACTCCAGGTAATGATCATAAGTGGCTCCCGAGTCCACTGGTAAAGGCTGACAGGAGGAGCATTATAATGGATGGTTGGTTCATGCTGACCAAACTTGAACCTGCTGTTCATTCTTTAACAGCACAAAAAAAGATAAGCATCTTGATGTGATGAGACAGGACATGTGAAGACCACCCGTGAAAGATTCTTGTTTTTAAAAAAATTGAACTGAACTTGATTTTAGCCTGCAGATCTGTATAAGCTACAGAGGAACCTCTTAAGTGACACCATCAGAATACAAATCAATAGCTTAAAAAAAAGAGGACGGAGAGAGCACTGTTGAAAAAGATTCAAGAAATGCAGTAAATTGCAATGTGTAGATGGACTCTGGATTCGATTTCAGCAAACCAACTCTTACGGACACTTGTGAAGCAATCAGGAAACTTGGATATTAGATGATATGAAAGAAATTCTTAATATTTTTTAGGTGTGAAATGGTATTTTGATTATGATAAAAGGTCTGGGTCTCTTCATGATACACGCAGAAGTTTAGTTAGGGAATACGCTTCAAAATACTACAGTGGCAGGGGGAAAAGTATATGAATGGTCTGTATGTATGGTGGATGCCTAAGTGAGACAGAATTGGCCAAAGGTTGCTGCTTGTTGAACTGGGTGGAGAGCATACAGAATTGCATTTATGATTCTCTTTACTTTCATATATGTGTGAAAATTTCTGTAATAAAAAGTAAAAACAAAAACCAAAAAAAAAAACCAACACAGAGCTAAGGCCAGGCTCTGTACCCAAGGGAGTATGTTCCTTAATGCAATAAAGTGCAGAAACTCCTCATGATTAGACCCGTAGGGCTTCTTGCTTTGTTAGAAGGACTCAGGAGTTGTGTTTTGTGTGTCTGTAGCATTAACACCCTCGTGAAGATCAGCAAAAGTGCAGGAGCCATGTTGAAACCACATGCACCAAAACTCATCCCAGCTCTGCTAGAATCCTTAAGTGTCTTGGAGCCTCAAGTTCTCAATTATTTGAGTCTCCGGGCTACAGACCAAGAAAAGGTGAGTTGACAACACAGCCATGTTGGTAATTATCATGAAGGGAGAGTCCTGTTAAGATACTCAACAGGCCTTCCAGGGTCCTTAGACAAACTCCATGACTCAGATGATACTTTCACCACTCTTGAAACAGCTCAACTTCTATAACCACATGCAGTGTTTCTTTAGTGGGGGCGGAGAGGGCTCATACACTGTTATGTGAAGTGAATGAAAAATGACACTTTCGTCCAAAAAAATATATCAATACATTTATTTAACACGGTTTTTTGTACATGTTTGTTTATTTTCTAGGGGTTGGGTCTGCACCCTCAGAGTCCTCCTATGGACCATTCCTGCTTTGCAAATCAAGAGGATTTGTAGCTAGACTTTTGCATAGTCCCAAATTATTCTGCTCTTTTAGGTGTACTGTAGTTCCCTAGTCTCTGATCAGAGTTTTGTTTTGTTCCGTTTTTTTTTAATTACAGATGAAACATTTATTGTGAAAAGTTAAAACAACACGGAAGAGTAGAAAGTATCCCCTAGGAGGCCCCTCTGCTGTGGCAGTACAGTGTCATTTCCTGAGGAGTCCTCACTGCCAGCAGTTCCTGGGTCTTTTTCAAATTCTTTTGTAGTCATAGGCTTCAAAATCAAACAAACATACTAATTTTAAAATAGAATCAGACTGCGAATATTGTTCTGCAACTTGATTTTTGTTTTTAATAAAATACCATGTGTATATATGGATCTATTTCATTCTTTTTAGTGCATGCATAGTATTCTACAGTGAGATTATTTTGAACTTTTGTGTGAGAGATTTTGTGGCATCAGAAGTTATGAATGTTCTGTTTTCTCCACATCTTTGCCAACATTGAATAATACCAGTCTGATAAGCAAGAATCTCATCATTCTAATTTAGTTTCCTATTATTAGTGTTGTCCATTGTCTTTTCGTATTATGTTATCCATTTATAAATATTTCTTCTGTGAGTTGTATGTTTCTACTCTGTGTCTGTTTTTCACTTGTTTATGTTTTTACATTTGTCTTTATTAGAACTGTCAAACTCCTGTTATATGATTGTAAAAGTTTTCTCTCGGTTCACTATTTGGTTTTTAACTTACCTAAACTATTATATTCTAATCACTTACTCTGTTTTCCCTTTGCCTCTGATATTGCTGTTTCTTCTCCAGTCATCATTCTTTCCTCTTTCAGCAGTAATCTTGCCTTTCCTAGGTTCTCAGCTACTAGGTGTTGAGAATTAGGAAACATAAATTCTAGTCCAAACTTTGCAGCCCTAGGCAAGTCACTTCTGTATGCCTAATTTTTCTCACTTACTATGTCTGGATAGTGTCAACCTCTCCTGTACCATAGTTATTTGATTAAAATGCTATTGTATCAATAGATAGGAGGGTCCTTTATAAAGTTAAAACAATACATGTATAAAATTAAAAATCATGTATTAGATAGAAAATTATTTAGTCTGTTTCTTTATTTAATGGAGGGAGAACCTGAGGCTCAAGAAGGCTGGATAACTTGCTCAGAGCCATACTATGTTATTTTCTAACTGCAGTTAATTTCTAACCGTTGTCTGCATTTCTCACTTACAGTGAGATGCTGCCTCTACATATATATGGTTGAGTGTAGAACAAAAGAAATTATTTAGACTTGTGTTTGAATTTGTTGTATCTATATATTATTTTTTAAAATATTCCTTAATTTGTCAGTAAAGCCCAATTTGAGTGTGTGGAGGTTCTTCTTTTATTTTGGCCGTGCCATGTGCAGCTTGTGGGATCCTAGTTCCCTGACCAGGGATCAAACCCATGCCCTCAGCAGTGAAAACCGCAGAGTCCTAACCACTGGGCCGCCAGGGAATACCCTGGAGGTTCTTCTTAATTGATAGAATGTGCTTGCATTTGTGTTCTCAGGCTGCGATGGACAGTGCCCGACTCAGTGCTGCCAAATCCTCTCCCATGATGGAAACAATCAACATGGTAAGTGCCTCACGTAATGAGAACATTTACGTTTGCTTACCTTAGAGTGTAATTGTTCAAAGTCTTCAGGTTACATTAAATGAAGTAGAGGTTTAAGGGATGAGTCAAGGCAGCTGTTGTGACTCTAGTTTTTTCTTAGTATAGTTCTTTTTTCTTTTCCTGTATTACTAAATGGAATACTTTCCCCAATACTAGATTGCATTAGTCCAGATTTGTGTTACACAGGAGAACAATATATTAAAAGGTCTGCCTATAAATCTGTATATCTTTTGGCCTGCCTATTTAGAAAGTTCGGATACTTGTCTCTGCCTGAGCATTGTTTCTGGGAGGACCTAGGAAGGTGTAAGCTGGAGGTGTTAGTGAAGTAGGAAGCATAAAAGGTAGGGAGAGAGAACTGAGCAATGTTGGTAGGTTGTTCAGTTAAAGGAAGGGGATTTGCAGAAAAGAGCTGCTTGGCACCAAGTTTCGAAATTCCAATGTTTCTGGAATCGTGGGTTAAAGAGTCTCTAAGGTCACAAAAGCCGACTCTGCTGTGCATGCCCTGGAGTGGTTAAATGAGAGCTTGTGAGCTACTGGAAATTGTTTTGATGGGCAGATCACAGGACTAGACAAGAGAAGAAGGAATTTTTTTAGTGCTTACTGGGGAACTATTACCAAAATATGGTCTAAGGATGTCTTCGTTGGATTATGAGGGCAAAAGAAAGCTTAAAGAAATAGGAATAGTTAGCAAGCACCTTATAGATATGCTCATCAGTAATAGAATATACATCATTACATTTTCAAAAGTATAGTATAGCAAATTCAGCTAAGAAGTCAACTTTAATCAGGTGGCTTGATAGGGCAGGCCCACGGAAGAAGGTCAGTTTTAATCTAGGTCTTTTACACTAAACATGGATTGTTAAAGAAGAAGTAGGCCCAGAGAGATCCTCTCTTCTTGGGTACTCATTATTTATTTTCTCCTTTATAAATCAATGTTTTTTTTATTATTTTTGTTTTGTTTTTAATGTTGATCCACTGATGAATGGTTTTCTTGTTTGTAGCATAATGATTTTAACATTGAAATTGGAGTAAAATCAAACCAGTGGTTTGGTTTTTGCACTTCATGTCAAAACCAGTTGGGTACATAGTTGACGTGGGCAGTTTTTAATTGAAGATGTGGTACTGACTTAATTATTTGCTAAGGTTAACTTTATATTTATTCTCTTCCAAAAGTGCCTGCAGTATCTTGATGTGTCGGTGCTGGGTGAGCTAGTTCCTAGGTTATGTGAACTGATCAGAAGTGGTGTAGGTCTTGGAACTAAGGTAAGCAAGTGTATTTTTCATAAGAGGAATTTGCATCTTCATTAGTTTGGGCCACAAAAATAGAACAGCCGTCATGTGTGAAATTCATTTTTTTTTCTTAAAACCTGACTTTATTTTATGTTAACTATTTTGTTTCTATGACTGCACTAATAACTTAAAACATGTAACTCATTCAGAATATAAAACATGTGACTTATATTCAGTAAACATTGTCTTACTTTTTTAGTGGAATCATTTCTGTCCCCTGGTTGCCAGGTACATGCCCTCTGGGTCCTCGTTCATAATCAGTTATTAGTGGAAATGCTCATCCAGTTACCAAGTCATGGTTGCTTAAGGTGGTGATGAGCATTTTTCACAGAGGAATCAGTAGGTATTTAGATGGAAAAATGTCTTCCTTTCCAAGATTTTTCAAGGATCAGATCCCACACCGTACACTTTGAAAACAACTCACGTTTATTTCTCCTGACAAAATTAACATTTACTTGTATTTTAAAATCTTAGCATTTATAGATCAGGAGAAAGTTAAAAGTTGTCTGTAAGTTTACCACCCATAGGTTAATTGCTGTTGGTATTTCGAAATGTTTCCTTCTGGTCTCTTTCTGTGCATGTGTCTTCTACGATGTCCTCTCTAATGGCCATATACTCTCTCATGTGGCTGAAACATCATTTATTTTAACCCATCAAGGAATACCTGATTTGTTTTCAGCTTTTTTGATACTAAACAAAGCGCTGTGATGAATGGTTTTGGACACATCTGAAGCTGCTTCCTTTGGTTAAATTCCTAGAACGGGAAATGTTAGAACAAGGATGGACAGGATGACATGTTGCCCTCCCAAAAGATTGTACGAGTCTCCTTCTCGCTTGCAATGTATGAGAGCAGTGTATACTTGCAGCAAGACCTCTGCAGGAAGTCTTGAAGGAAATCTTTGTGTTAATAGTTTAAAATAAGAGTTTTACTCTTTCTAGATAGAATCTTGGAGGGGCTGTAAGGCTTTGTGTATTTCTTTAAATCTTTGACTCCTAAAACCAAGGGTTTGATAGAACATTGTGACCATCAAATTTAGACCTTTGCCTTTGTAACCCTGTAGGGAGGCTGTGCCAGTGTCATTGTGTCATTAACCACTCAGTGTCCCCAGGACCTAACACCTTACTCAGGTGAGTTTGTCAAAACCACTGGGGTGATGTTTTTGTATGGCCATGTCTTGTGTGACAAGGTTTTAAAAGGAAAAACAGTGATCATTCAGACATGCTTGTGGTATCGTGTACTTTTTCTTCCCTCAAACTCTCCCACTTCTACCTTTATCTCTGTTTGCAAGAGGTACAGGATGATCAAGCTTAGCAAGTTTTTACTGTTTTATAAGTGTTTATTTCTTGGTGGTATAAGGAGGTGAGAGTATCTGCTATTCTGTACTGTATAAATGGTTTATTACCATTTATATTTAATTTTACATCAGCATTTTTCTTTTCTTGAATTGGCTTCTAGATGGGGCTGATGAACTTTATGTACCTAACTCTTGTTTTTGCAACTGTCCCCATAATAGTCTAGATTGATTGATTAATTAATAACAGAGTAATTTTTAATTTTATACCAGGCAAAGAGAAGCAAATGGATATACAAATGTAACATGCAAGGGTTCTAGACTACTATGGAATAAATCAGATATTAATTATAGGGTTAAGTTTGTTTTGGTCCTACGAACAGAGCAGAGCATTTGGTCAGCCAAGTATCAGATTTTTCTTCTTTGTTTCCACTAGGTAAACTCATGAGTGCTTTGCTTAGTGGCCTGACAGATCGGAATGGTGTAATTCAGAAATCCTGTGCATTTGCCATGGGCCATTTAGTTCGGGTGAGTTGAATTTCTTACTTAGTTAAGTAAGTATACTTTGATAATTATGAAGAACTGACCAGGATTGTTTCTCTTCCAGACGTCACGGGATAGCAGCACGGAGAAACTCCTGCAGAAACTCAACGGCTGGTATATGGAGAAAGAAGGTACCTTTTTTCTTCCTACTTAAATTATTGTTAAGTTAGATGTAAACAACCTAATGAAACAATACAAATCAGGTCTTACCCTTTCTGATTTTATGTGGTTTGCTAGGAACATTTCTGATTGATTTTACTGGTTTCTTTTGCTGTGGTACAAGTCGAGCAGTGGTCTGTTTTTTGTTTTGTTATTTTGCGGTACACGGGCCTCTCACTGTTGTGGCCTCTCCCTTTGCGGAGCACAGGCTCTGGACGCGCAGGCTCAGCAGCCATGGCTCACGGGACCAGCCGCTCCGCGGCATGTGGGATCTTCCCGGACCGGGGCACGAACCCGTGTCCCCTGCATCGGCAGGCGGACTCTCAACCACTGCGCCACCAGGGAAGCCCAGAGCAGTGATCTGTTTTGATCAGTTACCCTAAACACAGTAAGTGTCATAAAGATTGTTTTTTTCTGCTTCTCTTTAGAACCCATCTACAAGACCTCTTGTGCTCTGACTGTTCATGCTATTGGACGGTACAGCCCTGATGTACTGAAGAACCATGCCAAAGAAGTTCTGCCTTTGGCATTCCTAGGCATGCATGAAATTGCTGATGAGGAGAAAGCAGAAAAAGAAGAATGTAATTTATGGACTGAAGTGTGGCAGGAAAATGTACCTGGTTAGTAAACAGTGCCTGTGAATTAAACCTGTTTCTTAAGAACCACAGTTGAAATTTTTAACTCATATTTTTTTATTCATAAACTTCTGTAGTTACTTTCCCGGGACCTTAACAATGTGTGTCCCATTGGGTTCTCAGCCCATCCACATTTCCAAGTTCTCAGGCTGGCGCTCAGAGCTCTCATTGCTGCCCATATGAGAGAATAGAAACTGCCCAAGCGATGCAGAGCTTTCTTTATTTCAGTTGAGAATGAACAGTGATTTTCGTGTTGCCTTGAGTATTATTTTAGAGTAGTGCTTCTCCACTCTGCTCTTCATCTTGACACACGTTAATGGACGAGAGCCCTCCCCTGGACATATCCAAGTTCATAACGTCCTGCTGTTGTCAAGATTTCTCACACCACCACCCACTTTCTCTCCCTTGCAGAGAGTGATGTGATGTAACCATTGAGAATCACTGCTTTAGATTGATGGTCACTGACTTTTATTCCAGACTTAGAAAAGAAAAATCAGTTAGTTTACATATATATACACACATATACACACACACATATATATATATAATTTTTTGGTCACTTAAGAGTTGCTTTTAATTTTGTTTTAGGTTCCTTTGGTGGCATTCGGTTATACCTGCAGGAGTTGATTACTATCACCCAGAAGGCTTTACAGTCTCAGTCCTGGAAAATGAAAGCCCAGGGTGCAATTGCCATGGCATCAATTGCAAAACAAACCAGCTCCCTGGTACCTCCGTATCTGGGAATGATACTGACCGCATTACTGCAAGGCCTAGCTGGACGAACATGGGCAGGAAAGGTAAAGGAACCATTCATGCCCAGTTAAATTTAAGGTATCCTTAAAGGATTATGACTTCATCTTTCATTTTCTATAAAAATTAGAATGTTGTTTTGTGGGACATCAGATGGGTTGTTTTTGTAAAGCAGATTTCTTAGGCAGTTGGGAAGCTTTGGGTAAACTTTGCCTGATTAAATGTGATATTTCATCAAAGTATAACCCACGTGTCCTTGAATACTGCACAGTAATGCTGGAGGTTAATTTTTATTTATCATGTTCATCTTTCCAAGAGAAGTCTTAAACCAAGTGGTCACACTTTTGTCCCTGTTGACCTCATGAACAGATCAGAATTTGGGCATATGTGAAATTGAGTAGCAAGGCAAGCTGTGTCTAAACCCCGGGCTGAGGATGCCCATCTCTGGGGCCTCTGAATTAGTAAAAGTCATTTTTTATACAAGGGTGATGGTGGGTTATACACAGTGACTACTCAGTGGGGAGCGCGAGACTGTGGCATCATGTACAGTCTGGTTGACGTGGTAGAAGCCAGTAGTGGCCAGTTCAGAACTGTAGACGAAGTACGGGTCTAGGAGTCAGATACAGTTCTGATTCCATTGTTGACGCTTCTGCCTCTGTGACCTTGGACAAGTTAGTTCTCTAGGCTTTACGAAATGGAGAGGAAGACAGTTACCCTGCTTCCGTGGTTTGGAGTAAAACTCTGTGGATGTGCTTGTTAAACAGTTAAGTGTGTCAAAGAGATGGTGACTCTGGTTAATTTTTGTTGTCATAATTTTTAAAAATTTATGAGGTAATTATAGTCATGTACAGCATATGTAAATGACACGTTTGCTTAATAGTGTTTCCTCATCTTTCAACCCTTTAGGAAGAACTGTTGAAAGCCATTGCCTGTGTGGTGACAGCTTGCAGGTAAATGTTCCTTCAGTGAAGATGCCATTTCTTACACTGCACCTGAAAGCTGCAGCCTTTATTAACTGTTGTGATGCTTTTGTATGGATCCTGCAGTGCAGAGCTGGAGAAGCCTGTGCCCAGTCAGCCTGGCACCGGTGAAATCCTCCAGGCTGTTCTGAAGGAGTGTTGCAAAGAGAATCCCAAATACAAGATTGCAGCAATCAGCTGTGCAGGGGATGTCTTAAAGGCCACCAAAGAAGACAGATTCCAGGAGTTTGCTGACATTGTCATACCTCTCATCAAGAAGGTAATGATCGCCATATCCTTTCAGGTCTGGTTTATACTTTAAAAAAATTTTAAAAATTAAAAAAAAAAGAAAGAAGGAAGAGATTTTCCTGTGTCCTGTTTGCATATTTTAGGAGGGTTCATGTAGCTGCATATAGCAGAAAAATCCCCAAATACCATGGCTTCACACAAGGTAGACGTTAGTCTCTCACAGGAGAGTTTAGGGAGTCTGGCTCTTTGCAGCTCCTGGCTCTGCCTTCCCTGGGGTGTGGCCATTGTCTTCACGGCCCACCGTGTATCTGCGTTCCAGGTGGGTGATGGCAGAGGAGATGAAGAAAGGATCAAAGTAGGTATGTCAGTTCTCTCTTAAGGAGAGTTCCTGGAAGCTGCTACAGGGCCCTTTCACTTCTATCCCACTGGCCAGCGCTTAGCCGGGTGGCCACACCTGGCTGCAGGTGAGGCTGGGAATAGTAGTCTTCATTCTAGGTATCCGTTTCCCCTCCATGGGAGAAGGGTAGCTGTTTTTTGTTTTTTGTTTTTTTAAAAAAGCAGAATGATGAGTTTGTTGCAAGGGTTTCATCCTGCGAGCCGGGAACCTCAAGGCCGTGGGAGCGGTGAGTTCCCGAGAGTGGTGTTGGAGTGGGCGAACAGTCCCTGTCTTGCTTCTGATACGCTCTGCCTTGAAAGCGTGTGCTGCAGCCACCCCAGGCACCCCAGAGTGAAGATAGACTCTGCCACATGCTGGGGGACTTTGATCAAAAGCAGACTTTGGTTTCATTTGGAAAATGAAGTGCTCGTTTTTAAAGGTTGGGCACTGGTTCAAAGAAAGAAGAGTATGGTTTACCTACTTACTTTTTTGTGAAACATGAAAATTTTTAAATAGCATTCTCATTCTGTTTCTTGTGTTGCTGCTAATTTGCTGTTGTAAAAAAGCTGTTTAAATAATTTCTGTTAAGAGGGAGGGGATCTGGGGACATATGTATGCATGTGGCTGATTCACTTTGTTGTACAACAGAAACTAACACAGTATTGTGAAGCAATTATACTCCAATAAAGATTTGTAAAAAAAATAAAAACAGTGAGAAAAATAAATTCAAAGTAAAATAATTAACTATCAAAAAAAATTTCTGTTACATACATAACGATAGTGTATGGATTTGGCAGTCTGTATCATCAGCTTGCTGGACAAGTCACTTCTCTGCCTGTTTCCATATCTTATTAAGAAGGAGTTTGGATTTAGATTATTACCGGGTTCTTCCTCCTTTAATTCTGTGATTCTAATGCAAGTCTTTTTTATGTTGTGCTCAAAATACTACATATATGGTATTTTTTTTCACCTTTGCTTACAGATTCCTTTAGAGGATTTCCGAAATTTATTGGAGCGGTGTAGTACTCCTGTTACAAAATCTTTTTACAAATAGGAAAACTCATGGTAGAGACTGTAGCATTTAATTCTTGGTTAACATCTCCTACTCTGGTACCCTGATTGTTTTAATAGTATGCCTGTAACTTTGAAGGAAAAAAAAATTAAAATTTGCTTTCCTTTTTTTTGACATGTCCTAGAACTCACCTGAAAGCATTGGAGTCCAGACAACCAAAAATGAAGATGAGAATGAGAAGGAAAAGGAGCTCCAGCTGGAATCTCTGCTGGGAGCCTTTGAGGGCCTGGGCAAAGCCTGGCCCCGAAATGTGGAGACCCAACGTAAGCAGCAGAACCTGCCTTTGAAGAAGTGCTGTGGCCAGGGGTTACTTCATGACAGCGAAGGTGCTCCGTGTGACGAGTTATAGCTGCCGTTTCTTGTAGAGCCCAACTGATTAACGGCGAGAATCATCCAGTATAAATTTTACTCCTGCGTTGGCAGATAATCTCATTGTTTGTTTGCTAGGGTTGCTGTAACATATAGTACAACAGACTGGGTGACTTCAACCAGGGAACTGTATTTTCTCACAATTCTGGAGACTAGAAGTCTGAGATCAAGGTGTCAACAGTGTTGGTGTCTTTTGAGCCTTGTCTCCTTGGCTTGTAAATGGCCATCTGTGTCTCTGTGTCCAGTACCTTCTTATAAGGACACCTGTCGTCTTGGGTTAGGGCCCACCCTAATGGTCTCTTTAAAACCCTGTCTCCCAACTCAGTCACATTCTGAGGTACTTGGGGGTTAGGATGTCAACATGTGAGTCTGTGGGACACAGCTCAGCCCATAACAACCATGATACATTTTATGTAGATAGTTTGACTACAAAAAGAATTCTTTCACTCTTCTTTATGGTGCTGTATTCAGAGGAATCCACAGAACTTATTAGTGGGGTCTCTTCATCTCAGAATTAATGGCCTTGTTGCCAAACCTTCAATAAGCAAATGAAGTCTGTATTTCCCTGAGAAACTTGAAACTTTCTGAGAGTTTTTCAATTGAACATATCTTTCCAAAGGATTAAGTAAATAAACAGTAAACCTTTACTGTTGGATTGGGCTGTAGTTAGTAGGAGTTTGTCTTGTGTTGGTTCCTGCAGGGCATCCTACATCTTATTATTCATGAATGTTATGAAAAGTATTGTTGACTGTGATTGGAGGTTTCTAAAATCAGACTCAAAGATTGTCTCTGAGCCTTGCCATCCTTTGTGTGAACTTCAGAAAGTATATTTGCTATGTATAGGGAGGGTTTTCCAAAAGATACAGATTTGTAAGAGGTCTTATTTCTTGGTATTGTGTTATGGACTGCAGTGGAAGTCCACTTATTTGACGTCATTAGGACTACTGACTTTTGCTTGATAGGTAGAAGAAGTTAAAGTAGGGAATTATATAAAAAGATGATACATACACAAAGCAGTTTTAGTATACGGAACAGAAATGTACATTTGCTGGATTGGTTGTCATCTGGGGGAAGGGCCAGGGCCTTTGAGGATTTGTTCCACACTGGCTTCTCGTATACATCTTACTCATAATGTATCGTCTTCAGTTTCTGGTTTTGTTTCTTTATAGTGGAGAAAGAAATTACAGTCTCTTAGGAAGCAATTCAAGTGCAGAATTCTAGATTTTTTACCCTCATCCATCTTTACATTTGTGAACTGTACTAAATTCTGCAGCATTTAAAAAACAACTACTTTGCTGAGTTTTATACTCCTGTTTCATCACTTAGCATAATATTAATTGTATAATTATAATAACAAGTGCAGTTGGCATAACAGGTTTGGATAAAGCACCGTTGACTCTTGTTAAGCCTACAGCATGCAGAAGCTTGTGAGCCTCCAGAGTTCTGCTCTCTTTGGCTGTCATTCAGGGTGTTTTATGGGGAAAAGGCAGTGTGGTTTAGACTCTGTGTCAGTTCCTTAGAAAAGGATATTGCCTTGACAAAGAACACTTATGAACAGATATATAGGATTTTGGGGGGAGGGGGTGTTTCTGATCAGGGAAGTTTGTGGGAATTGGGCATAAAGTCATGCTGAAGTGTTTCCGAAATGTCATGGCTTTAACTTAAGGCATTTGTTGTTTTAATTTTTCCTCTCCCCTTCCCTCTCTCTCTCCGTCTATCCTTCTCTGTCCCTGTCTCTCTCTGTCTCTCTGTCTTCCCCTCACTTGCTCTGTCTCTTGCTCCTTCACATGCTCTGCCCTGCTCTGCCCCATTCTTTTTTTCCAGGTTGTTATCGTCAAGAGCTTTGCAAACTGATGTGTGACCAGCTAAAACTCAGCACATGGAAAGTGCAGCTGGGAGTCCTACAGTCAATGAATGCCTTTTTTCAGGGGTAATTTGCTTCATAGTTCAGTCATTTATTTAACCTTCCCCTACCCCTTAGCATTTTATATATAATCAGTGGAATTTTTCTCTTTTTTTTAAACATCTTTATTGGAGTATAATTGCCTTACAATGCTGTGTTAGTTTCTCCTGCAGTGGAATTCTTTTAAATTTTAAAACTAAAAGCTAAAGTGACATCATAAAGCAATATATACAGATAGAAATTGTTTGTGCCAGAAAGGTTTTGGAATGTTTCTTAATAACTAATATTTGTATCTTGCTTTCTGATTTGTACAGATTAATGCTTTTAGAAGAAGAACATGCAGATCCTGAGGCCCTGGCTGAAATTCTCCTTGAAACTTGTAAATCAATCACATATTCTTTAGGTGAGTGGTAAATTGACATAGATAAGGAGTGTTCATTTTAAAGCTCAAGGAGTTAAGCTTCAAACATTCCCTGCCTTGTGCTAGGAACTAAATTTATGGAACAACTACTGAACTCTCCTATTTAATATACTCAGTATGTGCCCCCAAACTGGAATGTATTAATCTGGAACTGTAATTTAGGATTTCAACATCTAGATTAGAAAAACCTTTGTGACCAGTATTTTTTTAAAAACCTGTAATTGGAAATAATTTCAAACTTACAGAAAAGTTACAATAATAATGCATGTAATACTTGTATATCCTTTACCCAAAGTCACCTGTTAACATTTTGCACCACTTACTTTATTACTTGCACTTCTGTATACATACTTTTTCCTCAACCATTTGAAAGTGTATTGCTTACATCTTGCCCCTTTTCTCCTAAATTCTTCAGTGTGCCTTCTTTTACATACCGACTTTAGATAGTATAACATTGATGCCATATTTTTTAACCATTCATATTCTAGGTTTTCAGTTGACTCAGTAATATTCTTTTTTTTTTTTTTTTTTTTTGCGGTACGCGGGCCTCTCACTGTTGTGGCCTCTCCTGTTGCGGAGCACAGGCTCCGGACGCACAGGCTCAGCGGCCATGGCTCATGGGCCCAGCCGCTCCGCGGCATGTGGGATCTTCCCGGACCGGGGCATGAACCCATGTCCCCTGCATGGGCAAGCAGACTCTCAACCACTGCGCCACCAGGGAAGCCCCAGTAATATTCTTTATATAATTTTTTCCTCTCCTCCATTAAGGAATTCAGTCCGTAATCATTTAGTGAATTTAGTTGTCATATCGTTGTAGTCTCCTTTAATCTGGAACACTTCCTCAGCCTTTCTTTGTCTTATGCGACATTGACGATTTTGAAGAAAAGCCTCCCCCTCCCCCCATTTAAAACTAGAATGTTTCTCATTTGGTGTTTGTCTGATGTTTCCTTGTGATGAGATCCAGGTTATGAATTCCCAGTAGGGCTGCTCTATAAGTGATGTTATGTCCTCTCACATCAAGAGGCACACAGTGTCCACCTGCCCTTGTTGGCAGTGTTAATTTTGATTACCTGGTCAAGGTACTACTCAATTTCCTCTGCTGTATGGTTACTATTTCCCCCCCTTCTGTCTGATAAGCAGCCTGTGGAAACACACTTTAAGACCATTCAGACAACCTGCTCCTCTTCAGAACTGTGTCTACTAAGCAGTCTGGGAGAAGACACTTTAAGCCCATGCACATATACTGCTTCTCTTCAAAGTGTCTCCTCTAGACTTAGCATGCATTGATGGGTTTTTCCTGAACCAGCTTTTACTAAGATGATTTTCCAACTCTAGCACTTCTTCCACATTTACCATTTGACAGTTGGCATCCTCTCATAAGCAAGGTCCCTCCCTCTCTCGAACTCTTTATTTATCTACTATCCATATTGATTCATGGATTCCTTTATTTTCCCCTTTGTTTATAATTATTTTCCTTAATTAATTTGTTGCTCAAATTATCCCAGATTTGGCCAGTGGAAGCCTCTTCGAGCTGTCTCCTGTGTCCTGTTGCTGTCTCGCCACCATTCTTTCAAGCATTTGTGTACTTCGTAGCATGACAGCCTGTTACAAGCTCATCTTTTGCTTCCTTTGTCTTGGGTCTGGTTGAGTGTTAGTTTTTTCAGTAAACAGTTTCACTGTGAACTAGATGCAGTGTCTAGAGTAGACACCAAGGAAGCGTATTTCAGTTGTGATTCTTGGAGGTGGCCACATGCCTTTAGATAAATAACTGGCAGCTGAGAAACTAGTCTTTCCAGGGTCGGGTCGCAGCCGGGTGTCCCTGAGTTGGCCTTACCCCTGGGTGATGTAATGTTCTTGGGTAAAATGAAGAGGTCTTGCAAACCTAAAGACCTTTCTTAGGCATCCTGTGAAGTCGACTTCTAAAAGGGGTCCTTTAAATATTGCCATTTGTTACGGAGATTGGTATATTTGGCTGACAGCTTTTTTTTTTAAGTAAGGAATGTGGACATATAGCACATTTCAAGTATTTGATGATAATTGGCTAAGGGAAGCTCACTTAGGAGCACATGTATCTTTCCCTGAATTTATAATTTCCGAACATCTTTCTTTCGTTAACACTAACTTAATCTTAGATGTTCTGTTTGTAAGGCATATAAAACAAATAATGTGATCTATATGATTTTCTTCTCAGAAAATAAGACCTACTCATCTGTGAGAACAGAAGCTTTATCTGTGATAGAATTGCTGCTTAAAAAACTTGAAGGTGAGTTCTTGAACTTCTCATTGGAGGACAGGAAAGCCAGGAGACTTTATGGCATAGGCTTTAGGAATTTTTTTTATTTTCTGTTTTTGTTTTTAATAAGCATATACTCCAAAATGTAAATTAATATATTTGTACATGGAAGTGGAATATACATAGCTGAAACCTTCCAATTTTATGAAGTGTTAAATTGGTACTCTTTTATTTTATATACTTTTAATGCAGTATGAAGCTGTGGTTATCTCAATGAAGTTTTGGTTTCCATCGTGAATCTTGAGTTAATCTTGGTTAATTACAGCAAGAGGCTGACAGTGGCAGAACAGAGCTCACTATACACATGTAAATAAACAGAATGACACACTGAAAAGTGGAGTTAGGAGAACATTTAACAATTATCTACCTGAGTTATCAAATTTGATAGCAGTTTTCTTAATCCTATTTTTTTTTTCTGTTTTCCTTTTTCTAAACCGTCTTACAAAGAAGCAGATTTCGTCTAATGGTCTGTTCTATCACTGGTAAAAGAAGACTGTTAGCATTTTCTCCAGTGGTATATCTGTTACTGATTTCAAAAGGAGGCCTCTTTTCTTTTTTCATTTTCCTCTTTTTATTATTTTAACCACGTGGATGAAGAATGGGGAATATGGAACACTTTTCTCTAGAGCATTGTGTATCTGCTGTTTCTCCTTCTGTCTCTATCTTCGCTTAGCAATTAAAGCACCTCTCTCAGGGCTCCATAAAACAGGCCGTTTAGAGTCAGCGACACTACATGTGTCATAATCCCTTTTTTCCTTGTTGGAGTAGAAGAGCTAGACACTTAGATATATCTCTAAATTCTTACAGTTTGCCAAATATGTATGAATATATTCTATTCTAGATGAGGAAAATGAAGCTAAACAGTGAAATAACTTGCTTGAAACCACATCACCAGCAAGTATCAGAACCTCATAAACAAGATTTAGGATCTGATGTACTTTATGAATTTCTAATATTTTGAGTATGCCTGCAGTTCTCTGATGCTTTTCTTAAAGGAGTAATAAAGTGTCATCTGTTCAAACTGTCTTTGCAGTTATGAAATTTATTGAGGATTTTTTTTTACTGAGCATATCTTACAAAGATATATTCAGCTCAATTGCAGAAATAGCTTTTTTGTTACTGTGTGCCCTGCCTCGATACTTCCTGCTTCCCAGTTGGCTTCAGGCTCCCTTCATTCTCTTTGTCCCACCAGCTCTGGGGACAGAGGATGAAACTCCCTGATTGGCCCTCAGGTTATTGTCAATAATTAGGTTTGGAGACAACTCTTAAACCTGTGATCATTATATACAGAACTGTTACCACGGGGTTGCTTTGCATTTATTTTGGGGATAGGATATGTGGAAGAAAAGCAGAAAGAATAGTTTTGGATTCTCTGCTTGCTTCTTCTGTAAGGATTCTTTTGTTGCTCTTTCTCTTTCCATTCAGAATCTAAACAGTGGGAAAGTTTGACATCTGAATGCAGAGTGCTCCTGATTGAGTCTTTAGCAACTATGGAGACAGACAGCAGACCTGAGCTGCAGGAGAAAGCATCGTTACTGAAGAAAACACTTGAAAATCTGGAATAAATTAGAAGGGGAAGAAACAAACAAGTGCCATGTTCATTGGGGGTTGAAATGGTGGTATTCTTTGTGGGGGAAAGTAAAGATTAATCTGTAGCATGCATCATTCCTTGGCTGAAATAAAAAAAAAATGCCTTAAATTTTGTTCCTTATTAGCTTTATTTCACTTGATGTTTTAAAAGTATCTGGGCTGAATAAACTAAATGGAACCTTGGATATTTGAGAGGTGGTTGTAGGTGAAACTGACAGAAATAGCTGTTGAAAGAGCTAAAGGTGTTAATAAAGGAACAGACACAGTTGCAGAGGAAGCTGCATAAAAATCTTAGAACTGCATCCAAATTTTAAAAAGTTATTTCAGGAAGGGGCTGTATCGACTACTTAGTTTAACCCCCTTCTTTACATCTGAAGAAACAGGTTATGAGATGACGTAGCTTCCTTTCGGAGGCCTGTGCCAAGGCTGGAACCTGTGTGATGGATGACCTGCCCAGGACACTTTCTCTTACAACCTGCTGCTAATCAGTGCTAACCCTGGCCTACCTGAGAAACTCCCAAGATGAGCTGGTACGGCAGCCCTGGCACCAGAACTGAACTGACCCATGATGTAAGCACCACTGGATTCTTGAAATGCAGAAGTTGAACATTGTCTTGTCATTTGTTTAGATGATTGGTTTTTAGAAAGTGATTATCTACCAACCTTACAGGTTGAGAGGGAGGGAAAATTTGGTCTCCATGTAATCGTCCTCCTTTTATAAGCAGATGAAGGTCGATTAGGACAAGATTGTTCATTTTGTCTCTTACGTATTTTGCAAAACACAAACCAACAACGAAATCTTGACTGCTTGGTTTAGACCATTTATAATCTCAAAACTGTAAAGACAAATTAAAATTTTCTACCCACTTTTATGCTTACAGTCACGACTATGGGATAGAAAGGAAAGCATTTTAATTAGCTGTCTGGGAATAACCTGATACCATTCAAAGTAAATAACTGCAGCTGTAGGGTTTCTTCCTTTCCTTATGCTGCTCAGGCCCCTGCCTGAGGATGTGGGGTAAGGGGAAAAAACAAATTTTAACACAAGTGTTTATTCAAGTAAAAGGAGAACTCTCTAGCTCACCTTGGATTACAAGCACAAAATTGGCTTACACTCAATACTGACCCCTTACTGACATTAACACCAGGGTGGAAACTCCGTGTTATTATTTTTTGTGGTCTCTATTAACCAAAGTATTTAAAATTTTCTTGACTGTGACCCATAGTAAAACGAACTTTTTTCATCATGACCCAGAGCAATGTGTGTGGGGTGGAGGGGAGGGAGGGAGGGAGAGAGAAACAAAGAATGAATATAAAATCTTTAACTGAAATAAAATGTTTTGTGAAATGGTACATTACTATGTGTGATCTGCTTTGATCCCTCCCCGCCAACTCCCCACCACCGTTTTGAATGCTCTTTCAGACCCACTAAATTCATTTCCTGACTCATAAATGGGTTGTTACTCAGTTTGAAAAACACTGCCATAGATAGTACCTAAACCTAGCTGCATATGCTATGTTCTGGGGTTGCTTCTGTTTGGAAAAGGGGTTTACAAATGAAAATTTAAGTGTTTATTACCAAAACATCCTCTTAGCTGGTACTAAATATAATTGTGAGTTTTAGTAGCATCATGAATTTTAAGTAAACTATCGTGGACTTCCACTTGAGAGTGGTGTTTGCTTGGGGAAAAAAAATCAACTCTGGGTGTTTTTCAGAAAGCTTGCGTCCTCATAGGACTTGGTGTTTTCCAGATCTGTATTTCCCCATCCATGAAGTGCTCTCTGACTTTCATTTACAGTACCTGGGATACTCTTCCTAGGCAAGAGTGCCATGTAGGTCAGGTATTGTTGGAAGGTAAGAGTGTAGGGGCAAGAATTGTGCTCTTGGCCTGTATCAAGTTTAAAACCTCATCAGATTTTATGCTTTTTAAACTTTTTGTTATTCAATATTGGGAATTTCCCATGGTGCTGAGAGAGGTGCTAAGATACTTGAACCTTAGTGCTTAGTGCTGTTGAATTAATTTGTTTTAGTTTTCTAAGCACATTTCTAAGTTTTACACTTAACTGCCTTCATCTTGACCAGCCAAGTCATTTGTACAACTAGTAACGTTAACTATGGTCTCCCAATGCAGCTTGTGTTGGTGTGCATGGGCACACGTATTTATTTAAAAGAGTTAATAACTGAGAGTTTGTCATTGTGGAATGTTGATATTAGTGAACAGATGGCAAAAGGACCCGTGAACATTTATATCTTTGGCCTTCATTTTCCAAAGCTATGTGGAACAGAGTTTTATTATTTTTTTTCCCTAGGAATATTCAGTGCTACTTGTCATATAGGCAACTGATTTAGAGAGTCTACTGAATTCCTTATTCCTGGAATATATATCGTCACAAATTTATTGATATGTGAAAAGGAGGTACCTGAAATTTGGCAATTGGAAATCAAAACAAAGTATCAAATTGTCTTTTTGGTGATAAAGAGCAGCCATTTCTTTAATTAATGTTTGTGTCTAATTTACAATTGCCGGTGTGTCTGCCTGTAATACAGTGTACCTGCACAATAAAACTGATTGCCACCAAATCCCCATTGCTTTACCCTTCCATCTTTTACTTGTGTATTCACTAACGAGAAGAGAAAAGAAAAAAAGATGTGACCTTGTTGGTCTGTGCTCTAGTAGCATTTGCACTGTATGAACACTGTCTGCCCGTTGGGGGAAGTTTCTATCTGCTGCTGCCACAATATATTCATGCTGCTTGTGAAGTACAGGGAGTTATTTTGACATTGGCACTCATTGTAATGTACAAACTGTTGTTAAATGGATGTATATGTAACAGATTTTTGTATTTTATATGCAAAGTCTTCATAGAATCCTCTGCAATATGTACTAAGCTAGCTAAGCATGTGGTAGTCTTGAAAGGAAAAATCCTTCCCATGCCCAAGAAGATATTAAGTGGTAAATAAAAGCTGCATGATCAGTGCTTTGAAGTGGTGCATTAATTTTTACTGGTTCTCTGGGAAAATAGTTAACTTCCAAGGCATTGCCTGGTTATACTTTAAAGACCAAAAAAAAGCCCTACTGCGTGCAGTATTCTGAGCTACTTCTACCAAGCAGAAATTGTTGGCTTAAGTGTCTGGGAGTTCCAAGGCAAAACACAAACAGAGGCAAGGCACCTGAATAATTACTGTTAAATGCTTGGAGAGAAGCAATCATTGAAAGATTGGATTTTTTGATATAGGTAATCCCTGATGAACACATAGAAACAACAAGCAGTTCTGCTTTTGGTTCAGATTAACATACATGGCTATGCACATAAAACATCAGAGCTATAGGTACATCCTATGTTGTAAATAGCCAAACAGATTTTAGGCTGTGGCTTTTTGTCCGACATCTCAGCGAGGCGCAGTGGTAGCAGCTGCTCTCCCGGCTTCGCTGTGTCGCCCAAGGACGACAAGAAGAAGAAGGATGCCGGAAAGTCAGCCAAGAAAGACAAAGACCCAGTGAACAAATCTGGCGGCAAGGCCAAAAAGAAGAAGTGGTCCAAAGGCAAAGTTCGGGACAAGCTCAATAACCTAGTCTTGTTTGACAAAGCAACATAAGACAAACTCTAAAGAAGTACCCAACTATAAGGTTATAACTCCAGCTGTTGTCCCTGAGATACTGAAGATTTGTGGTTCCCTGGCCAGGGCAGCCCTTCAGGAGCTCCTTAGTAAAGGACTTACTGAACTGGTTTCAAAGCACAGAGCTCAAGTAATTTACACCAGAAATACCAAGGGTGGAGATGCTCCAGCAGCTGAGGAAGACGCGTGCATAGGTCCCACCAACTGTATATTTTGAAAAATAAAACTTTATTAAATCAAAAAAAATATTTTTAGTCTGTGGAAGATATGCTTGAAGGTGAGAGATACCTTGCTTTTTCTCTCATAGCAGCTAAAAAGCCTAAGCTGCTCCCTTCTATGCTTTTCCTCCTTTTTCCCTTCAAGCTAGTACCAGATTATTTGATTAGAATAACAATTGGTTTTTAAAAAGTGGAAAACCCACAACTAGAAATATGAAAATCACTAAAGGAAAAATCTTACTGGTAAAGGCAAATATACAGTGAAGATAGTAAATCAACCACATATAAAGCTAGTATGAGCATTAAAAGATAAAAGTCGTAAAATCATCTATATCCACAATAAGTTGAGGGATACACAAAACAGTGTAAAATATGTCAAAAATAGTAAACGTGATTAGCTCTAATAGTTTTCTCGTAGCATCTTTATTATAAAGCAGAATCTAACACACCATTGTAAAGCAATTATACTCCAATAAAGATGTTAAAAAAAATGTAAACGTGGAGGCAGGTAAAAATGCAAGGATGTTAAAATGCATTCAAACTTAAGGGACCTGCAACTTAATCACATATATATATATACAGATTGCTATATATAAACCTCATAATAACCACAAACCAAAAATCTGTAATAGATACACAGAAAAGAGAAAGAAATCCAGGCATAATACTAAAGATAGTCATCAAATCACAAGGGAAGAGAGCAAAAGAAAAAGAAAGGAACAAGAAAGCTGCAAAGACAACCCCCAAACAAAATGTCAAAAGTACATACCCATCAATAATTACTTTAAATGGACTAAATGATCCAACTGGAAGACACAGTGGCTGAGTGGATACAAAAACAAGACCCATATATATGTTGCCTACAAGAGACGCCAGATCTAAAGATGCACACAGATTGAAAATGAGGGAATGGAATGAGGTATTCCATGCATGTGGAAACGAAAAGAAAACTGGAGTAGCAATAGTTACATCAGAAAAATTGACTTTAAAACAGACTGTGACAAGAAACAAAGAAGGACATTACAATAAGGATCAAGGGATCAATCCAAGAGGAGATATAACAATTGTAAATATATATGCACCCAACATAGGAGCACCTCAATACATAAAGGAACACCTAATACATAACATACACCTAAAACACCTAACATAGGTACACCTAAATACATAAAGTAAATCTTAATAGATATAAAGGGAGAAATCAAGAGTAACACAATAATAGCAGGGGATTTTAACACCCCACTTAATAATTTTCATATATAACATACAGCAGTGTTAATTATATTTATATGTTGTACTTTATATTCCCAGTACTTACTTAACTCATAACTGTCAGTTTGTACCTTCATTCAATTTTCCTACCTCCCAGCCCCCACCTCTGGTAACTACATATCTAATCTCTTTTTCTGTGAGTTTGTTTGTCTTTGAAGTAAAATTGACCTACAACACTATGTTAGTTCCTGGTGCACGGCATAATGATTTGGTATTTCTGTACATTACGAAATGATCACTAGGATAAGTCTAGTTACTATCTGTCACTGTACAAAGATGTTATATTATTATTGACTTATTCCCCACACTGTACATTTTATGCCCATGACTCATTTATTTTGTAGCTGGAAGTCTATACCTCTTAATCTCCCTTACCTGTTTCTCTCATGCATCCAGCTCCCGTCCCCTCTGGTAACCACCTCTTTGTTCTCTATATCTGTGACTCTGTTTTTGCTCTGTTTGTTCAGTTGCTTTGTTTTTTAAATTCCACATGTAAGTGAAATCATACAGTGTATGTCTTTTTCTGTCTGAATTATTTCACTTAGCATCATGTCCTCAAGGTCCATCCATGGTGTTGCAGATGGCAAGATTTCATTATTTTTTAAGACTGAGTAATATTCCATTGTATTTATATGTATATATGTGTGTATATATATGTATATGTATACATGTACACACATATACGTATATATACATATCACAACTTCTTTATCCATCTGTTGATGGGGACTTAGGTTGCTTCCATATCTTGGCTCTTGTAAATAATGTTGCAATGAACATGGAAGTGCATATATCTCTTTGAGATAGTCATTTAGTTTTCTTTGGATATGTTCCCAGGAGAGGGATTGCTGGATCATATGGTAGTTCTATTTTTAATTTCTTGAGGAAACTTCATACTGTTTTCCATGGTGACTGTACCAGTTTATATTCCCACCAACAGTGCACAGGGTTCTCCTTTCTCAGTGTTGAATTTTTTTTAATAGATGGTGAAATGTTCTAGGATTGATTGTGCTGATATTTGCATGACTCTGTGAACACACTAAAAAAAACCCATTGAATTGTACAATTTAAATGGGGGCAATTGTATGGTATATGAATTATATCTTAGTAAAGTTGTTTTTAAAAAAAGACAATCCATTGTAACCGGGGCATTTTAGAGTATTTGTAAGTTATAGATAACGAAACATGTATTGATTATTTTTCCATACACACTATTTGTTAAAATACGTTAATAAATTGTGTTCCCTAACAAAATGAAGCACAAGATACCTCTAGATACCCATTGAAATGGCTAAAATCAAAAAGAGCTACAATACCAAGCATTGGCACAGATATAATAGAGTAACAGAATTGTCCTATATTACTAATGCAGTTTCAAAATGGTACAGCATCTTTTTAAAAATATAAATTTATTTATTTTATTTATTTTTGGCTGCAGTGGGTCCTCGTTGCTGCATTGGGCTTTCTCTAGTTGAGGCGAGTGGGGGCTACTCTTCATTGCAGTGTACAGGCTTCTCATTGCGGTGGCCTCCCCTGTTGCGGAGCACGGGCTCTAGGCGTGTGGGCTTCAGTGGTTGTGGCATGCGGGCTCAGCAGTTGTGGCTCACGGGCTCTGGGGTGCAGGCTCAGTAGTTGTGGCACACGGGCTTAGTTACTCCGTGGCATGTGGGATCTTCCTGGACCAGGGCTCGAACCCGTGTCACCTGCATTGACAGGCGGATTCTTAACCACTGTGCCACCAGGGAAGCCCCCTGGTACAGCATCTTTAAGAAACAGTTTGGTATATCATATGAAGTTAAGCATATACTTGCATTATGACCCAGATATTCTACTCCAGAGTATTTACCCAGGAGTAATAAAATAAAAGCCTATGTTTGCACAAAAACTTGTAAGTGAAGAGCAGAATTATTCATAATAGCTCAGAATTGAAAACAATCCAAATGTCTATCAACTAGTGAATAAACCATTGTGACAGATTTATACAGTGGAATACTACTCAGTAATGAAAAGAAATGACCAATACAAATATAAAACATTTTGCTAAGTGACAAGGCTGTATATTATATAATTCCATTTATAGGAAATTCTAGAAAAGGAAAACTATAGTGACAGAAATCAGATCAGTAGTTTCAGGCATGAGCTCAGGGGAGACTGACTGCAAATGGGCACAAGAGAACTTCTTAGTTGTTGGTAATATTCTATACCTTGATTATGGCCATAAAACAAATTATGGCTGTCACTTATTTAAAACAGCTCCCCATTGTCCACAAAATTAAATTTAACCTACTTAGTCTGGCATAAAAACCATTTATGGGGCTTCCCTGGTGGCGCAGTGGTTGAGAGTCCGCCTGCCAATGCAGGGGACACAGGTTCGTGCCCCAGTCCGGGAAGATCCCACATGCCGCGGAGCGGCTGGGCCCGTGAGCCATGGCCGCTGAGCCTGCACGTCTGGAGCCTGTGCTCCGCAACGGGAGAGGCCACAACAGTGACAGGCCCGCGTAACGCAAAACAAAAAACAAAAAACAAAAAACAAAAAAAACCCCATTTATGATGTTATTACTGCCTAGTCTTAACAACTTGTAAGTTTATGCTTCTGCCTGACTTTGGTCAATCAAAACAACTTTCAGATGCAAGAGTGTGCTAATCTAGAAGTTCTGTGTTTAGAAAATAAGGCTTCTTGAGACCTCCTTGTTCACCAACAATTCCAGTGTGTGCTTGGAATCTTTTTTGAGTCATCTGGGGAGAAGCCTCCATGGGCCCTCTGTACATTTCTGCTCACATAATTCCGTCATGAAATGTATACAATCTGAGTGCTTTTAGGTGTTCTTTTTTATATGTAGCTCCCAATATTACACTTTAAATTTCTTGACAAAATAACTTTCTCTTTGAATCCCTAAAGAATATTTACTCACAGAATGTATCCTATCTTTTAATTGGTTTTACCGAGGATTTTTAGTCTGAGATCAGCTCACCAGTTCTGACTGCAGCTTGAATAAACTCCTCCCTAAAGGAAAGAAAGTCTCAAATCCAACATCCTTACCAAGTTCACACTACACAGTCTCTCACAAATATTACCCTTAAATAGTCTGAATTCCTGACCCAGACTCCATGGGATATGAGAAAATGGCAATTGTTTTACGGCAATAAGTTTTGGTTACTTTGTTATGTAGCAACAGGAAACTGATACTTCTGATAGTAAATTTTCATACCATGTTGGGAAATCACTTAAAATCTACTAAAGGTGGGCTTCCCTGGTGGTGCAGTGGTTAAGAATCCACCTGCCAATGCAGGGGACATGGATTTGAGCCCTGGTCCAGGAAGATCCCACATGCTGCGGAACAACTAAGCCCGTGCGCCACAACTACTGAGCCTGTGCTCTAGAGCCCGTGAGCCACAGCTACTGAGCCTGCGTGCCACAACTACTGAAGCCCGTGCACCTAGAGCCTGTGCTCTGCAACAAGAGAAGCCACCTTAATGAGAGGCCGGCGCACTGCAACGAAGAGTAGCCCCCACTCGCAATTAAAGCCCGTGCACAGCAATGAAGACCCAATGCAGCCATAAATAAATAAATAAATATATAAAAGCTGGAGTAGATATTAAAAAAAAATCTACTAAAGGTGACTTAAGCGTGTTCTATCACTTATTGCTTTCACTCCTAAGTATATACTCATGCACAGACATGAACCAAAAGGTACACGTGCAGGTTTGTAACAACATTAGTTGAAGTAGCCAAAAGGTGGAGCGAGCCAATTAAAATGTCTAACAACAGAACAGTGGATAAAGTATGTTATGATCATAAAATGGACTATCATATAGTAATAAAAAATGGACAAACTGCAGCCACATCAACGTGGATCTTGCAAGCATACTGTGGAGGCAAGGAAGCCAAACATACCACAATGCATAATCTGATGGCATAAAATCAGCAGGTAATGTTCTGTGTGTCCTCGAGAAAAATGTGTATGTGTATTTGTATATTTTGTTGGGTGGGTGTTCTATAGATCGTGTGAAATCTGGTTGGTTTATAGCGTTGTGCCAGCCTCCTATATCCTTGTTGGCATGCTAGTTTTTTTTTTAACCAATTATTGAGAGTTCAGTATTAAAGTCTTCAACTATTACTGTTGAATTGTCTAGTTCTCCCTCTTATTCTGTCAGTTTCTGTTCTGAGTGTTTTGGGGCTCTTTTCAGGTGCATATATATATATTTATTTTATTTAGGCTTTAAAAAATTTATTTTATTATTATTTTTAAATTTATTTACGTATTTGTTTTTGGCTGCATTGGGTCTTCGTTGCTGTGTGCAGGCTTTCTCTACTTGCGGCCTCTAGTTGCGGCAAGCGGGGGCTACTCTTTGTTGCGGTGCATGGGCTTCTCATTGCCGTGGCTTCTCTTGTGGAGCACGGGCTCTAGGCGTGTGGGCTTCAGTAGTTGTGGCTCGTGGGCTCTAGAGCACAGGCTCAGTAGTTGTGGTGCACGGGCTTAGTTGCTCCGTGGCAAGTGGGATTTTCCTGGACCAGGGCTCGAACCCGTGTCCGCTGCATTGGCAGGTGGATTCTTAACCACTGCCACCAGGGAAGTCCCCACATATATATTTATAATTGTTGTGTCTTCTTGATGGGTTGACCTTTCTATCATTACTAAATATGGCCCATATTTTCCTGTTTCTTTGCATACATCATATTTTGTTGTTGAAAACTGGACATTAAAAATAATATTTGTGGCAAATCGAAATCAGATTCCCTTCCCATTCCAGAATTTGTTGCTGTTGGTGTGTTCTATTTTTAGTGATTTCCTGAACTAATTCTGTAAAGTCTCAATTCTTTATTGGACCTGACCAATGAAGTCTCTACTCAGCTGAATGGTCAGCTAATGACTGGACAGAGATTTCCTTGAATACACTGCACCAAGAAGCTCCCCATTCTGGCAGCTACTCCTGTTCCCCCATTAGCCAAAGCTCAATTATCCAAGAATAATAATAGATAATAGCTAAGACCAGCCAACAACCTATAATTCAATTTGAGCTATCACTATTTTTTTTTTTTTTTTTTTTTTTTTGCGGTACGTGGGCCTCTCACTGTTGTGGCCTCTCCCGTTGCAGAGCACAGGCTCCGGACGCACAGGCTCAGCGGCCATGGCTCACGGGCCCAGCCGCTCCGCGGCATGTGGGATCTTCCCAGACCGGGGCAGGAACCCGTGTCCCCTGCATTGGTAGGCGGACTCTCAACCACTGTGCCACCAGGGAAGCCCCTATCACTATTTTTATAGATCCTTAGTCTTCCCACCCAGACCCTCAGGGCTCAGTCCGTCTTCCACCCTTTGTTGAGCAGCTTCACTACCTCATCGTAGA
Source organism: Monodon monoceros (assembly GCF_005190385.1). NCBI lineage: Eukaryota > Metazoa > Chordata > Mammalia > Artiodactyla > Monodontidae > Monodon > Monodon monoceros. Next base: position 91,268,180 of record NW_021703782.1, on the reverse strand, counting down.
TGATGAACACGAGGGCCACGTCCAGGCAGGTTCGGCCCCGTAGGGGGACGATGCCACTGCAGAACGCTTTGAGCTCCTCATCCCTCAGGACCTCCAAGCACCCGTCCGTGTTTGGTGTTGCTCCGCCTCCCGGCCCTGCATCCGGTCTTGACCTAGTCCAGAGGCGTGTTCCCAAAGACGCTGGCTGCACTCGCGATAGCTTGAAAACCCCGTGATCAGCAGTTTCCCGGGCTTGCCAGAGTTGGGCCCTGAGTACCAGTTGGGCAGGGAGCTTCTGACCAAGAAACGGACGGCCCGCTGGGATCTGCTGGCTGGCGGCCCTGGTAAGTCCTCTTCAGCCCTTGTTCCCGAACAATCTCCCTGACCCCCGTGGAGGAATCCTCTGTACTGTGGGTTTAGGGGAGATCTGGTCGTGTATGAATTTCACCTGGATGGTCTCCCTGGGCGCACGACCACCACGGCCTCGGCCTCGCGGACGCCAGGCCACACAGCAGCCCACGTGCTGTCCAGCGGCCCCTGGGCATCCTGCGCGTCGGTGCTGAGGGGTGCGACCATCCTGGATGTGATGGCTGCTTTGGGGCAGGAGACGTAGAGCGGGGAGGAGGCCTCGGTGCAGCCCGGGGCACCAGGACGGCCGACCTCCTGCCATACTCAGTCCCAGTGCCCAGGGACCCGGCTGTGCGAACGCGCATAGGGCTGCACCTTTGTCATCATGTACCCGGTGGGGAAGGTGATGCAAACTGCGATCCGGCCGCTAGGGCGCCTGTGGGGACCAGGAACCCACTCCTGAGAACCCTGCCACCCCGCCTCTGCGGACTTTGCTGCGTCTGAGTCGCTGGGAGGCCTAGCCGGCCCCCACGCTCCACCTCCGTTTTCCTGGCAAGGCACAGGGGGGTGACACACAGGTCAAGCCCCTCCGGAGTGAACTTGTAAAAACATATTTATGATTAGGCATTTAGGTGCCCCAAATATAAAAATATTGTGGAGATTCTTGCAGCCATTGATAATTCAGTGACTAAAAAAGTTTAATATTTCTGTGAGAAAAATAAAATACCTTAGTAAAAAAAATATTAAAAATTTTTTTATTTTATTGAAGTATAGTTGACTTACAATGTTCTGTTAATTTCTGCTATACGGGAAAGTGATTCAGATATATATATATATATATATATATATATTCTTTTTCATATTTATTTCCATTTTGGTTTATTGCAGGATATTTAATATAGTTCCCTGTGCTCTACAGTAGGACCTTGTTGTTTATCCAGTTTATATAATAATAGTTTGCATCTGCTGATCTGAAACTCCCAATCCATCCCTCCCCCACCCTCCTTCCCCTTGGCAACCACAAGTTCGTTCTCTGTGTCTGTGAGTGTGTTTCTGTTTCGTAGATAAGTTCATTTGTGTCATATTTTACATTCCACATGTAAGTGATATATGGTATTTGTCTTTCTCTTTGTGACTTACTTCACTTAGTATGATAATTTCTAGGCCCATCCATGTTGCTGAAAATGGTGTTATTTCCTTCTTTTTATGGCTGAGTAGTATTCCATGGTATATATGTACCACATCTTCTTTATCCATTCATCTGTCAGTGGACATTTAGGTTGTTTACATGAATTGGCTATTGTGAATTGTGCTGCTATGAACATAGGGGTACATGTATCTTTCTGAATTACAGTTTTGTTGGGCTATATGCCCAGTAATGGGATTGCTGAATCATATGGCAACTCTATTCTTAGTTAGAAAACATATTTTTTAATGAACTATTTAAGGATAAGTTGGAGGGTAAGTCGCCCCTTTAATAACAAATACTTCAGTATTTAACAATAAGAACATTCTCTTACATAACCACAGTGCAGTTATGAAGATCAAGAAATTTAACTTAGGGACTTCCCTGGTGGTCCAGTGGTAAACAATCTGCCTTACAATGCAGAGGATGTGGGTTCAATCCCTGGTCAGGGAACTAAGATCCCACATGCCGCGGGGCAGCTAAGCACACGTGCCACAACTACTGAGCTCGCGTGCCTCAAGGAGAGAGCCCACGTTCCGCAAACTACAGAGCCCATGCGCTCTGGAGCCCACACGCCACAGCTGGAGAGAGAAAACCCGCATGCCACAACTAGAGAGAAGCCCGCACGCCACAACAAAAGATCCTGCATGCCTCAGTGAAGATCCTGCATGCCACAACTAAGACCCAACATAGCCAAAAATAAATTAAATAAAAAAAAATTTAACTCAAAGAAAAAGAAAAAAGAAATTTAACTCTGATACCATACTGTTATCTAATTCACAGCCCATATACCAATTTTGTCCATTGTCCTAATAATGTCCTTTAGAGCTAAGTTTTTCCTGGTCTAATATTCAATGCTGGGTCATGCATTGCCTTTAGCTGTCATGTCTCTTCAGTCTCCTGGAATATTTCCTTAGCCCTTTTGTTTTTCTGTTTCTCGACCTTGACATTTTTGAAAAGTATAGGCTGGTTATTTTGCAGAGTATCCCTCAATTTAATTTTGTCTGGTTTTCCCTCATGATTAGATTCAGGTTATGTGTTTTTGAGAGGAATCCCACAGAAGTGATACTGTGTCCTCAGTGGAGGCATGTGGAGTCAGTATGTCCCATTATTGGTGATGTTAAGGTGGCTCTCTGCTGCAAAGCTATTATCATCTTGTTTTTGAAATTAATAAGTAGTTTGTGGTGAGATACTTTGACATTATGTAAATATCCTGTCTCTCATCCAGCTTTTACCTATGCAACTATGATATTTACATCTACCTACTGTAATATTTTACCTATGATAATCTATTACTATAACAACCTAAACCTTGATTGATGATTTTCTAACTATATCATTCTTCTATGTTTATATTTTGGCATGCTACTGTAAGGCAGACCCCTCCTTCCCCTCCCCTCCCCTCCCTCTTTTCCTCCCTCCCTTCCTTCCTTCTAAAAGAATTCATGCATTCTTATTTCATTCTATGGACTATAATCCATTTTTACCATTATTTATTTTGATGCTCGAAATAATCTGTCCCAGACCTGGCCAATGGGAGCCTCATCAAGTGGGCTCCTATAGCCTTTGAAATATACCAGTTGTTCTTTGCATACTTCCTTATGTTCTAGTGCAATAAGGTACTCCCAGCTAATCTTGTCCTGTTCCTGCTCTAGCCTTGGCATCAGCCATTTCTCTAAGGAGCTACGATATGTTTCCTATTAGTTGAGAATTGCATTCATTTAGAAACCAAGGTGTGGGTGGAGGTGTTTCGTTGCTTAAAGGCCCTCTCAATATGTGTAATTGAATAAAAGTTCTGATCACTTGTTGGGACAAGTGACTTAATGAGTGAACTTGCTTCCTTTAATCTCTGAAAACTAGGGAGCGGTTTCACAAATGAAAAAAAAAATACATGTAGTTTCACAAATGAAAAAAATACATGTCTTAGAGTTCTAAGGATACCTTTTCTCTATATACTGTTAAGTATTCTACACTGTAATCTTTCAAGAAAAAAAATCTTGATATAGCTAGCTTGGACAGGGAGGAGTAGAAGACTCTGTTTTTATGAGTTCTTTGAAATTATTTGGGGGGAACTGTGGTTCACTCTGTCTCAATTTTTAAAAGTTTGATACAATTGGATCTTTGGGACATTATCCCTGAAGGAGCTGAAGTTTCAAACCTGTGCGTATTATAGCTGCTGAACTGTTAATTGTTCAGGGAGAACAGGTGTTTCCCCAAAACAACAGATGATTTAAATTTACATAGTATTTCAGTTGTTATACTTTGGTATTTTTAGTTACTGAGGTAACAGTCAATACTTTTTTTTTTTTTTTTGCGATACGCAGGCCTCTCACTGCTGTGGCCTCTCCCGTTGCGGAGCACAGGCTCCGGACGCGCAGGCTCAGCGGCCATGTCTCATGAACCCAGCCGCTCCGCGGCATGTGGGATCCTCCCGGACCGGGGCACAAACCCGTGTCCCCTGCATCGGCAGGCGGACTCCCAACCACTGCGCCACCAGGGAAGCCCAACAGTCAATATTTTTGAAAAAAATGAATTGCATTGTTGACTTTCACGTAATATGTTTAACATTTTTAACATGGATGCATTCATTCTTTCTTGCACATAGCTAACTTTATGAAATATATCATAAACAATATTTTAATCGGAATTTGTGACAGGGAATTGAATTTTTCTTGGCTACTATTTCTAAACAGTGGAAAATATCAAGTTGCAGGCAACGGGGCTGATTTTTCATTCTAAAAAAATTGTGGGAGTGTCCTGTGAAGAGCTTCAGCGCACGTCCCAAGCTAAGGTGTTGGCTCAGCCGTTTCACGAGGAACTCTGGTTTGAAGGGCAGGGGGCAAGGCTTCTGCACGGGGCCCACTATGAGCAAGTGAAACAGACTAAACACAAAGGGAAAAAAGGTGATGGGCTAGGTTTGAAGTCAGACTGCCAGATTTATGTCCTTTCCAGAAGAAGTGTGGATCCTCTAGCAACAAGAGGTGTGAAGAGAGAGGACCTTCAGGATGGTGGAGGAGTAAGACGTGGAGATCACCTTCCTCCCCCACTAATACATCAAAAATGCATTTACATGTAGAACAACTCCTACAGAACACCTAGTGAACCCTGTCAGAAAACCTCAGACTTCCCAAAAGCTGTGTGGCTAACAGGGTCTTGGTGCTCCGGCCAGCTGTCAGGCTTGAGCCTCTGAGGTGGGAGAGCTGAGTTCAGGACACTGGACCACCAGAGACCTCCCGGCCCCACGTAATATCAATCAGTGAGAGCTCTCCCAGATATCTCCATCTCATCGCTAAGACCCAGCTCCACTCAATGACCAGCAAGCTCCAGTGCTGGACACCCTATGCCAAACAATTAGCAAGACAATAACAAAATAATAGTAGGTGACTTTTTTTTTTTTTTTGCCATACACGGGCCTCTCACTGTTGTGGCCTCTCCCGTTGTGGAGCACTGGCTCCAGACGTGCAAGCTCAGCGGCCACGGCTCACGGGCCTAGCCGCTCCGCGGCTTGTGGGATCTTCCCAGACTGGGGCACGAACCCGTGTCCCCTGCATCGGAAGGTGGACTCTCAACCACTGCGCCACCAGGGAAGCCCAATAGTAGGTGACTTTTTTTTTTTTTGCGGTACGCGGGCCTCTCACTGTTGTGGCCTCTCCTGTTGCGGAGCACAGGCTCCAGACGTGCAAGCTCAGCAGCCATGGCTCACGGGCCCAGCCGCTCTGCGGCATGTGGGATCTTCCCAGACCGGGGCACGAACCTGTGTCCCCTGCATTGGCAGGCGGACTCTCAACCACTGCGCCACCAGGGAAGCCCCAGTAGGTGACTTTTACACCCCACTTTCACCAATGAACAGATCAACCAAAATGAAAATAAATAAGGAAACACAAGCTTTAAATGACATTAAACAAGATGGATTTTTTTGATATTTACAGGACATTCCATCCAAAAACAACAGAATACACTTTCTTCTCAAGTGCTCATGGAACATTCTCCAGGATAGATCATATCTTGGGTCACAAATCAAGCCTTGGTAAATTTAAGAAAATTGAAATTGTATCAAGTATCTTTTCCGACCACAATGCTATGAGACTAGATATCAATTACAGGAAAACATCTGTAAAAAATAGAAACACATGGAGGCTAAACAATATGTTACTAAATAACCAAAAGATCACTGAAGAAATCAAAGAGGAAATAAAAAAGTACCTAGAAACAAATGACAGTGAAAACACAACGACCCAAAACCTATGGGATGCAGCAAAAGCAGTTCTAAGAGGGAAATTTATAGCAATACAATCCTACCTTAAGAAACAAGAAAAATCTCAAATAAGCAAGCTAACCTTACACCTAAAGCAATTAGAGAAAGAAGAACAAAAAAACCCCAAAGTTAGCAGACGGAAAGAAATCATAAAGATCAGATCAGAAGTAATGAAAAAGAAATGAAGGAAATGATAGCAAAGATCAATAAAACTAAAAGCTGGTTCTTTGATAAACAAAGTTGATAAATCATTAGCCAGACTCATCAAGAAAAAAAGGGAGAAGACTCAAATCAATAGAATTAGAAATGAAAAAGGAGAAGTAACAACTGACACTGCAGAAATACAGAGGATCATGAGAGACTACTACAAGCAGCTATATGCCAATAAAATGGACAACCTGGAAGAAATGGACAAATTCTTAGAAAAACACAACCTTCCAAGACTGAACCAGGAAGAAACAGAAAATATAAACAGACCAATCACAGGCACTGAAATTGAGACTGTGATTAAAAATCTTGCAACAAACAAAAGCCCAGGACCAGATGGCTTCGCAGGCAAATTCTATCAAACATTTAGAGAAGAGTTAACACCTATCTTTCTCAAACTCTTCCAAAATATAGCAGAGGGAGGAACACTCCCAAACTCATTCTATGAGGCCACCATCTCCCTGGTACCAAAACCAGACAAAGATGTCACAAAAAAGGAAAACTACAGGTCAGTATCACTGAAGAACATAGATGCAAAAATCCTCAACAAAATACTAGCAAACAGAATCCAACAGCATATTAAAAGGATCATACCCCATGATCAAGTGGGGTTTATCCCAGGAATGCAAGGATTCTTCAGTATACACAAATCAATCAATGTGATACACCATATTAACAAATTGAAGGATAAAAACCATATGATCATCTCAATAGATGCAGAAAAAGCTTTCAACAAAATTCAACACCTTTTATGATAAAAACTCTCAGGAAGTAGGCATAGAGGGAACTTACCTCAACATAATAAAGGCCATATATGACAAACCCACAGCCAACATTGTTTTCAATGGTGAAAAACTGAAACCACTTCCACTAAGATCAGGAACAAGACAAGGTTGCCCACTCTCACCACTCTTATTCAACATAGTTTTAGAAGTTTAGCCACAGTAATCAGAGAAGAAAAAGAAACAGAAGGATCCCAAATCGAAAAAGAAGAAGTAAAACTGTCACTGTTTGCATATGACATGATACTATACATAGAGAATCCTAAAGATGCTACCACAAAACTACTAGAGCTAATCAATGAATTTGGTAAAGTAGCAAGATACAAAATTAATGCACAGAAATCTCTTGCATTCCTATACACTAATGATGAAAAATCTGAAAGAGAAATTAAGGAAACACTCCCATTTACCATTGCAAAAGGAATAAAATACCTAGGAATAAACCTACCTAAGGAGACAAAAGACCTATGCAGTATGCAGAAAACTATAAGACACTGCTGAAAGTAATTAAAGATGATACAAACAGGTGGAGAGATATACCATGTTCTTGGATTGGAAGAATCAACATTGTGAAAATGACTCTACTACCCAAAGCAATCTACAGATTCAATGCAATCCCTATCAAACTACCAATGGCATTTTTCACAGAACTAGAACAAAAAATTTCACCATTTGTATGGAAACACAAAAGACCCTGAATAGCTAAAGCAATCTTGAGAAAGAAAAACGGAGCTGGAGGAATCAGGCTTCCTGAATTCAGACTATACTACAAAGCTGCAGTAATCAAGACAGTATGGTACTGGCACAAAAACAGAAATATAGATCAATGGACCAGGATAGAAAGCACAGAGATAAACCCACACACATATAGTCACCTTATCTTTGATAAAGGAAGCAAGAATATACAGTGGAGAAAAGACAGCCTCTTCAGTAAGTGGTGCTGGGAAAACTGGACAGCTACATGTAAAATAATGAAATTAGAGCACTCCGTAACACCATACACAAAAATAAACTCAAAATGGATTAAAGACCTAAATGTAAGGCCAGACACTATAAAACTCTTAGAGGAAAACACAGGCAGAACACTCTATGATATAAATTACAGCAAGATCCTTTTTGAACCACCTCCTAGAGAAATGGTAATAAAAACAAATGGGACCTAATGAAACTTAAAAGCGTTTGCACAGCAAAGGAAACCATAAACAAGACAAAAAGACAACCCTCCGAATGGGAGAAAATATTTGCAAATGTAGCAACTGACAAAGGATTAATCTCCAAAATTTACAAGCAGCTCATGCAGCTCAATATCAAAAAAACAAACAAACTAATCCAAAAACAGGCAGAAGACCTAAATAGACATTTCTTCAAAGAAGATATACAGATTTCCAGCAAAACACATGAAAGGATGCTCAACATCACTAATCATTAGAGAAATGCACATCGAAACTATAATGAGGTATCACATCAAACCGGTCAGAATGGCCATCATCAAAATATCTACAAACAATAAATGCTGGAGAGAGTGTGGAGAAAAGGGAACCCTCCTACACTGTTGGTGGGAATGTAAATTGGTACAGCCACTATGGGGAACAGTATGGAGGTTCCTTAAAAAACTAAAAATAGAACTACCATATTACCCAGCAATCCTACTAATGGGTATATACCCTGAGAAAACCATAATTCAAAAAGACACATGCACCCCAATGTTCATTGCAGCACTATTTACAATAGTCAGGACGTGGAAGCAACCTAAGTGTCCATCAACAGATGAATGGATAAAGAAGATGTGGCACATATATACAATGGAATATTACTCAGTCATAAAAAGAAACGAAATTGAGTTATTTATAGTGAGGTGGATGGACCTAGCATCTGTCATACAGAGTGAAGTAAGTCAGAAAGAGAAAAACAAATACCATATGCTAACACATATATATGGAATCTAAAAAATGGTTCTGAATAACCTAGGGGCAGGACAGGAATAAAGACACAGACATAGAGAATGGACTTGAGAACACGGGGAAGGGGAAGGGTAAGCTGGGACAAAGTGAGAGAGTGTCATGGATATATATACACTGCCAAATGTAAAATAGATAGCTAGTGGGAAGCAGCCACATAGCACAGGGAGATCAGCTCTGTGCTTTGTGTCCACCTAGGGGGATGGGTTAGGGAGGGTGGGAGGGAGACGCAATAGGCAGGGGTATGGGGATATAGGTATACATACAGCTGATTCGCTTTGTTATACAGCAGAAACTAACACAACAATATAAAGAATTATACTCCAATAAAGATGTTTAAAAAAAATTGTGTTTTCTTTACTAGTCTTAAGAATAGCACAGAAAAATTGTTTCTTTGAAATCATCTCTTACAGTAATATAATAAAGTTTTTGTAGGAAATTTGTTCAATATAAAATCTAGCAGAGAGGTCCCTAAGAAATCATCTCTTAGCTAACAAATGAGTAAGAACTAACTACTGGGATGTAGTAAAAATGGAGCTTTTAGGAAGAAAAGCAAAAACTGCATGCTCAGGTGCCGCAGAGGGCAGTAGTACTGACAAATGTTCTCTAGAATACTCAGAGTATTCAGGGTTACTGATAATGTTTGTACCTCACTGTAAGCTGCTGGAGGTCTGATGACTAAAACAGAAAAAAAAAAAAATGACAGGATTTGCTAATAGCCTGGATATGCAATACAGTGGGGAAGAGGTTGAGATAATAATGTAACATAATGAAAAGTATTTGATAAATATCATGCCACTGTTATAGGGCCATGTATAAGGTATTGCTCACACCATTATTATTTTCACCATAACCATTTAGACCAGGTTTTTAAATATGAAGAACTGGGAGACAAATGATAATAATGACTGAATTAGTGATGAGAAAGTGAAGACTGAACTCTTGTAAGATAAACCATATAACTAAGGAATTTACCTGTGAAAGAAAGAGCAAAAGTAGGATGGCCATTTACATATGTAGCATGACAATGAAGGGAATTTTTAAGAACCGTATATTTGCAAATAGAAAAGAATTAGTGGGGAAAGGAAGATTGATGGTGATAAAGAGCAATATCAGTGCGTAAGCAAAGTAAGTTTTTGTAATTTTTTTTTTTGGTTAATGTGAAATGTAAAAAAAAGAAATGAAACCTTAAGCGTCTTGTATATAATTAGATTATCTATAATTTTTTTTTTGGCGGTACGTGGACCTCTCATTGTTGGGGCCTCTCCCGTTGCGGAGCACAGGCTCCGGACGCGCAGGCTCAGCGCCATGGCTCACGGGCCCAGCTGCTCCGTGCGGCATGTGGGATCTTCCCGAACCGGGGCACGAACCCGCGTCCCCTGCATCGGCAGGCGGACTCTCAACCACTGCACTACTAGGGAAGCCCTATAATTTTTTATTATATTCACTAGTTTTCTTTTTTAGATTCCACAATTAGTGATATCATACAGTATTTGTCTTTGACTGATTTCACTAAGCATAATACCCTCCAAGTTCATCCATGTTGTTGCCAAGAGATTTTAAGATAATTTTTAAAGGGAGTTTAATTTCTGCATTTTCTGGATCTTCATGAGTTTTAATGTATAATAAGAGTATTGCCTGGGTATAAGTTTTAGAACTATTTACATACTCACAAAGGTATGGGTCCCAATAATGAATGAAACTGTACAGGGGATGTAATAGTGTTTAAATGAGGTGGGTTATTTTTGAAACAAGTGTGTGGACCTCTAAGCTGTTAGCTGGAAAGGACAGAGTTCATTTAGACCCAGAACTTCATAGGTGTTAGTTTAAAACTCATTTATTTGTTCCTTTCAACATTCCTCCTCTTCTTCCACTGAAGATCATTACTGGTTTTTATTTTTACAAATGTGCTTTCTTTTCCTCATTTATTTGACTGAGTTTTCTAATTAGTGCTCAATAGCTTATTCAATGTTCTTTCATATTTTTCATTACTCAGTACTTTCACATCTTTACTGAAAACCTGCTGTGTGCCAAGCAAAGGATTACGAGCTGAGATTCAAATATTAAATTTGTTCATTCTTGTTTTCAAATTCACTCTTTTCTAAATTTTGTTTTGAAAGAAGGGCAAAGAAAACTGAAGAGACTTCTAATCTACTGATTCTGCTTTTCAGACCCAACACCAAGCTGGCTGAGCTCTGGTTGGTTTGTCTGTAAGTCGCTGACCTGCCACTGAGGGACACAGGCCAAACCTGTTTCCCCTCCTCTTAGATTGATAGATACATTGTCCTGTGATTTCTTATGGTAAAATTGCGCTTATAATAGCGAAAATAAGTTCGAAAGTGTTTTCTTAACTCAGTGAACATTATACTTTATCCCTCTCTTTGTGTCCTCAGATGAAATGAATAGAATAATATTAGAATAACTACAGGTAAAAGGAAGCAAATGCAAGGCGAAAATCTCACCAGTTGGAGTTTTTTTTTCCTGGAAGGTTTTTCTAGATACCCAAAGTTAGAGATTGTTCTCTTTGCCTTCGGCCTTGTAATGCATCTGATAACCCTCTTGGGCAACGGCACTCTTATTTTAATCACTGTCCTAGATTCATGCCTTCAAACTCCCATGTACTTGTTCCTTGGAAATCTCTCTTTCATGGATATTTGTTACACATCTGCTTCTGTTCCCACTTTGCTGGTGAACTTGCTGTCATCCCAGAAAACCATCATCTTTTCTGGGTGTGCTGTACAGATGTATCTGTCCCTTGCTCTGGGCTCCAGGAGCAATGCCTGCTCCTGGCTGTGATGGCGTATGACCATTACGTGGCCATTTGCAAGCCGCTGAGATACCCCATCATCATGAACAGGCAGGTCTGTGTGCAGATGGCCACTGTCTCCTGGGTGATGGGCTCTCTGATAGCCCTGCTGGAAACCAGCTTCGCCCTGCAGATACCCCTCTGGGAATTTCATCCATCACTTCAAGTGTGAAATTCTGGCAGTGCTGAAGCTAGCTTGCACAAGGTCATTGCTCATGGACAGGATCATGCTGGTGGTCAGCATGCTCCTTCTGCCCATTCCAGTGCTCTTAATTTGCATCTCTTATGTCATCATCCTTTCCACTATTCTGAGAATCAGCTCAGCAGAGGGAAGAAACAAAGCTTTTTCTACCTCAACTGTGGTGTTCTTGTATTATGGGGCTTCACTCTCCATGTACCTAAAGCCTTCTTCGTCAGGCTCACAAGAAATAGATAAAATCGTCTCGTTGCTTTGTGGAGTGCTTACCCCTACGCTGAACCCCATAACTTAACAGTTTATGAAACAAGGAAGTCAAAGATGCTGTGAAAAAAGTGCTGGGCCAAATATACTTGCAGCAAATACAGGAAAATCTCTGACTAGGGGCCTGTGGTTTCACCGGGGGTATGCTCCTGGCAGAACTCAACAGAGAGATTCAAGACAATACACTCACCCTTAGAACACTGACTTGAACTTGAGTTCTTTCATCTTACAGCTGTGAGATAGGTGTATACAGAGTGATTGCCTATGGGCGATAATAGGTTCCAGTTTGCATTTAGTAGTAATTTCTGCCTTTTCTGTCTTATGCTTGTGAGAAGTTTGGGGCTATAGGGTCATCACACATTTGCTGCAGAAGGAAACTTGTATGAATTTAGAGTCAGTGAATGTTGGTGCAGAAGAAACTTGTCTGTCATTTCTGCCTTAAATCCTTTCCAGAATGAGGTGAGAGCATAAAGAAACAAAGAAACAATAGACATTGGCCTTGGTTACTTAAGCGAGAAAACAGAATCAGTGAAACAGAATCAATGAAAAATTAAAAGACTTGCTCAACATCACAGCTGTAGGACCAGAACTGCAACCCTTATCCTTTGGACTTCTTTGCCAGAGCTTGTTCTACACACTGAGTGGCTCCCTAATTACCCTTCCTCATTCAAAACTCCTCATTAAAACTCTTGACTCCCTGAATAAGGCAGCAATGCCTACTTGATTTGCTCAGCTGTCAACCTTGCTTTTCTAAGCACCTAGATACTTGCACAAATTGTATGCATTTCTATGCCAGTATACCACCCATACACTAATTAGGTCTTTTTTTTATGTGTGTTTGTCTTTTTTTCTTCATTGGATGATTGACTTCACAAAGTCATGGGTTCCTGTTATTTTGTACCTTTTGTTTACAGCAGTCATCTGGTAAACTAATAAATTTATCAGCTTTCAACCAATTTCTTTATTTGAAAAGTAAGTACCATTTGTGAAAATTATGAAGAAGAAACAGCGTGGGCAAGGAGGTCTATTGCTTTGTTAATATCCAACAATTACAGAGACTATATTTACATTTGTTGTTTTAAATCTTTTATTTGTATGAAAATATTGCTTCTTAAAAATGCAGATTCTGGGTCCCTACTCTCAGATGTTCTGATTCAGTAATAATCTAATAGTTTCAGATTATTCTGATAATCTGCACTTAAAATAGATCCCCAAGAAACTCTGAAATAGGTTATAAGATGACCATACATTGGGAGACATTATTTCCAGTGAAAACCTATCATTCCAACAGAAAAGTGGGAATAGCTCTAATTTATCCGTTTTTCCTTTTCCTTTTGTTTTTTCCCCCATTCTTTCTGCCTCCATGTGTACCTTCTCACTTGCCTACCTCCACTTCTACAGTAGGGAAGGGGAGAGGGTTTTGAGTGGAGGAAGGTTAACCTACTTGAAAAATTTCAAAATATGAAAGACCTAAAAACTTTTAGTATTGGACGTTGAGTTCTGGATTGTTTAACTCTTAGACCATTCCCTTGGATCTGCGGCTTCCATTACATGTTCCTGGATGTGTAGCCCACACAGAGAGACACTTGAAATAATCCCATGGCAAAATTCTGGTGATGGAGCAAGGGGACAAATTTGGTGCCAGATGTTGTTGCCAAGAGATGTTTGATGGTGGGGGATGGAAACAAGCCCTGAGTAGATGGTTTTAGGATGGTAGGGGAGAGCTGACCAGGAAGCTTTCATCCTAGAAGTAATTCTTTTTCTCTTAAATACCTCAGCCTTTTCAACCCAACTACCACATTCATTTCCTGGCAATTTCAAAATCATTTTGAAGTGACATTTGATAGTAGGCTTTTATTAGAGTAGCAGAGCTGGATTTTATAGTAGAGTAGAATGAATTGTCTGCCTCCTAGACTTAGTTATAATATGTGTGGTACCAAATATAAACAGGAAGAACCAGAGTTACAGAAGTAGCTGAAATCTTTACTGCAAAGAATGAGCTATGAGAATCTGAAGACACAGAGACTGAACACCCTTAGTAATTAGTATATCAGCTCTGACACAGGGAACTGAGCATATTGACATGGGTCATTGAAGTAGGTTATAAATGACCCTGATGTCAGAAGAGGACCCAGGATGGAACCCTGGCAGATATCTCCCTAGTAGCTCTTGGCTAAGAGATTAGGAGTTACAGTAGTTACAGTGATATGTTACATAAAGTTACTGTGAAAAACAAGTGAATATAAATATAAATGTGTTTCATATATTACAGGCAATACTAAAGTTCATTATTGGCAAATGGTACATTCTGTCATTTGGGTTAGATTCCATCTCAACCAGTACTAATTACAATCATTAGCTTTATAGATTCTCAGGTAAGGGATCCTTGTCAGGTATCATTAAAAAGAGGAATATATTTGACAGAGAAGGTAAAACCACCTCTGACAGAGTCAGTTCTTGAATGAATGATATGACCAGATTTATGCTTCAGAAAAATCAGATCCTGTCACTTCCCCGTTTAAATCCCTTAGTGGCTTCTTATTACCATAAGCTTGAAGTCCTTAAGATGACATGCATAGACTTTCATAATCTGATTACCCACCATTTACATCCTCTGCTCTGGGAACCCCAAATTCCTTTTAGTTTTATTAAAGTGTTGTGCTCTGTCTTGCTTCTTTTATTAAAAGCACTTAGCACAATTTGAAATTTGATAATAATTTGTGGGTTTACTTGTTTAATATCTCTCTCACTAGTCTGTGGGTACATTGAGGCAAGGACTGTATCAATTTCATTTACCAATGTAGACCCAGAGCTTAGCGCAAGGTCTGGCGCAGGGAAGACATTCGGTGCATACTTTTTGTGAAGGACCAAGTGCTCAGTGAATATCTGTTGAATACAAATATGCATATAATAAACTTTTGATGGCTCTTCAAGTAGGTACTTGACCATTCCTGTGGTGAGAGAGATGAGGATGTCAAAGGTGACTTCCAGGTGTCAAAGAAGGCTGATAGGGCTTCCCTGGTGGCGCAGTGGTTGAGAGTCCGCCTGCTGATGCAGGGGACACGGGTTCGTGCCCCGGTCTGAGAGGATCCCACATGCCGCGGAGTGGCTGGGCCCATGAGCCATGGCCGCTGAGCCTGCGCATCCGGAGCCTGTGCTCCATGGCAGAAGAGGCCACAACAGTGAGAGGCCCGCGTACCACAAAAAAAAAAAGAAGGCTGATATGTCATTAACTACCACAGGGGATACTTGAAGAGGACCAAGTTTGGGGGCTGAAGGGTAAACCATGAGTTGTAATTTAGACATGTGGAATCTGTCATGATTTTGAGATATGTAAGAGATATCAAGGAGTCAGTTGGATATGCTAGTGTGGAATTAACAAGAAAGATCAGCCTGGAGATATAAACTTGTAACATATTTGCATATATATAATAATTTAAGTATTGAACATGGTTAACTTAACTAGGGAGAGAGTATACAGTGAGAAAATTGCCTAAGTGAAACTAGAGGAACACTAATATTTAAAGCCCATCAAATAAGAAAAACCAACAAAGCGGCACTGAAAAGTAGCAACCTCTAAAGCAGGGAGAGGGCAGAAGCCAGAAGACAGATTCCAGTTTTGATCAAGATGAAATAAGCCCGCTCTACCCTGCTTTTCTCACTGACTGCAATTAAAAACTGTAGACAGACTGCATGGACCAGGCATTTGAGGGCTCTGAAAAATAAATGATAACACACAGACCTGGGAAGGAAACTGGAACACAAGGTACCAACAAACTGATGGTGAATTTTTTGTTTTTCTTTCTCTCCTCCACCCATCCAGCACCTCTTGACCTAGACTCAAGGGCAGCCTGAAACCCAAACCTACACACTGGGTTCAGAGGGAAAGATAGAAGGAGCTCCAAGAGAAGCTCCCTTTTTGTGGTCTGAAAAGGAGAAATGGGGAGCAAAGGAAATTTCCTGATTTAAAAAAAATTATCTCTGGGCCAAACTCCCAGGCAATCCTGTGGTGACAGTGGCAGCTCGAGCAGTGGTGGCTGGGCAGGCACCTAAAATCCTTAGGAAAGAGAACCTTCTTCCTGCCTGGAGGAACTGTGGTCCCACGAGCTTGGGAAGAGTCCCCACTGCTTTTTTTCTCTCTCTATCCTCTCACTCTTTCGTACCTGAGGCAGGGACTTCCAGCCTCCAGAACTATGAGAAAATACATTTCTGTTATCTAAGCCACCCAGCCTGTGGTACTCTATTATGGCAGCCTGAGCAGACTAATGCATGGCCCTTGCCTCCATCTCCAAGGCCAGCAAAGATGAGCCCAGTCTTCCTCATACTGCATCACTCTGACCCTGCTTGTGTCATCGCATCTCTTTCTCTAACTATCTCTTCCATCTCCTTCTTCCAGTTTTAAGGGCCTTTGTGATGACCAAGACAGATAATCTTTGTGGGACCAAGACAGATAATCTCTTTATTTTAAGGTTAGCCGATTACAACCTAATTCCATCTGCAACCTTTATCTTCTTTGCCATCTAATCTAACATATTCACTGATTCTGCATCCTGATTGGATATGGACATCTTTGGGACCTTTATTTTTCCTGCTACATCTTGATTTCAAAAGGACTGTGCTGTGAAATGGGAGCACTTTTGGATTCTTGGACATTCATGCAGATCTTACTCCAATTCCTAAAGACCCAGAATGACACTGCAGTATATATGTCAGTGAGTCTGCCTATGAATTGCAGGTGATTGAGATTCACTTCAGAGTTCACACATGGAAACTCTGAAGACAGCCCCATGGTTATTTCCTCAGTTTGCATGTAATATTTGGAATAGATATTATCAACAAGTGGCACATCCCCACGTTGGCCCTATGAATTATGGAATAAGGAACATTGTAGTCGGAAAATCCAAGCTGAGGCCCCTGGAACTTCTCTTTGCTACCAAATTATAACATTAAAGACCATATTGCAGGACTTCCCTGGTGGCACAGTTGTTGGGAGTCCACCTGCCAATGCAGGGGACATGGGTTCAAGCCCTGGTCCAGGAAGATCCCACATGCCGTGGAGCAACAAAGCCCGTGTGCCACAACTACTGAGCCTGTGCTCTAGAGCCCACGAGCCACAACTACTGAGCCCACGTGCTGCAACTACTGAAGCCCGTGCACCTAGAGCCCGTGCTCCACAAGGGAAGCCACTGCAATTAGAAGCCCGCACGCCACAACAAAGAGTAGCCCCTGCTCGCCGCAACTGGAGAAAGCCAGCACACAGCAACGAAGACCCAATGCAGCCAAAAAAAAGACCATATTGCATTCTTGGTGGAATCATAGAAATCAAAGGCTTGGCATAAAAAAGAACAAAATAATGCCATTTGCAGCAACATGGATGCATCTGGAGATTATCATGCTAAGTGAAGTAAGTCAGAAAGAGAAAAACAACTACCATATGATCTCACTTATATATGGAATTGAAAATACGACACAAATGAGCCTATTTATGAAACAGAAACAGAATCCCAGACATTGAGAATAAACTGGTGGTTGCCAAGGGGGAGAGAGGGGAGAGGGATGGATTGGGAGTTTGGGATTAGCAGATACAAACTGGTATATCTAGAATGGCTAAATAACAAGGTTCTACTGTATAGCACAGGGAACTATATTCAGTATCCTGTGATAAACCATAATGGAAAAGAATATGAAAAACAATGTATATATATATATATATATATATATATATATATATATATATGTAAAACTGAGCCACTTTGCTGAACAGCAGAAATTAACACAACTATATTTCAATTAAAGAAAAAAGGAAATCAAAGTCTTAGAAGATTCAAGGAGTGGTGATTTCTATCACATCCTCAACTTTCCAAATTGGTAGGTGCAAGAAGACTGATAGGTTTTGGGGAATGAAAATGAATTAAAATATACTTATTTTTATGGTGGTTCTAATTGCAGCTACTTTTCTAGACCTTATTAGAGTGGTGGCTTCCTTCCTTCCTCCCTCCCTCCCTCTCTCAAAAATAAGAAAACAAGAAACCATCTGTTTTCACTTGGCAGAGTTAGCAGTATGCCTTTACCTCCACCAGATTACTTCAGGCCTTTTCCTCAATTCTCTAGTTCTAGTTGACAAATAGATATTGGGATATTGGTCTGTAGTTTTCTTTTCAAGTGATTTAAAAAATACTAATACATTTTATTTTATTTATTCATTTAATGATTCAGTAGATATTTACTCAATACTGAATGAGTATGAGGTGCTTTTTTGGGTGTCCTGGAGGACACAGACATAAGCAAAACATGTTTTTTTGTCCTTAAGGAGTCCAAAATCTAACAGGAAAGACATGTGTGAAAAAATCTAAAAACCAAGGCAGAACAATCACTTCACATTATAAATAATGCTTTTGTATTTCCATACATCATGATGATAACAAACCTTTAGGAGATTTCTTTGTCTTGCTTTGGTTTAAGGGTAATGCTGGTCTCATAGAATGACTTAGGAAGTGTTTCTTCCTCTTCTATTTTTTGGAAAAGTCTGAGAGCATTGGTGTTAATTCTTCTTTAAATGTTTAGAAGAATTCACCAGTAAAGTTTCTGGTCCTGAGATTATCTTTGTTGTGAGAATTTTGATTATTGATTCAATATTTTTTACTAGTTATAGGTGGGTCCATATTTTCTATTTCTTCATGAGTCAGATTTGGTAGTTTGTGTGTTTCCAAATTGCAAAGGAAGAAATAAATAATCCTTGTTTGTAGATGACATGATCTTAGGTATAGAAAATTCTATACAATTGAAAACAAACTCAGTGGTTGAAGATACAAGATCAACACACAAAAATCAGTGATATTTCTATACAATATCAGTTGACAATGCAAATAAGTTAAGAAAACAATTCCATTTGTAGTATCAAGAAGAGTAAAACACTTAGGAATAAATTTGATTTAAGAATTACAAGACTTGTACACTAAAAACTACAAAATTGTTGAAAGAAAATATAGAAGACCTAAATAAATGGAAAAATATTTCATGTTCATGGATTGGAAGACTTAATACTGTTATTAATTTTTAATTAAATTAAAAATTTTAATTGTGGTTAAAAAACTCATACATAAACTTTACCATCTTAATGCTTTTCAAGCTTACAGTACCGTAGTGTTAAGGATGTTCACATTGTTGTGCAACACATCTCCAGGACTTTTTCATCTTGCAAAACTGAAACTCTATACACACTGAAAAACCACTTGCCATTTCTCCTCCTCCTAGCTCATGGCAACCATGATTCTACTTTCTGTTTCTATGAATTTGACTAGATGCCTCATATAAGTGGAATCAGACAGGATTTGTATTTATGTGACTGGCTTATTTCACATAGTATAACGTCCTCAAGTTTCATCAATGTTGTAGCATGTGACAGAATTTCTTTTTTTAATGAGGTTGAAAAATATTCCATTGTATGTCTATACCACATTTTCTTTATCCATTCATCTATTGATGGACAGTTGGGTGGCTTCCACCTCTTGGCTATTGTGAATAATGCTGCAGTGAACATGGGTGTGCAGATATCTCTCTGAGATCCTGCTTTCAGTTCTTTTGGATATATATGCACAAGTGAGATTGTTGGGTCATATAGTAGTTCTACTTTTAGTTTTTTGAGAAACCTCCATAGTAGTTGTTAAGTTTTCCATACAGCTGCACCATATAACATTCCCACCAACAGTGCACGAGGGTTCAATTTCCCCACATCCTTGCCAACACTTGTATTTTTTGTTTTTTGTTTTTCTTATATTAACCATCCTAAGGGGGGGTGAGGTGATATCTCATTGTGGCTTTGACTTGCATTTATCTAATGATTAGTGATGTTGAGCATCTTTTCATATACTTTTTGGACATTTGTATATCTTC
This sequence comes from Monodon monoceros, assembly GCF_005190385.1. NCBI lineage: Eukaryota > Metazoa > Chordata > Mammalia > Artiodactyla > Monodontidae > Monodon > Monodon monoceros. The sequence goes on along the minus strand of NW_021703782.1, from coordinate 91,248,306 downwards.
TTTACAGAAATGTCTATTCAAGTCTTTTGCCCATTTTAATTATTTTATTGTCTTTATTATGTCCTTAATTCTTCAGTATGGGTAACTAGGCTCTTTTTTTTTCATTAAGACTTTAGAGTAGTTTTAGGTTCACAGCAAAATTTAGGGGAAGGTACAGAGATTTCCCATATAATCACTGCTCTTGCCCCTTAGCCTCCACCATTATCGACATTCCCACCAGAATGGTACGTTTGTTGATGAACCTACACTGACACATCACAGTCACCCAAAATCCATATTTTACATTAGGGTTCACTCTTGGTGTTGCACATTCTATGGGTTTGTACAAATGTATAGTGACCTGTATCCATAATTATGTCATCAGAGTATGAAACTTTACAGTATTTGTAATTTATAAAATGGAGTAAATTTCTTAAACTTGAGAGTAATGCTTTCCTTGGACATTTTATGAGTACTCTGAAGCACCTCCACCTCTCAATACTGCGCTGTTACTCATAAATAGAATCATTTCACTTTGAAGGCACTTCAAATTCCCCTTAGGAAACTTTCTGAGAAGAAGAGTTCCCCTACTAATAAGTCTCAATTGGATTTTCCCAAGTTCACTGCAAACCTATTGCCTACCTGTGGGGCTAAATCCCACGGTGTCTTATTTAACCTGTGTGCACCTCCAGGGCAGCAGGGCCACATGAGTTCTAAACTGTAATGAAGCCCAGGGAAACACAGCTCCCTCCAGGGCAGTCAGAACTGGCCTGTGACCTGTACTAGTGTAGTGGGAATGGTATCATAATGAAGAACTGAGGTGCTATAGAAAAAGAAAAGCATTATGATTATCTTGGTTAGGTAAATTTTGTCAACAAAGGTATGTTCTAGTGCTATTCCCTCAAGGGGCCATGGGAAGATCTTCTCAGAGGAGTAGTGGAGCATCTGGAATGAGAGAAGGACTAGGTAGAGTGGTGTGCGTGCATTTTACTGCTCCCTGAGCAAAGAAGTACCTTCCCAGTATGATTCTTTCTTCATCTTCTATTTCCTTTCCTCAAATGGGCCTTCAGATTAACCTATACAACATTTCCCTCTACAGGCAAACCTTGCTTTATTGTGCTTCACTTTATTGCACGTTGAAGGTAGTGTTTTTTTTTGTTTTTGTTTTTTACAAATTGAAGGTTTGTGGAAACCCTGTGTCGGGCAAGTCTATTAATGTCATTTTTTTCCAACAGCATTTGCTCACTTCACGTCTCTGTGTCACAGTTTGATAATCCTTGAAATGAACTTTTTCATTACTATTATATTCGTTATGGTGATCTCTGATCTTTGATGTTACTGTTGTAATTGTTTTGGGGCACCATGAACTGTGCCCATATAAGATGGTGAACTTAATCCATAACTGTTGTGTGTTGTCTGACTGGCCCACCAACCATTGTTCCCCCATCTTTTCCCCTCTTCTTGGGTCTCCCTAGTCCCTGAGACACAATATTGAAATTAGACCAATTAAAACCCTACAGTGGCCTCTAAGTGTTCAAGTGAAAGGAAGATGCAAACATCTCTCACTTTAAATCAAAAGCTAGAAATGATCAAACTTACTGAGGAAGGCATGTCAAAAGCTGAGATAGGCTGAAAGCTAGGCCTCTTGTGCCAAACAGTTAGCCAAGTTGTGAATAAGTCCTTGTAGGAAGATTCACTACCGTAGTGAACACATGAATCATAAGAAGGTGAAAACAGTCTTGTTGCTGAAATGGAGGAAGTTTTAGTGGTCTAGATAGAAGATTGAACCAGTCACAACATTCCCTTAAGCCAAACCTAAGCCAGAGAAAGAATCTAACTCTCTGCAATTCTATGAAGGCTAAGAGAAGTGAGGAAGCTACAGAAGAAAAGTTGGAAGCTAGCAGAGGTTGGTTCCTGAGGTTTAAGGAAAGAAGCTGTCTTTGTAGCATAAAAGTACAAGGTGAAGCAGCAAGTGCTGATGTAGAAGCTGCAGCAAGTTATCCAGAAGATCTAGCTAAGATAATTAATGAAGATGACTAAACAACAGATTTTCATTGTAGACAAAATAGCCTTCTATTGGAAGAAGATACTATCTAAGATTTTCATAGCTAGAGAGGAGAAGTCAATGCCTGGTTTCAAAGCTTCAGCACACAGGCTGGCTCTCTTGTTAGGGGCTAATGCAGCTGGTGGCTTAAGGTTAAAGCCAATGCTCATTTACCATTCTGAAAATCCTAGGACCCTGAAGAATTGTGCTAATCTACTCTGCCTGTGCTCTAGAAATGGAACAACAAAGCCTGGGTGATAGCACATCTGTTTACAACATGGGTTACTGAATATTTGAAGCCCACTGTTGAGACGTACTGCTTAGGAAAAAAGATGCCTTTCACAATAAATATTATACTAATGCTCATTTGACAATGCACCCAGTCACCCAAGAGCTCTGATGGAGAGGTACAATAAGATTCATGTTGTTTTCATGCCTGCTAACACAACATCCATTCTGCAGCCCATGGATCAAGGAGTAATTTCAACTTTCAAGTCTTATTATTTGAGAAATACACCTCATAAAGCCATAACTGATGGGTCTGGGCAAAGTCAGTTGAAAACCTTCTGGAAAGGATTCACTGTTTTAGATGCCATGAAGAACATTCGTGAACATTGAGAACATTCATGATTCATGGGAAGAGGTCAAAATATCAACATGAACAGGAGTTTGGAAAAAGTTGATTCCAGCCCTCATGGATGACTTTGAGGGGTTCAAGACTTCAGTGGAGGAAGAAACTGCAGAGGTGGTGGAAATAACAAGAGAGCTAGAATTAGAGGTGGACCCTGAAGACGTAACTGAATTGCTGCAGTTCCACTCTGGGTAAAATGCTATCTAACAGCATTGCATGCTACAGAGAAATCGTTTGTGAAAGAAAAAGTCAATTGATGCGGCAAATTTCATTGTTTTATTTTAAGAAATTGCCAAAGCCACCTCCACATTCAGGAACCACCACCCTGATCAGTCAGCAGCCATCAGCACTGAGGCAAGATCCTCCACCAGCAAAAAGATTATGACTCACTGAAGGCTCAGATGATGGTTAGCATTTTTTTAGCGCTTAAGTATTTTTAAATTAAGCTATGTCGACTGAAGAAAAATGAACAACCTAAAAGTTGCGAGTTAAAATTTATTAGGAGACCTTATTGAGGACTAATAGCCCCAGGGGCAGCCTCTCAGATGGCTCTGAGGAACTGTTCTGAAGAGGTAAGGAAGGAGCCAGGATACATAGGAGTTTTTGCTGAAAAAAAAAGGAACCGACAAACCCATGTAATCGAACATCAGAAGATTACTGCTAATAACAAAAACAGACATCTCAAGTTAATGATTTAAGTGCTTTCTATGTTTGGGAAGATGGAAGAGTCTGGGCTCATTGAAATGATTCCTTAGATATGCATCTTATCTGTCTAGGGCGTGTCCTGAGCACAGAATATTTCCTGTTTTTCTCCATCCTGAATTCCCCTCAGGGTGCACCGTGGTGTGGGGGAGGTTAGGGGGAGGGTCTGCAGTGGCTGATGGCTTGATGGTGCACAACATTTGGTATTTACTGGAATGGCAGGGACCATTCTGTTTCCACAGGTATGTACTTTCTTTTATTTATTTATTTATCTATTTATTTATTTATCTATCTATCTATCTATCTATTTATTTATTTTTGCGGTACGCGGGCCTCTCACTGCTGTGGCCTCTCCCGTTGCGGAGCACAGGCTCCGGACGCACAGGCTCAGTGGCCATGGCTCACGGGCCTAGCCGCTCCGCGGCAGGTGGGATCCTCCCGGACCTTGGCACGAACCCGTGTCCCCCGCATCGGCAGGCGGACCCTCAACCACTGCGCCACCAGGGAAGCCCTGTACTTTCTTTTAGACATAGTGCTATTGCATACTTAATAGACTACACTATAGTGTAAATATAACTTTTATATTCACTGTGAAACAAAAAAATCATGTGACTAGCTTTATTGCAATATTGACTTTTTTTGTGTTGGCCTGGAACCTAACCTACAATATCTCCAAGGTATGCCTTATCCTCTTGACCCATTGTAAGGGAAGAAAGTTCCTTTGACATTGTATTAATAGTAGCACACTGCCCAGAACAAATCAAGGGCTAGTCCCCTCCTACTGCATATGGGTCAGAACTATGTCCGCAATGCCTGTTAATTTTAGATGGAATGTACCACCTACTTTAGCAATTATTCTGAGCAGTCCTGGTCCAGGGGCGGCTACTTCCAGTATCAGGTTGCCTACCAGCTGTGCTTCAAGAAGAACTTTAGTAGCTCATCAAAATTCTTTAAAATTTTCCTTCTAGCATTTGTGGTTTTTCAGCCAAAAGGCAAAGGTTAGCACGGGATGGATGGAATTTACATCTGGAAAATGGCATTCCAACTTAAGAGAGACATCAATAAACAGGGGCTGAGTCATATTTTATGCAAATATTTTGTAAGCACATTATCCTTGAAAAAAATTATTTTACCTTCTGTTGTATTTTTAAATTGCACAGTCAATGAATAAATATATTCTTGTAAAAACTATTAAAGTGAAATGCCTTAGCAGAATTCTCCTTTGAATACATTCACACTGGTCCCAGACCCCCACCCCAGAGTTAATTCCTCTAATCAGAACTTTATGCAATACTATAGTAGTTCTTGAACTTGACTGTGCTTGAGAATCACCTGGAGAGCAAGTGGCTTGATTCCACAGCCCCCAACTCAGAAATTCTGGTTCAGTAGTTTTGGGGTGGGAAGTAAGAATGTGCTTTTCTAATTAGATCTCAGATAATGTTGATACTGTTAGTACACAAATCACATTTTGAATAACGCTACTATTGGCATATAGTATACAACTTTGTGTATTTGGTTTTATGCAAATGTTATACTGTTTGCATTATTGTATAATTTGCTTTTAAAAATTAACAGTGTGTCTCAGAAATAGCATCATGGCAATACATAAAGATTTGCTGTATTTTTCTAAGCTCCTGCAGAATATATATTTTCTTCTAATTTATTGCATGCTTTTATTAGAATTACTTTTCCTTTCTCGCACAATTTGTGTTCCCTAGAGTTAATACTTGCCTTTTTTATGCTTTTTTTAATGTTATTTTTAATTAACTCAAACCCAGACACCAGCCAGAGTGTATATTTTCTTTCAATATGTTCACATACATTAATTATTGTATAAATTTCACCTTTTGAAGAAATCTTTCCTCGGATACTTCTAACTTGCTAAGTCTTTACAGGCCACTCTTTAGACTTGGTATAGAGCTATGAATTTTGGGTCTCTCTTTATATTAGCCCGAGGGTTGCTTTTGCCTCTGACTGTGGTTGTGTTCCCTGATTCCTGATTTGATGTCTTCCTCCTTCTTGGTTTACTGCTTTGTTTTTTGTTTTTTTTTTAACATCTTTATTGGAGTATAATTGCTTTACAATGGTGTGTTAGTTTCTGATTTATAACAAAGTGAATCAGCTATAAATATACATATATCCCCATATCTCCTCCCTACTGCCTTGTTGTTGTTGTTTTTTTTTTAAACAGAGGAGTATTTATTTATTTATTTTTAAATTTATTTATTTATTTTGGGCTGTGTTGGGTCTTCGTTTCTGTGTGAGGGCTTTCTCTAGTTGTGGCAAGCAGGGGCCACTCTTCATCGCGGTGCACGGGCCTCACTATCACGGCCTCTCTTGTTGTGGAGCACAGGCTCCAGACGCGTAGGCTCAGTAGTTGTGGCTCACGGGCCTAGTTGCTCTGCGGCATGTGGGATCTTCCCAGACCAGGGCTCGAACCCGTGTCTCCTGCATTAGCAGGCAGATTCTCAACCACTGCGCCACCAGGGGAACCCAGGGGAACCCCCCTACTGCCCTGTTTTGATGACCATCCTTCAGTAGCTTCCCAGGAAAAGGTGCATAAGTGCTCATTTCTTTGAGACTTTGAATGTCTGAAAATATCTGTTCTGTTGATGGTTTGTCTGGCTATAGAATTCTAAATGTTTTGAAATTTCTTGATGATATGCCTTTGTATGGAGACTTTTCACCCATTGTGAGTACTACCTGGAAACTTTCGATATTAAAACCCACATCCTGGGACATTAAACAAAATACTTTGATGATTTTCTTCCCTTTATTTTCTCTGTCTATTTTTCTGGAACTTTTATTATTATGTTGGAACTTCTGGATTGGTACTCTAATTTTCTAATCTTTTATCTCTCTTTGTGTTTTTGGTTTATCCTCTGGGAGATTTTCTTAATTCTGTCTTCCAAATTTTCTGTGTAATTTTTCCTGGTTTTGATCATATTTTTAGTTTCCAAGAGGTATTTTTATTCTTTGAATGTTCCTTATATACCACAACTTCTTTATCCATTCATCTGTCAATGGACACTTAGGTTGCTCCCATCTCTTGGTCATTATAAATAATACTCCTATGAACATGGGGGTGCAAATATCTCTTCGACATAGTGTTTTTGTTTCCTGTGGATATATTCCCAGAATTGGAATTGCTGGACCATATGGTAGTTATATTTTTATTTTTCTGAGGAACCTCTATACTGGTTTCCATAGTGGCTGCACCTATTTACTCTCCTATCAAGACTGTGCAATGGTTCCGTTTTCTGTACATCCTCACCAGCACTTATCTCTTGTCTTTTTGATGATAGCCATTCTAACAGATGTGAGGTGATATCTCTGTGTGGTTGTGATTTGCATTTCCCTGATGATTAGTGATGTTGAGCACCTTTTCACGTACCTGTTGGCCATCTGTATGCCTTCTTTGGAAAAATGTCTATTCAGATCCTCTGCCCATTTTTTAATTGAATTTTTTTTTTTTTTGCTATTGAGTTGTATGAATTCTTTATATATTTTGGAACTTAACCTCTTACCAGATGTATGATTTGCAAACATTTTCTCCCATTCCATAGGTTACCTTTTCGTTTTGTTAATGATTTCCTTTGCTGTGCAGAAGCTTTTTATATTAGATTTTGATTTATATATTTCAAAGCTATTCAGTTAAATCCATAAAAAATCATGATTATTGTATCTTCCTGATGTATTGAAATGTGCTTGCATAGTTATTAATATATAATAATCCTCTTGGGTCCCTCTAGTAAATTTCATCTTATATTCCATTTGACATTAATATTGTTACAGTTTATTTTCCATTAAGCATTTTTAATATATCTTTTTAAAAATTGTAGTATAGTTGATTTACAACAGTGTGTTAGTTTCAGGTATGCAGCAAAGTGAGATATTCTTTTCTCATCCCTTTGTTTCAACATTGTCTTGTAATATTGAGCCTGTTTTTTAAAAATAGCAAGAGTTTATTTTTACGCTCCTCAGTCTGTGAGTCTGTCTTCTAATATAAATTTTACTTATTCATATTTATTGTTATTTATGATATACTTAGGCTTGTTTCTACTCTTATTTATTTACTCATTCTTGCCTCTCCCTTTTTTCATTTGTCTCCCCATTCCCCTCTATTCATTCTTGAATTGATTGTTTCTCTATTTTTTCCTGCTATTAGAAGAAATAATGCCATACACATATTTAAGCTTACATCCAGGCTCTCTGTCATGTAATTTTGCAGTGCCCTCTTAATATCCTGGAGCTAACAATGTCTATCAATTAATATCTACATCTGTATCATTTGGCTATTGCTATGATGATGTTTCATAACAAACTAAATAACCTAAATAAACCCAAACAATAGCAATCTTTTTCACCATTCATGCAGCTATGCAACGGAATTGAGGTTCAGCTGATGTAGACTAAGCTTGGTGGCACAGCTCTGCTACTCACTGTAGCTCTGTGGGATGGTTGGAATAGCTTCGCTTCAGGCTGTGGCGGTTGGGTGGTTCTGCTCCATGTGTCTCTCATTCTTTTCTGGGAACAGCAGGGGAGCTGGGGCAGGTTCTTCTAATAGCAGTGGTGGAGACACAAAAGAGTAAGCTTAATCCTGAAAGCCCCTTTCAAGTCTCATTGATTTGTAGTGGCTACTAAGCACGGAGTCAAGGGGTGAAGAAATAGACTCCAGGATATTAAGAGGGCATTGCAAAATTACACGACAGAGAGCATGGGTGTATAATCCTATTACTAGGGAAAGAGAGAAATGTTAGAATAACGACCCAGTCTACCAGGACATTCTTCCCTTTAACAAGATGCATTTTAAAAAATGTATACAGTTCCTCCGTTATTCCTACCTGTCATCTTCTGTGTTGATATTTGAGATTTTCGTTGTTTGATATTTAAAATGGCTATTATTTTTAATCTAAACACATATACTTATTGAGATAAGGACATATAGGGCACTGCATGGATCTGAGTTCTTGCAGTGGAAGCTATGATGTGCTGATCTGAATCTCCATCAGGAATGAAAGACTCTCAGCTGTAGAGAATGCTGCCAGCAGCCAGTTTTCAGCTCTCAGCCACCATAAAGGATTACCTTGACTGAAGACAGCTGCCTTGACAAGGTCATGCCCTCTTCCCAGGTGGTCACATTCAATGACTGTTCAATACAAGGGTATAAAAGTCCAGCCCTCGTGCCCCAGTTTGGGATGGGTCTGAAGGGTAATGCAACTGTTGGCACTCCTCAGAGAATCAGGTAAGGCTTCTTTCTGTTGATATTGTATGACTGCCCAGCTTCCGCCTCATCTTGCTCCCTTCTCTTCCCCGGGTGTTTATCCTCGGAGCACTCCCTAACAAACGTTTTTACACACTAACCTCTGTCTCGGGAATAACTTGTGTTGGTCTGAAAACTGCTAAAGGTCTTTCAGTATTATGCCTTGTGGTTTTATGATCCAGAGCGTATACACACAAGTAAGAATTAATTCTGTTAAGACAGATGGGTCTGCTTACCTGTCCTCCCTGCGATTTTGGAAAATGGAATGTTGCATGTAATGGTCAAACGTGATTGACTTCATCAAAATGTATTTCCAAAGCATCATGTGGAAGGAGTACTTCTGAAAAATCAAACCTTTTGAAAACACCAAAATGGGAAAAGAAGTACTTATCTGCTAAGTAGTCATGGGGAATTATGTACAGTGAACCTACACATATACAGTGGGTCTTTTTTTTTTTTTTTTTGTGGTACGCGGGCCTCTCACTGCTGTGGCCTCTCCCGTTGCGGAGCACAGGTTCCGGACACGCAGGCTCAGCGGCCATGGCTCACGGGCCCAGCCGCTCCGCAGCATGTGGGATCTTCCCAGACCGGGGCACGAACCCGCGTCCCCTGCATCGGCAGGCGGACTCTCAACCACTGCGCCACCAGGGAAGCCCGACAGTGGGGTTTTGATATTAATTTACAACTGGTGTGTAACTATGAGAGTTTTCCTTACTCTATCAGGCCTAGATTTCTCTTCTCAAATAATTTAGGTTTTATTGGTGTTTTTCCATGTAGTGGACATGATGAAGCTTTATTTGCATAACATTTTTGAGGACATGGAGGTAGAGTATAGGCCAAGATTTCTTCCTTGAAAGAAAGTGAAGGGAGTGTTGAGGACAGTAAAATTCAAACAAAGAGGGGATAAGAACTCTACATAAATTCTTGGTGAAACAAGGAGAGAATGAAGTTCTGAGAGTGGAAATGCATAATGGATCTCCATCTTGGGATGTCATTTGGGTCCAGCAGGGGGAATTCTTCTGGGCATGACATTCTAGGGTTCTTAGCCAGGTGCCTTTGGCTCAGCTGAATAGCTTTTTCTCAGTTATCATAGCATTACTTTTTTTCATGATCCAAAAATGTTGTAAACCCTCTGATATCAGAAGCTTCTGGAAAGAGCTATGATCGTTTAAGCAGAGAAAAGTAGGTTCCAACTTTGGGGCATTGGTGGAAAGCACCAATAATTTCATAGACGTGTGAAGAGCACTGGTGGTCAGAGGTTACTGATGCTAGCAGGTGGGCAAGAAGAACATTGATAATATGAACTCTTGTGAGAAACTAACAAAGCTGAGTATCGGCTCAGAACAAAACACCATATTATCATCACCCAAGTTCTTCATATTCCATCTAGCTGGTATACTCTGGAGGCAATCAGGGTCTGTTTCTCCTCCTCTTTCTCCTCCTCTCTCTCTCTCTATCCTCCTTTCAGAATGCATATTTGTATTTTGGATTATCTCTTTCTACGTGTTTTGATGCCATTTCCTTCTACCAGAATCTGATCTTTCTTAACGACCTATTGTTAGTTGAAAGTAATGTATGGATCTTGTTTAAGTAAATAGAAAAAAAAAAAGAAAGAAAGAAAGAAAAAAGAGAGGAAAAAATAAATATATTTACCCCCAAAGACAAATCCCTTGATTGTTTAAAAGGATAAATTTATTAATGTCTTTTAATTGACTTTTTTCCAAACAGGATTATTTTGAATCTTGGGCTCATGCAAATTTTTATAGGCACACTAGGGGGCACTGTTGAGTTATAAATATCCCAGTGCTGTTTGCCTGGTTTATATTAATGCTGAACTTGCAACTCCTTTCCTTGATGTCAGTTATTTCACCTTCTGTGCTAGCAGTAGGATATGAAATAGACGTGGAGATTTGCTTCCAGTGCAGAAAAAAAATAATGATGACTTAAAACAGCACTTGTTGATGAAAGTTAGGGAAGAAAAATGCGTATTTGTGAAGGAGTACTGATTTTTTTTCTTTTGGCATTTTTGGATTATAAATTCACATTAGTGATACAGCCAATATACAAACCACAGTTGTAGCAACCAGAGAAAGAAACAGGATATGACCCCCTTTGTGAGACGCTCATAGTATTCTCAAGGAGGCAGGGGAAAACTTCATTCATCTGCAGTTTATTCAGAATGTTCTTTTCTTTTACTTGTCATTTTGGAATGGATTTCACTGTTGCTAAAAAGGTACAGGAACAACAGCCTCAGAGCTAGAAATCATCTGTTTCTTCACAAAACAAGTTCACCCCAGATCAGCCATGTGACCTGCCCCAGCAGTGCCCAGTCCTCTGACCCGAGTCTTGCTGGAACAGCATCTCTTTTGGGACTGAAAAGGAATTTATGTTCTAAGTCCTTCATACTATTTCTCTCAAGTTTGGTGCCTGCTATAATGTTGAGTCCTTTTTCCTTTTAAACCAGGTAGTGAAAAGTAAAACTAAAAGCCCAAATCCATTCAACAGAGAATTCGATGTGCAGATTTGAGATAAAATAAGCCACGAATATTTGAGCAGTATCATGATATACATTGCACAATTTAAAAAAAGTTGGTTAGGGTGATTTGAGTTTTCTCATTGGTAGAGCTAGGTTAGTTATGGGACCATTTAAATTGTTTTAAACATTATTCAAAACAACCTCAGAAGATTCTTAATTTTTAAAAATGTTTTGTGTTAATAGAATCATGTCTAAGTCTGGTTTTTTTCCATCTACACTTAATACAGTTATATCAGTTCAGAAATATTTTAGGAATGATGTGCTCTCATTAATTTCCATTAAAAAGCATTTATTAAAAACATGCATTTGTTTATGTAGTTACTATGCATAACTAGTTATGTGCGACTCCTAGTCACCTGATGTCCGCCCTGACCGAGGCACCAGATATACCTGGATTTGCATCCCAGCCCAGCGGGTTTTTCGTCCTGGGGCTCTCTTGGGCAACTTAGTTGATTCTCTGAGTCTCAGATTGATGAAGATATGAATACTTTTATCATAATGGCTTTATAAGGATGAAATGATGCACCGATGTAAAGTGGTCAAGTTGGCAAAGTATTCAATGGAATCCAGTGTGCTCCTTTTCACATCTACTTAAGATCAGCAATGATGCAATAGATAGAAACAGAGTCCAAACTGCCACATCACAGTGTGTCCTCACATCACTCTGAAAAAAATCTCACAAAGGAAAAGAAAATACTACAAATGGGGATGCACATTTCATGCACTGTGGTGTCAAAGGAAAAGCATATTTCCTGTCCAAAACCTAGAATAAATTTGAGCTATTTATAGTATATGCTGCACTCCAGAGTATTTTAATCAAAGTCTTGTGAATGACTTTGTTTTTAAATTAATTAATTAATCAATTATTTTCTGCGTTGGGTCTTCATTGCTGTGTGCGGGTGAAGCGTTCTCTAGTTGCAGCGAGTGGGGGCTACTCTTCGTTGCGGTGCATGGGCTTCTCCTTCTGTGGCTTCTCTTGTTGCAGAGCACAGGCTCTAGGCACACGGGCTTCAGTAGTTGTGGCTCATGGGCTCTAGAGCTCAGGCTGAATAGTTGTGGTGCACGGGCTTAGTTGCTCTGCGGCATGTGGGATCTTCCCGGACCAGGGATCAAACCCGTGTCCCCTGCATTGGCAGGCGGATTCTTAACCACTGCGCCACCAGGGATGTCCCTTGTGAATGACTTTGGATCAAAGAAATGAATCAAACAGTCAACAGAAGTAGAGCCTCTGTTTCCTTAGTGCCCCATATTCATGCTTAGAATATGGTGCTTTTAAAATTTTATATTAAAAACAAATTTTGAAAAGACAATAGGGCTCAAAATCCAAGAAGTGCAAATGAAGATAGATGAATATAAAGGAAATAGTCTCCCTTGTACTCTTCTGATCATTGCTGTTCCCCAAGGCAGTGTCTGTTATATTCTTGAGTATCTTTCTATTGAGAGCAGATAGGTAGATAGATATATGGATGGATGGATGAATGGATATGAATATGGACATAGATATAGATATAATCTTTTCAAACATGTGGGATATATCTTTAGGCTAAATTGCTAGAAAAAAATATCAGCAATGCCTATATCCTTCAGTAGCACCATTTATTACTTTTTTTAATCATAATTTGATGGTATAAATGATATTCCAGTGCAGTGTCAAAGAGTACTTTTATTATGAGTGATATTAATTACCTTTTATGAGCCATTTTCAGTTTTTTCCTGTGAACTGTATTTTCATGTCCTCTGCCCATTTTAAATTGGACTCAGTCTTATTAAGATATTTATCAATAAAAATGTATTAGGAAAATAAGACCTTTGTCTGTAATCTGAGTTATGAATATTTTCCCCAGTTTTCTGTTTATCTTTTGGCTTTTCTTATGTGAGTCTTAATATGCAGGCGTTTTACATTTTTCTGTGAACAAGTCACTCCAAGATTATAAAAACATAGAATTTGCCACATGCTGAATTTCTAAGTGTATTTTGCTATGTTTAGTGTTTATTGCATCTTCAGAGAATTTTTTTTTAATTTTCTGGAATTATTATCTTTCACTCTAAAGAAATAGAATAAATGTATTTCTAAAAGAGTTGGCGGAGACCAACATGGATTATAGAAATGGATTGTATTAAAGACTGCACAATCTCTAAGACTAGAGTAAGACATCATAGCTCATTTGATACCCTTAGAGGCCTTGCTTGGCGAATACAGGCAAATGATTTTAATTAGCCTGTTGTACGTCTGTAAATGGATGCTTCTAAAGAGCCTGAAATGAGTCCTTTTCTTAATTTGTTCTTTTAAGACAACTTTAGTTTAGAGGAACCTCTGTGAGGTACCCTGACACTAGGAATATCTCGTTGGTATGGCCAACTACTTTTTACCATTTCTGGGCATGTCTGTCATAGATGACAGGCATATCTTGCCCTCTTCAACAGCGAAAGTTACACTCTTAATGTAAGTTCAGAGAACTGTTTTTATTAATGACCTTGTTTACATTATTGATATATGTATGTGTGTGTGTATTCTAAAAGACAGTGATGAACCTCAACGGATAATTTCCAAAATGTCTCTCACAGACCAGCAGAGCCCAACCTGATGAGGTTTCTCTACATTATTTGCAGAACATCAGACCATCATGTATTATATTTGTAAATATTTAAACAGTGTCATTGGGAGAAAGCTTGGTTTATAAAATTGTTTTAGAAGTAAAATTATTTTGGAATTAGAATTTACGTTATTGTAGAAACGTGTTTGAAAACCATTTATATAATTGAAAAAAAATCCTCAGTGATTGAAAATGGTTAAAGAAAGGCAACGGGTGGGTTTCTTTACTGGTTTCTTCTCAGTGTGCTCCCCCCCCCCAACCCCAGAAGTCTCTGGCTTGTGTTACTAAATGGCTACCTATGGCTTTATTCAACCGTTGTAACTTAAGACTCTCAGGGCTGGTTTCTTTGAGTGAAGGCTGCTGGATTGCTCTTTTTCCAATAAATATAGAGTCTGAGTTTTTTCATGGTAAGTAGACAAAGATTCCCTTTGAAACATGTAGTCTGAGCGCCAAACACTGGACTCATTGTCTCTGACACAATAAGTGCCACATTCAGTCTTTAGAAATGGTGAGCGATTTGCTTGTATTCAAGAACCAAAGAAGTTTTACACATCCAGAAAAGTGATGCACAGCTGAGTTTTCAATAATGCTAATACTGTGTGTGTGAGTGTGAGTTCACACTGTGATGTGTACAGTGCTGTCCCCTGACTGGTATATGCCACTCATGGATCAGCTTTGGGCTGCTCACGATGAGTTATTTACTGGGTTATACAAATAGAACCGAGTCACTTCAAATGAAAGTAGAAAGGATTCCTGCTCATGTTTCATTTTGCATATGAGGGTAGAGAATTAGATTATATTTGTCATACACATTTTGGATGTAATGTGGCATTCCAAATTAGGGGTGGCCTTGTGTCAGGTTCTCCAGAAGCTGACCCTGAATTGAGGATTTATGTGCAAATGATTCGTTAGGGAATTGCTCCTACGTGAAACAAGTAAGGGAGTAAGAGAAACATATCAGTGAAAGGAAGGAATCCAAGCAAGGGAACAGTTTCTGACAAAGTTCGAGCCTCAGCTGGATCATACAGGAGAGCTTTGGAGAGCAAGTTATAGCTCAGATTTTGTCCCAAATTGAGGCAAGGGGAGCTGGGATTTCATAAGTCACTCATAGGCTAAGAGCCACCCAAACTAAACTAAGGGGGACCCAAACTCTCCGATACTCTGAGATACTTCCAGCCCTTGGCACAGGTAGGCAGAGTGGCATCTGTGGCCGAGGGCAGTCTCCGAAGATAATCACAGATGTGGGCCCACAGAAACAAAAGCACAAAGAAGCTGGGGATGGCGGGCATGGGTACAAAGAAATGGCCAAAGGGCTTCAAGGGGGTCCAATACCAAAAGTTACTTGCTAGAGGGATTACTCCTAAATTCTAATTAAGTGATTTCCAATCACTAAAAAAAAAATTCACTTAGTGATTCTGATACATCTTTTAAAAGAATTGTTACTAAGTAAATGATTCTGATCAGATATTAGCTTAGTCAGGGGCTGCACTATAGGAAATCTTACTCCTTAATATTTCTCAAATACAGCAGGCACACTGCTGTCTCAGGGGCTCTGTACTTGTTTCTTCTGCCAAGATCTCACCCCACAGATTGATTTTCTTTTTTTTAAATTCTTTTTTAAAAAATTATTTATTTTTGGATGTGTTGGGTCTTCATTGCTGCACGTGGGTTTTCTCTAGTTGCAGTGAGCAGGGTCTACTCTTCGTTGCGGTGCGTGGGCTTCTCGTTGCGGTGGTTTCTCTTGTTGCAGAGCTTGGGCTCTAGGCGTGTGGGCTCAGAGTTGTGGCATGTGGGCTCAGTAGTTGTGGCTCACAGGCTCTAGAGCACAGGCTTAGTAGTTGTGGTGCACGGACTTAGTTGCTCCACGACCTGTGGGATCTTCCTGGACCAGGGATCGAACCCGTGTCCTCTGCATTGGCAGGCGGATTCTTAACCACTTCGCCACCAGGGAAGTCCACATAGATTGATTTTTGATAAAAAGTGAGAAAAATACGACTTTATGATAGAGGAATTTGGCTGTTTCACCCTGATCCAGCCTTGCCATCATTGACTACATGTTGTATACTGCTTAATGTGAAGCAATATGAAATATACAACATCCCCATGAATATTCTTCCCCAAAACTATTTAAACAGAATCTGATCAGACCTCTCCCTAACTTCCGGTTTACAACATTAATATGATAGTTTTATACAGTCAACGTCCTTTGGATATTGGGTTTGCCCACGTATTTACCATTGTTTCGTCATCCTTCTTTCATCTCAGTCGTTTTACCTGCAATCATTTTCCTTCTATCTGAAGTATATCTTTTAGCGCTTTGCTGACCAATATGATAACCACTAATCACGTGGATATCGTGCACTTGACATATAACTACTCTGAATTGAGATTTGCTGTTAATGTAAAGCATATGCTGGATTTCAAAAACCTAGTACAAAAATGTAAAATATCTCATGAATGTTTTTTTATATTAATTACATGTTGAAATGATACTATTTGGGGTATATTGGATTAAATAGACCATTATTCAAATTGACTGTACCTTTCTTTTTGCTTTTGAAAATGTGGCTACTAGAGCATTTAAATTTACATGTCCCTCCTGTTGTATTTCTATTGGACAACTCTGTTTTAGAAGTGTCTTTAATGATGGTCTAATGGTGGCAAATTCTTAATTTTTGTTTTGTCTGAAAATGTCTTTATTTTACATTTGCTCTTGAAGTCTTTTTTACATATACCAGGCTAGATTGAGTTACTTTCTCTTGTATCGAGGATATTATTTCACTGTTTCTGGTTTCTGTTTTTGCTGATAAGATGTTAGTTAACGTTGTCACTCCTTTGGCTCTAATTCGTCTTTTCTCTGGCTGCTGTTTGAAAAATCTGCTGGTTTTTAATATTCTGATACTTCATCATGATGAATCTAGGTATGGGTTTCTTATTATTTATCCTGCTTGGGATTCACGGGGTTTTCTGAAACTGTGTATTCGTTTCTTCTTTCAGTTCTAGGAAATTACTAGTCATTATCTCTCAGATATCACTTCGTCCCCATTCTATTTCTTGCCAGCTTCTGAAACTCCACTTAGACCTATGTTAGACTTTTACTTTATCTTTCCTCTATTTTTCCCCTACCTTTTGTGTTTTCCTCATTTTTGTCTCTGTAAGGTGCATATTGAATTAATTCTTCATAACTACCTAACATTTTGCTAATACCTTTATCTGTGTCTAATATTCTGGTTCAACTCCTCCATGGAATTTAATTTCAATGATATTATTATTTTTGTTGTTGTTATTTTAAGTACAATTTGATTCTTTTCAAATCTGCTTATTTTGACTTAGTCTGTTCAGGCTGCTATAACAAAAATGCCATTGACTGGGTAGCTTAACAACAAACATTTTTTTTTTTTTTTTTTTGCGTTATGTGGGCCTCTCACTGTTGTGGCCTCTCCCGTCGCGGAGCACAGGCTCCAGACGCGCAGGCTCAGCGGCCATGGCTCATGGGCCCGGCCGCTCCGCGGCATGTGGGATCCTTCTGAACCGGGGCACGAACCCGTGTCCCCTGCATCGGCAGGTGGACTCTCAACCACTGCACCACCAGGGAAGCCCTAGTACTACCTTTTTACTCATCTCCAAGTAGGCAATTTTCTCTGCTGTCCCCTTGATGCATGAGGTGAATTTCATTCTGCTTGTCTTACATTGATGTGCATGTAGCCCTTTGCAAGCCCATTTGTAATTCCCACAGTCTTCCATGAGATTGCCCATTTCAGGTGAGCTCTGTCTTCTTTCTGTATCTAAGGAATTCAGATTCCTTTAGCACAGTGTTTTCAAAATGTGATCTACAGATTTCTAGATTTCTGGAAAGGTCCTTCTGGGCAGCCCCAGGGGTCAAGGATGAACACAAGCCCATCTATCTGGATTCTCTCACCTCTGAAAACAGAGCCACTTCACTTTTACCTGTTTTATACACCAAGTTTCTGTGTTAGTATTCATTTGAAGGAAGGAGCGAGCTGTTAAGACACTTCTGAAGACTACCCTATTTTTTTTTTTTGGAGGAACTGGTTTTTGTGTGTGTGTGTGTGTGGTACGCGGGCCTCTCACTGCTGTGGCCTCTCCCGTTGCAGAGCACAGGCTCCAGACGCGCAGGCTCAGCGGCCATGGCTCACGGGCCCAGCCGCTCCGCGGCATGTGGGATCTTCCCGGACCAGGTCACGTGCCCGTGTCCCCTGCATCGGCAGGCGGACTCTCAACCACTGCGCCACCAGGGGAGCCCGGAACTGGTTCTTTATTTCAAAAAGACACATAAATTTTCAGTATCAAAACAGTTACACTATTGGTTTTTCTTTGTCGCAAAGGGCCCCCAAAGAGACCACACCAAAGGAGAGTACATTTTAAGCCAATTAAGCTGCAGGATGCACACCTAACAGACCTCACTGAAACCTCACCAAAACCAGCACACTGCCAGCCCACAGACTGTAGAGAGCTCTCACAGCTAGACAGGGTGACCGGTGTGCCCCAACCCCAAAGAAGCAAAGTTTCAAAATAATATAAAATTTAAAAACAGTGGGGGCTTCCCTGGTGGCACAGTGCTTGGGGGTCCGCCTGCCGATGCAGGGGATGCGGGTTCGTGCCCCGGTCCGGGAGGATCCCACATGCCACGGAGCGGCTGGGCCCGTGAGCCATGGCCGCTGAGCCTGCGCGTCCGGAGCCTGTGCTCCGCGACGGGAGAGGCCACGGCGGTGGGAGGCCCGCGTACTGCAAAAAAAACAAAAACAAAAACAAAAAACAGTGAAAACTACTCTTTTGATGTGTGAACAACATCTTACATTAAGTTATTCACTTTTGGAGGCTTCACTAAATATTTCAGTATACCAAAAACTATGAATGCTGAAGGAAATTGATCCCAAGAGAAAACAATGGATTAATCTGCCTAAAAGGCCTTATGGGAGGGGCAAATGACCTAATAAGAGGAAATGGATATCAATTATTTTAACAAAAAATTAGCCAGCTACCACGAAGAAGGGCTTAACTAAAATGAACTATGACTTGCATGTGAACTCAGGTCATGAGTGGGTCAGCTTAGGGGTTGATAAAGTGTCAGCTCCTTTTGTTTTTACTCACTCTTTTGTGACAGTGTCTAAGATACAGCTCTTCCTCCACTGAATGCACAAGGATAGGATGCTGGTAATTTCTGTTAAGGCCACACACAGGCACTGATAGGCTGTGAGGTGGGCAGATGACTTGAGAATGTCCGTGGTAGGGACATCAGTGGGCATCAGTGGGATCGAAGTCTCAAGGTGGAAGACTAAACTTAAGGAGCATCCAGACCACCACGAAAGGAAGTTTTCATAAAAGAGTATTTATTATATGATGGCGAGTGAGTGGATTAAAATACAAGGCTAAAATTTGAGGAGGGGCCTAGAATGAAGTGTAGGGTTTAGAAACATGGTTGAAGATGTAGATGGGAGTATGGTTTTGGGAGCTTGATCATTTCCTGTTTGGCACTTGTAACTGCCTTTTGCTGGGATCAGTTTTAGCGTGGGGGTAAAAAGCACATATTCCTTGCCTTCCCCTTTCTCTGTTATCTTCTTCCTTATCATCTCATATTTTATCTTGTAGGTATAATCACATGATTTTTTTAAAAAGCCTTCTCTTTCTGATTGATTTTTTAAAAGAATGAATAATTTAACATAAGTTTATATATATATAATATACAATATTATATATGTGGGAACACGATTTATCTGGAGAGAGTTATGTTGAGGCCAAGTGGCAGGAAATGATTGAGCTACTGAAGGGGTGGGAGTTACTGTGACTCAGGGTTGCCTTTGAGGCACAGAAAACCTTTTCAGAGAGGACCCTGGCTGATGTGCTGATGCATTCCAGTGCGCCCAGCCTGAAGCAGTTGAGTTGGGAGGGGGATCAGTAAAATGCCTGGAGATGTGAGCCTTCCTCTTTGAGAGATCTGACTTCTCTACTGAATGAGTGCTGGGGAGACTATGAGGCCAGCCAGGCCCTCTGGCCCTCAGGCTGCAGCATTAGGAGGAAAGTAAGGATTTCCCATCTCGAGAAACCCCCTCTCTCAGGTGAGAATGCTGCCACTGGCGCAGGGTGTCTAGAGGAATCTGTTGAGCTGGAGTGATTTATACCTTCGGTAGACACTCACCACAGGCTGTGATGGTTTTTGTGGCCTTTTCTGATATGGCATCACCTAGAACACGGTGCCGATACTGTGGCTGTGTGGCAAGATCTCTGAGTCTGTACTTTTAATAAGTATTCTGGTGATTCTGATACAGAGAGACCAGCACTCTTTCAAAGGATGTAGTTTGGAACCACTGGTTTAATGCATAGACAACTGTGATGTTGCATCTGCAGAAAGGACAGGCCTAGAGGTTTTAAAGTAGCCCTATCCCATCCTGAAACATGATCTTCTCTGGGGCACCTTTACTGCTATTCCCATTTCCTGATCTTCATACTTCAGCTCTAGGGATTGGCTTCTGGCCATCCCCTGTCTTGCAGATACATTCAGACTCCCTTTCTCTGGTTTCCTGATCCCATTCTCCTGCTCATCCCTGCATCTGGATGCTTGACTGTAATTCCGGGTAAGGGATATGCTGATCCAGACTTTGCCCCTTAGCATTTACACTGCTGAGCCTCCCTATCAGCAAATGGCACTTGGACATTGAAACTGCTTGAGGATGTAATGCATCCTCCTTATTACCGGTTTTCATAAGGAAGACTTTTTTCCCTAAATGCTCCTCCTATATTCTTTCCTTAGACCCGCCTCACACAGTCATGGGTGAACTACCTGATTTAAGATTTTGAGAAAGGAACTGGGCATGCTTAGCTCAGCCCCTTATTTCTTCCCTTTTCTTAGAAGCAGACTGCCTGAAGGAAGCCCACGTACTGCTTAGCAGCTCTCTGCTCTACACTCTACAGGTACAAACCCCGAAGTAGAAAAGTCTGAGCTTGTCCAGTTGGCCTGTGGTAGGTAGACAAGTCTGCCTAATTCTGGGCGTACATATTATATTAGCGAGCCCACCCATCTGGCTAATAGATGGAAAGCCTTGTCCTTCCATCTGGCCTGTATAGAAATAAAGGAGATATTTTGGCCCTCATCTGCTTGTTTTTTGGTCTCTCTCAGTGGGTTCAGAATTCCAGTAGGAAAAGAGGAATGCCATTCATTTGGGTTCCCTCAGTTGGTCCCAAATCCATAATATAAGAAGGAAGCTCTCTTAATTGCTTAAGGTAATTTGAAATCCTAATGTATTGTGCAGATGAAGTGCAAATCCACATCTTCCTCCCTACACCTCCTGAGCTTTTTCTAAAGCAAAAGAATAGAAGTCAAACATAAGACATAAACTGTGTACATATTTGTACCTTGTGGCGCCTACAACTCATCTTGCTAATGACTTGTTATGAGAGAGTGAAAAGGTGACATGGTATAGTGGCACTGAGGAATAGTGAAAAAGCACAGGAGACGAATAATCAGAGGAATCGAAGTGTAAATTACACTCCATCACTTAATAGTTGAAGGACCTTAGACATTTTACTTAAGCTTTAGAACTTTACTTATTTCTTCTTAAAATGAGACTAGTAATACCTAGCTCTTAAGACTGTAGTGATAAAATTAAATAGAGCTTGAAGGACTTGCCATATAGAAGGAACTTAGAAATAATAACTTTCCACTTCCTGTGTGGATGCAAAAACCCAATTCTTGATTTTCACTATAACAATATTGTGCTGAATTTGAATGCTTTCTAAATAATATTCTAGCATGTTTAGTAAGAAGCTTAGGATATTCTGTTTTGTTCCCATGATCTCCATTATCTTATGGAACTTATTCCTTTCAATGTGCTTTTTTTTTCTTTAATGGTTTTCCAAGGTGAAGGAATAAAATATATTCATCTGCCAAAGAAATTAGCTAAATACTGTTGTTTTCCTTTGTGCATGGCATATTTTATGAGTGGATTTGGAAGATAGATTAAAGTTATGAAATACAAAAATATCACTTTAAATTGATCTAAAATTAAGCTGAGTTTAGCTGTGCTTTTTTTTCCTCTCTTTTTTTTTTAACATCTTTATTGGAGTATAATTGCTTTACAATGGTGTGTTAGTTTCTACTTTATAACAAAGTGAATCAGCTATATATCTCCATATCTCCTCCCTCTTGCGTCTCCCTCCCTCCCACCCTCCCTATCCCACCCCTCTAGATGGTCACAAAGCACTGAGCTGATCTCCCTGTGCTATGCAGCTGCTTCCCACTAGCTATCTATTTTACATCTGGTAGTGTGTATAAGTCCATGCCACTCTCTCACTTCATCCCAGCTTACCCTTCCCCCTCCCCGTGTCCTCAAGTCCATTCTCTATGTCTGCGTCTTTATTCCTGTCCTGCCCCTACTTTCTTCATAACCACTTTTTTTTTTAGATTCCATATATATGTGTTAGCATATGGTATTTGTTTGTCTCTTTCTGACTTACTTACTTCACTCTGTATGACAGTCTCTAGGTCCATCCACCTCACAACTCAATTTCGTTTCTTTTTATGACTAATATTCCATTGTATATATGTGCCACATCTTCTTTATCCATTCATCTGTCCATGAACACTTAGGTTGCTTCTATGTCGTGGCTGTTGTAAATAGAGCTGCAATGAACATTTTGGTACATGACTCTTTTTGAATTATGGTTTTCTCAGGGTATACGCCCAGTAGTGGGATTGCTGTGTCGTATGGTGGTTCTATTTTTAGTTTTTTAAGGAACCTCCATACTGTTCTCCATAGTGGCTGTATTAATTTACATTCCCACCGACAGTGCAAGAGGGTTCCCCTTTCTCCACACCATCTCCAGCATTTATTGTTTGCAGATTTTTTGATGATGGCCATTCTGACTGGTGTGAGGTGATACCTCATTGTAGTTTTGATTTGCATTTCTCTAATGGTGAGTAATGTTGAGCAAGGAAAGAAAGAGATTTCTGTGCCTTAATTTTGTATCCTGCTACTTTACCAAATTCATTGATTAGCTCTAGTAGATTTCTGGTAGCATGTTTGGGATTCTCTATGTATAATATCATGTCATCTGCAAACAGTGACAGCTTTACTTCTTCTTTTCCGATTTGGATTCCTTTTATTTCCTTTTCTTCACTGATTGCTGTGGCTAAAACTTTCAAAACTATGTTGAATAATAGTGATGAGAGTGAACAACCTTGCATTGTTCCTGATCTTAGAGGAAATGGTTTCAGTTTTTCACCATTGAGAACAATGTTGGCTGTGGGTTTGTCATATATGGCCTTTATTATGTTGAGGAAAGTTCCCTCTATGCCTACTTTCTGGAGAGTTTTTATCATAAATGGGTGTTGAATTTTTGTCGAAAGCTTTTTCTGCATCTATTGAGATGATCATATGGTTTTTCTCCTTCAGTTTGTTAATATGGTGTATCACATTGCTTGATATGCGTATATTGAAGAATCCTTGCATTCCTGGGATAAGCCCCACTTGATCATGGTGTATGATCCTTTTAATGTGCTTTTGGATTCTGTTTGCTAGTATTTTGTTGAGGATTTTTGCATCTATGTTCATCAGTGATATTGGCCAGTAGTTTTCTTTTTTTGTGACATCTTTGTCTGGTTTTGGTATCAGGATGATGGTGGCCTTGTAGAATGAGTTTGGGGGTGTTCCTCCCTCTGCTATATTTTGGAAGAGTTTGAGAGGATAGGTGTTAGCTCCTCTCTAAATGTTTGATAGAATTTGCCTGTGAAGCCATCTGGTCCTGGGCTTTTGTTTGTTGGAAGATTTTTAATCACAGTCTCAATTTCAGTGCTTGTGATTGGTCTCTTTATATTTTCTATTTCTTCCTGGTTCAGTCTCGGAAGGTTGTACTTTTCAAAGAATTTGTCCATTTCTTCCAGGTTGTCCATTTTATTGGCATAGAGTTGCTTGTAGTAGTCTCTCATGATCCTTTGTATTTCTGCAGTGTCAATTTTTACTTCTCCTTGTTCATTTCTAATTCTATTGATTTGAGTCTTCTCCCTTTTTTTCTTGATGAGTCTGACTAATGGTTTATCAATTTTGTTTATCTTCTCAAAGAACCAGCTTTTAGTTTTATTGGTCTTTGCTTTTGTTTCTTTCATTTCTTTTTCATTTATTTCTAATCTGATCTTTATGACTTTTTTCCTTCTGCTAACTTTGGGGGTTTTTTGTTCTTCTTTCTCTAATTGCTTTAGGTGTAAGGTTAAGTTGTTTATTTGGATGTTTCTAGTTTCTTGAGGTAGGCTTGTATTGCTATAAACTTCCCTCTTAGAACTGCTTTTGCTGCATCCCATAGGTTTTGGGTTGTTGTGTTTTCATTGTCATTTGTTTCTAGGTATTTTTTTATTTCCTCTTTGATTTCTTCAGTGATCTCTTGGTTATTAAGTAGTGTATTGTTTAGCCTCCATGTGTTTGTACTTTTTACAGATTTTTTCCTGTAATTGATATCTAGTCTCATAGCTTTGTGCCCGGAAAAGATACTTGATAGGATTTCAATTTTCTTAAATTTACCAAGTCTTGATTTGTGACCCAAGATATGATCTATCCTGGAGAATGTTCCATGAGCACTTGAGAAGAAAGTGTATTCTGTTTTTGGATGGAGTGTCCTATAAATATCAATTAAGTCCCTCTTGTTTAATGCATTATTTAAAGCTTGTGTTTCCTTATTTATTTTCATTTTGGATGATCTGTCCATTGGTGAAAGTGGGGTGTTAAAGTCCCCTACTATGATTGTGTTACTGTCGATTTCCCGTTTTATGGCTGTTAGCATTTGCCTTATGTATTGAGGTGCTCCTATGTTGGGTGCATAAATATTTACAATTGTTATATCTTCTTGTTGGATTGATCCCTTGATAATTATGTAGTGTCCTTCTTTGTCTCTTGTAATAGTCTTTATTTTAAAGTCTATTTTGTCTGATATGAGAATTGCTACTCAAGCTTTCTTTTCATTTCCATTTGCGTGGAACATCTTTTTCCATCCCCTCACTTTCAGTCTGTATGTGTCCCTAGGTCTGAATTCCCAGTCTTAATTATGGCTGTGTAACATCTGTGGTTGTGTGTTAGAAGTCTATTTACTGGAATGAGAAAATTTCCCTTACCCATGAGTCATGAGAATCTTCTTGCCACTGGAGTTTTATTTTAATGAAGCCAGGGATTAAGCAATTGGTAAGTTATTTGGTTCATCATGTGCAGATTCTCACAATCTGCATACATGTGTTGCTTATCTTTTAGTCTTTGGTTCTCTACCCCTTGGGTGAATAATCCTCAGCTGAGGCGGATGGTCAACATTCTCTCCTTATAAAAGGCAGTGTCGACCCGATGACCAAATGGTCACTAGGTAAGGAGCTGGTGCTCTCTAGACATCAGATTGACATGTGTTAGGAGTGAAGTTAGCTGGTTTACTCTTCTTTTTTTTGAGGTTTTTCCATTTAAATGTCACATGTATGTATTCTTAAAGCTTATTCTATTATCAAGTGTACCATTTTTCTTCAGCAATTTCATCAAGGGAAGTTTCATTACCTCGTTCTTTGAAATGATACTCTCCATCTGTTTTTGTTGGCAACACAGGGAATAATTTCCAGTACCTAATTAAAGTTATGTGGGCTGACTTGCATTAATATGTCATTAAATGTTTCTAATTGTTGTGCATTGTTTACTTAGAGAATTAAAATCAAGGTCCCTTGATAGTCACTTTCTGAACTTTCTAGAATTTACATGTGTTCTGAGGCCCCTCTTTAGAGGTACTAATGCTTTTTTTGTTGTTGTTGTAGAGAGAGCAGTGTTTAATATGGGAGAGAGTTCCTTGGAGAGCTCTGTGTTTAATAGGTGAGACCGATAAGCTCATTCAGATTCTTACCATGAGTATACATAGATGGCTCTGGTCCAAGTGTGGAACTTTAATACACATTCACGGTTTAGACACTCTTCTTGTACAATTTGGAAATTCTCATTTCTCAAAGCATATTTCATCTCATCACCTCTTAAACTCTTGAACCTATTCTCAAGATGGACTTAGGTACAATATGAATTCATCTGCTCATTGCTAGATTCATAACACAATTAATTTTGTTTGAAACATAATGGACTCTGAAAGGAACCTTTCCAATGATAATATGGTTGGATTATTTCCTTAAAAAATTGCCACTCACAAAGGAGATAGAAAAGGGGGACAGATCTTAAGAATGAGGAGAACTGACTTATTTTGCTGCAGGGCAGTAAGGGGTTTTGGGAAGAGAGCGTGAGAGAGAAAAGAGAGAGAAAAGAAAGAGAGGAAACAGAAGCAGAGAGAGAAAGAGAAGCTGAGAGGGGGAGCGACAGGAAGAGAGAGAGAGACAGGAAGGGAGGGAGGGGGGAGGGAGAGAGAGAAAGAGGGAGAGAGAATATAAATCTTAGATAGCAGGTGCTGAGATCTGAAATTCCCTTGGATCCCGTCATCCTGGTACTGGCTGTGTCTTGGGAAAAATGGCTGCTGGTGGGTATGTATAAGGCTGAAATAACTAAGGAGCAGAGTTGAATTTGGGCTATTGGTTGAGAGGTTCATAGAGGCCTATGAACCCAAGTGACATGGACCAAGCCAGTACAGCGTGTGTCTGTGTTTCCCCTTTTATCTTTTTGCCCCTGAAGTTTTATTTGAATGAAGATAGTGATTAAGCAACTAGTAATCTCTTTGGTTCATGATGTCCAAATTCTCACATCTCACCATCTCCCTATGTGTGTTGCTTATCTTTTAGTGTTGGGTCCTCTTCTAGTTGGTTGAGTAAACTTCAGATGAGTTGCATTCCCATTGGTAGAAAAGCCTGAACTGAGGGCACTATGCCTGGCAGTGGACACAGTTATCACAGAGATGATGGGCTGAAAGATTTTGGTGGAGGTCTGTGCCATTTTGCCTAAATCTGGCAAGAAAGAAGCTGATCTTGCCTACGTGATGAAACCATCTGGGCTTCAACAGGGACGCCATGTGGCAGCGTCAGCCCCAGTGGTGGTAGAGAATAGAGTTACCTGGTAAACATATTTTCTCTCTAAAAGGGACTTATAATCAGGAATGAAGCCTTGAACTGGGTGGTCAGTTCCTGGGGTTGGTGGATTTACCCTGGGTGTGGTGGTAGTTTGTGGAGAGAGATGAGAGGTTCAAAAATGTGACTTTGTTTTCTGCTCTAAGCTGCTAAAGCAGGGAAATATCCATTGCACAATATTAATTCCATGGGATTTCTCTTAAAACTGGGAAATCAAGACATCAACTTCCAATTGAAGATAATGCTTATGTTTTCATTATTATATTTGATCTAGAATATAGAGAAATTCCATAAATGGTAAAATATCAAAATTCAGGTAACAGAGGTCATGATATTATGCAAAAACTGGTGACTCCTGGAAGACTTTAGGGAGATCTTCTCTTTCCACCTTATGAGAAAGAGCTCATCCTAATAACCTCTGGTCAGTGTTCTTTACCTGAAAAAAGGAATTTTTACTTGTTTTGAACGCAGCAAATATATCTAGGACATTCTTCAGTAGGTAGAAACAAAATTTACAGTTCCAGGGTCTTAGTATTTACATGGTATTTGTCTAATTATAGTATCATTTGACTGCATGTATTCCCAAACTAACATACACTTTTTTCAGTTTTATTTTATTTTTATTGAAGTATAGTTGATTTACAATGTTTCAGGTGTACAGTAAAGTGATTCAGTTATACATATATATTCTTTTCCAGATTCTTTTCCATTATAGGTTATTACAAGATATTGAATATAGTTTCCTGTGTTATATAGTGGGTCCTTGTTGTTTATCTATTTTATATATATTTGTGTGTATCTATTAATCCCAAATTCTGAATTTATTCCTCACCCCCTTTCCTCTGTGGTAACTATAAGTTTGTTTTCAATGTCTGTGAATCTATTTCTGTTTTGTAACGTACTTTTTTTTTGACAACAAAGGAGTATCTTTTATTCATATTTATACCTTCTCACACCCCACACAAAAAAATACAGGGCCTGGCAGGGCATCTGTTGCCCAGGAGGATGACAGTAAATGTTGTAAATACACTTTTAAAAAAGCCATAAAATTATACATCAGAGAACATAAATTATGAATATAAGGCGTGAGGAGGAAATATGAGCTTTATGACCTTTAACTCATCTGACTTCCCTGCAACCCAATGGTAAAGGAGAGCATTATGGAGAAGACTATGACTTTGAAATCATAATGGCCAAGATTTGAATTGTTTTTCAGTGTGACCTTGAGCTTCAAATTCCTTATCCATAAAATCAGCTTTGTTATGAGGATAGTCTTTTAAATAAAATTCCTGACAGTTAGTAGTTGCTCATTTAATGGTAACTTTTATTAATATCCCTGTTTGTGTTCATGAATTGTACTTTATGTATACATTCAGGTTCTTACATAATTTTTTTAAAAGATTCTTACATATTTTACCATCTTTTTCAGAAATAGCATGCATCATATTGGTAAACCTTGGTAGCTGATTATATCAGTAACAAAAACCTCCTTGTCCAATTAAATAGTGTAAGATTATAAAAACTATAACATATACATTGTTTATATAGATATCATTTACATTCATTTATAATCTGTATCTATGATTCCTTTTTTACTTGGGCACAAGATCTAAATATTGGATTCAGAGTTATCTAAAACCTGTGAAAAATTACTAGAGAGTGCAGTTAAATGGAATTTTACTGGGCAAAGGAAATGAAAAAAATAATTTAGAAAGATAATGATGTTAAATAAATGTGGAAAAATAATCTCCCTTGGAAATTAAAGAAAAGGAAACAGTGAGATACCACTTCCCATTAATTAGTGAAATAACAAAGAAAAGAAGGAAAATGGTCAACTAGAACTTGAAATTTTTTAAATGACAATACCCCAAATTTGAAGAGGGCGTGATGAAATTGATACTTTTTTTGTTTTTGTTTTTGGTGAGAGTACATTTTGCAGGAAAATTCAAATTGAAAAGCTAATTTGACTATATATATATTTATCAAGAATCAAAATTGTTTATTCACTTTGACTCAATATCCTATCTCCTGAGAATTTAGAATGCTTTGGGTCAGGAAAAGGCTAAACATGTTCCTTACAATATTAGAAACAGCTTAAGTGTTTAAATCTTGGGGATAGTTTAAAACATTTTATGTTCAACAAATACGAATTAGGAGTTTGGGATTAACATATACATACTATATGTATAAAACAGGTAAACAACAAGGACCTACTGTATAGCACAGAGAACTATACTCAATATTTTATAATAATCTGTAAAGGAAAAGAATCTGAAAAAGAATAGATATAAATATATGTATAACTGAATCACTTTGCTGGCACATGAAGCTAACACAACATTGTAAATGAACTATAATTCAATAAAAAAATAAAATAAATTAAAAAAATGAAGCTAGTGAAAAATCATGAAGACCACAAGGCATATGAAAATGCCTAATGATAAACTTTTAAGGAGAAAGGAAAAACATAAAAATTAAATGCACGCTGTGATAACAAGTACAAAACTTTGAAAATGCCCTTTCTCTCCGTTCTAGGAGGAGGTGGGTCTGGCTTATTTCTCAAGTCACTGACATCCCCAGACCTAGTGAATGATGGCCTCCCTTGAGTCCTCATTCCCTACTCCTAAAGTCAACTTGCTGTTTACAGAAACTACTTGTTTCCCT
Source organism: Monodon monoceros (assembly GCF_005190385.1). Lineage (NCBI taxonomy): Eukaryota > Metazoa > Chordata > Mammalia > Artiodactyla > Monodontidae > Monodon > Monodon monoceros. The sequence goes on along the minus strand of NW_021703782.1, from coordinate 91,218,863 downwards.
CTCTTTCATTCCTTTGGACCACACTAAACTAAGTTTTTGGTTTTTTTTTTCGGTAGGCGGGCCTCTCACTGTTGTGGCCTCTTCCGTTGCGGAGCACAGGCTCCGGACACGCAGGCTCAGCGGCCATGGCTCACAGGCCCAGCCGCTCCGCAGCATGTGGGATCTTCCCGGACCGGGGAACGAACCCGTGTCCCCTGCATCGGCAGGCGGACTCTCAACCACTGTGCCACCAGGGAAGCCCTAAACTCAGTTCTTTAAAGAGCAACTCTACCTAGTATCTAAGTGATCTAAGACATTTTTAGACTCCGCCCTCTTATGTTTACTATTTACTGTCCATGGGGCTAGGGCAAAGATCTGTAGGGGAAAGAGATGGTGCTGGAGAAAAATCTGAGTAGCATACACAGTGCTGTACTAAAGATGACCCCTTCCTTCTGGTCCTGACCCCAGTGTGTTTGGCCTAAGCAATTATGCTACATGTTCCCATTTCTTATGATTGGTTTTTTAACAAAGAAGCTTGTCACTTTTTGGAGTAAATAGCCCCAGATGGGCCACTCCCCCAAACATCCAGTCTTGCCCAAACCCATCTAAATTTAGAATGAGCACATTTTAAATGCTGTTATACCAGTAATCACCTACACTCCCTCATCCCTCACACAAACTTGGTGGGGGGGTGACTGTAGGGCATATGGTGAGCTTTGAATAGACTATATTATTACGTAAAATACTGAGAATTTTTCTTTTCTGAGTTAGTTTGGTAGTTTACAGGTTGGTTTTCATTGGTTACGTTTGTTTTTGTTTCTTATACAATATAGTTCTAGTTCTGCCACTGAATAATTGTATAAACATGGGAAACTTTAAATTTGAATTCTGGATTTATGAAAAGAGCAGGTAGAAGTTGATGTCTTTAAGACCCTCATCAGGAAACTCTGGGTGTCTTGGTTAAGTTCAAGGTGGCTTCCATGGGCCGTTTATCTTCCTCTCAGATTCCCAGGACTCAGCCTGTATTTCTCCCTGTCACTACCTGCTTCCTCTGTTGGGTTTGTATAGCCCTCAGATTCCTCGGCATTGGCTTCTGTATTTTCAGATCCTTTTTGCCTTTTTTGGTGTGTGTATGCTGAAAGGAAGCAATTATGGCCTTATTGCTTTGAGCTTTACTGTTGTGAGAAGACAGGGCACAACTGAAGTAACTGTCCAGAAAGTTAAAAAAATAATCAAAGTTATGTACCTAATCTATATTTGCCAAGTTTAATATGATAGCTGGAAATGTCTTTTAGATGGTTCTAAAAGTTACTTTTAAGAGATGACAGTTTTAGTATAGCTAATTCACTTTGTTACAAAGCAGAAACTAACACACCATTGTAAAGCAGTTATACTCCAATAAAGATGTTAAAAAAAAAAAAAAGAGATGACAGTTTTAGAGTAAGCTATTTAGAAGGGAGCCTGAGATACTGCTATTGCCAGGTCTGGTGAAATTTTCAATTTGTCTTCTGATCTTTTTTCATTTATTATTATTATTATCATCATCATCTACCCATCCATCAGTCCGTTTGTCTGTCCATCCATTTATTTATTTTTTTGTTTATTTAATTTTTTGGCTAGATTTTTTCCAGCTTTATTGAGGAATAATTTGAGGAATAAAATTGAAATATATTTAAAGTGTACAATGTGATGACTTGATATATGTATCCAGTGTGAAGGACTCACTATTGAGTTAATTAACACATTCACCGCCTCACATGTTTATCTCTCTTTTTTTTTTTTTTTGGTGTGACTTTTTTGGCAATTTTATTTTTATTGATTTATTTTTTTTATTGGGATATAGCTGTTTTATTGGGATAAAGTTGTGTTAGTTTCTACTGTACAGTGGAGTGAAGTTCACTGTGCTATATAGCAGGTTCTCATTAGTTATCTATTTTATACATATTAGTGTATATATGTTAGTCCCAATCTCCCAATTCATTGCTCCTGTCTTTTTCCCCCTTGGTGTCCATACGTTTGTTCTCTACATCTGTGTCTCTATTTCTACCTTGCAAACCAGTTCATCTGTACCATTTTTCTAGATTCCACGAATATGCGTTAGTATACGATATTTGTTTTTCTCTTTCTGACTTAATTCACTCTGTATGACAGTCTCTAGGTCCATCCACGTCTTTACAAATGAACCAGTTTCGTTCCTTGTTATGGCTGAGTAATATTCCATTGTGTGTATGTACCACATCTCCTTTATCCATTCGTCTGTCAGTGGATATTTAGGTTGCTTCCATGACCTGGTTATTGTAAATAGTGCTGCAATGAGCATTGGGGTGCATGTGTCTTTTTGAATTATGGTTTTCTCTGGGTGTATGCCCAGTTGTGGGATTGCTGGGTCATATGGTAATTCTATTTTTAGTTTTTTAAGGAACTTCCATACTGTTCTCCATAGTGGCTGTATCAATTTACATTCCCACCAACAGTGCAAGAGGGTTCCCTTTTCTCCACACCCTCTCCAGCATTTATTGTTTGTAGATTTTCTGATGGTGGCTATTCTAACCGGTATGAGGTGATACCTCATTATAGTTTTGATTTGCATTTCTCTGATGATTAGTGATGTTGAGCATCTTTTCATGTTCCTCTTGGCCATCTGTATGTCTTCTTTGGAGAAATGTCTATTTAGGTCTTTTGCCCATTTTTTGATTGGGTTGTTTGTTTTTTTGATATTGAGCTGTGTGAGCTGTTTGTATATTTCAGAGATTAATCCTTTGTCCATTGATTTGTTTGCAAATATTTTCTCCCATTCTGAGGGTTGTCTTTTCATCTTGTTTATAGTTTCCTTTGCTGTGCAAAAGCTTTTAAGTTTCATTAGGTCCCACTTGTTTACTTTTGTTTTTATTTCCATTACTCTAGTAAGTGGGTCAGAAAAGATCTTGCTGTGATTTATGTCCAGGAGTGTCCTTCCTATGTTTTCCTCTAAGAGTTTTACAGTGTCTAGTCTTACATTTAGGTCTTTAATCCATTTTGAGTTTATTTTTTTGTATGGTGTTGGAGAGGTGTGACATGTAAATTTTACTCTCGTAGCAAATTTCAATTATACAATACAGTATTGTCAACTATAGTCACCATCTTATACCTTAAATCCTCAGACCTGATTCATCTTGTACCTAAATGTTTTTACTCTTTTCCCAGCCTCTCCCTATTTCCCCCACCATTCTGCTCTCTGTTTCTGTGAGTTTGACTTTTGTTTTATTTCTTTTTAGATTCCACATATAAGTGATACCATGCAGTATCTGTCTGGCTTTATTTCAGTTAGCATAAAGCCCTCCACGTGTGGCAAATGGCAGGATTTCCTTCTTTTTAAAGGCTGAATAATAAACAGCCTAAGTATGTGGTGTGTGTGTGTGTGTGTGTGTGTGTGTGTGTGTGTGTGTGTGTATCACATTTTCTTTACCCGTTCATCTGTTGACACATACTTAGGTTGTTTCCATGCCTTGGTTATTGTGAGTAATGCTACAATGAACATGGAAGTGTGGATATCTTTTTGAGATACTGATTTCATTTTCTTTGGATACGTATCCAGAAGTGGGATTGCAGGATCATATGGTAATTCTATGTTGAATTTCTTGAGAAATCTCCATACTGTTTTCCATAGTGTCTGTACCAGTTTACATTCCCACCAAGTACACAAGGGATCCCTTTTCTCCACATCCTTACCAAAATTTTTCTTTTTTCTTTTTGATGATAGACATCTTAATAGGTATGAAGTGATACCTCATTGTAGTTTGGGGTTTTTTTGTGGTATGCGGGCCTCTCACTGTTGTGGCCTCTCCTGCTGTGGAGCACAGGCTCCGGACACGCAGGCCCAGCGGCCATGGCTCACGGGCCCAGCCGCTCTGCGGCATGTGGGATCTTCCCGGACCGGGGCACGAACCCGTGTCCCCTGTATCGGCAGGCAGACCCCCAACCACTGCGCCACCAGGGAAGCCCTCATTGTAGTTTTGATTTGCATTTCCCTGATGATTAGTAATGTTGAGCACCTTTTCATGTACCTGTTGGCCATTTGTATATCGTCTTTGGAAAAATGTCTGTTCATGTCCTTTGCCCGTTTTTAAATTGAGTTGTTTGTTTTTTTGCTACTGAATTGTGTTTCTTATATATTCTGGATATTAACCTTTTGTTGGATATGTGATTTGCAATATTCTCTCCCATTCCATAGATTGCCTTTTCATTTTGTTGATGGTTTGCTTTGCTGTGCAGAAGCTATTTTTTAAATTAATTAATTAATTAATTAATTGACTACGTTGGGTCTTCGTTGCTGTGTGTGAGCTCTCTCTAGTTGCGGTGAGCGAGGGCTACTCTTCGTTGTGGTGCTCAGGCTTCTCATTGCAGTGGCTTCTCTTGTTGCAGAGCATGGGCTCTAGGCGTGTGGGCTTCAGTAGTTGTGGCACGTGGGCTCAGTAGTTGTGGCTCATGGGCTTAGTTGCTCTGCAGCATGTGGGATCTTCCCGGACCAGGGCTTGAACCTGTGTCCCCTGCATTGGCAGGCAGATTCTTAACCACTACACCACCAGGGAAGTCCCAACTGTGCAGAAGCTTTTTAGTTTGATATAATCCCACTGTGTATTTTTGCTTTTGTTGCCTTTGCTTTTGGTGTCAAATCCAAAAATTTATTGCCAAGACCAGTGTCAAAGATCTCATCCCCTATGTTTCTTTTAGGAGATTTACAGTTTTAGGTCTTTGCTCAAATCTTTAATCCATTGATTTTTGTGTATGATGTACAAGAGGCATCTAGTTTCATTCTTCTGCATGTGGTTATCTTGTTTTCTCACCACCATTTACTGAAGAGACTATCCTTTTCCTATTGTATATTCTTGACTTCTTTGGCATAAACTAATTGACCGTATATGCATGGGTTTATTCCTGGAATCTCTATTCTGTTTTATTGATTTATGCATCTGTTTTTATTCTAGTTATGCCAGTACCATACTGTTGTAATTATTAATACTATAGCTTTGTAGTATAGTTTGAAATCAGGAATTGTGATGCCTCCAGGTTTGCTGTTGCTTTGGCTATTTGGGGTCTTTTGTGTTTCCATATGAATTTTAGGATTGTCCTATTTCTGTGAAAAATTCCATTGGAATTTTGATATGGATTGCACTGCATCTGTAGATAACTTTGGGTAGTAAGAACATTTTAACAATATTAATTCCTGTAATCTGTGAACATGGAATATCTTTCCACTTATTTGTGTGGTCTTCAGTTTCATTCATCAATGTTTTATAGTTTTCAGTGTGTAGATCTTTTACTTACTTGGTTAAACTTATTCCCAAGTATTTCATTCTTTTGGTGTTATTGTAAGACATTGTTTTCTTAATTTCTCTTTCTGATATTTGTTGTTAGTGTATAGAAATGCTACTGATTTCTCCCCCCTGATTTTGTGGATTGATTTTGTATTCTGTAACTTTACTGAATTCATTACTTAGTAATTTAGTTCTAACAGTTTTTTGGTGGAGTCTTTAGGTTTTCTGTATAATATGTCATCTGCAAATAGAGAGACAGTTTTACTTATTCCTTTCTGATTTGGATGCCTTTTATTTCTTTCTCTTTACTCATTGCTCTGGCTAGAACTTCCAGTACTATTTTGAATAAAAGTGGCAAGAGTGGGCACCCCTGCTTTGTTCCTAAAGCCATAAAAGTTGAGGCACTAGATGTATGGTCCAAACCCATCGCTCCTCAGAGAGAAGCTGGGAGTTGGGGGTTCCCTCTTGGTTGTATGGTACGGTGCTGGGGTGAGGTTTATGGTGAGAGTGTGTCTCAGCCTTTCCAACCCATTTCTGTGTGAGTATTTTCTCACTTGCCCAGAGTATTTTCTCATTTGCCCAATGTATAGGAATCATTCAGCTACCTTCTGGATTTCTCTCAGAGAGAATTGCTCCATGTGTAGCCATGTATTCATGTGTCTGTGGGAGCAGGGAAATTTAGGAGCTTCCTGTGTTGCTATCTTGGTCCAGAGTCTCTCTTTCATTAATTTATTATTTAATGTGATAAATAAAACAATATAGTTATGTACAGAATGAAAAGCAGCACATTGGAGAGCTTGACTAATTCCAGGAAAGACTTTAGGGAGAAGATGATATCTGAGCCAAATTTTAAAGAAATAAAACAATTTTTTTCCAGGAAGACCAGGGAGTACAGAGAAATTCCAGGCAGAGGAAACAGTATATGCAAACGCACAGAGATATAAGAGTGTGGTATGGTAGGGCCATAAGGACAGATCAGTTGATTGAACAAGAGTCATGTCATAAAGAGCCTGAAGTGTCTTGCTAAGGAGCTTGGATTTGATATTTTTGAAAATGGGGAGCAATTTTTTGAAAATGAAGCGTTCAAGCAAAGGAAAGTGTGATTCTTTTTGTTCCTTTAGAAGGATGGACTGACAGTAGACAAGGCTGGAGACACCAGAGTAGCTGTGAAGATGTCCAAGTAAGAGATGATGGATACAGGCATTAATCAGTTGGGATGGAGAGCAAATACAAATTTTAAAATATGTAGGAGATAAACTTGATAGAGATTGATATTTTTGGTATTGGAGGTGAGGAAAGCAAAGGAGTCAAGGGTTACTTCCTGCCTCTGGCTTGGGAAACTTGGTGACTTTTGTGACCATATACATAGAGAGAGGCACTGGAGAGGTAAGGCTCTTACATTGGATTCCAGGTTAGGCTGCTATGATAGAGACCTCAAAAACACAGTTCCTGAAAAAAAGATAAAGTTTATTTTTCTCCCCTCTAAATGTCAGGACAGCGGGTCCAGTGAACTCAAAACCTTTTCCTTCTCTCTTTTTGTTCTGTCATTTTCCAACGTGGTTTCCATACCAAGATCTAAGATGTCTGGGCCAGCTCTGGCCATCATGGACACATACTATGCACACACCTTCCCTTCAACGGCATGGTTTAGAAGCTGACCTCATCATTTCTGTTTATATCCATTCTGCTCACATACATGGACCAATCTTAATTACAAGGCTGTATCAGATGTGAAGGAGGCTAGGAAAAGTCTTAACTTGGGCAACTAGATGCCAGTTAAAATTCTGGTCTGTTATTAAAGGAAAAAGGGGAGCATGGATAGTGGAGGACAGACAGCAGTGTTTGCCATATGTGTGTCAAGTTTCAAGTGGAAATGTCCAGTATGTATTTGGAATATATAAGCCTAGATCAGAAATGGGGTCTGAGTTGAAGGGAGGGAATTTGCATTTAAGGAGCATGAACTCTTTTCATCCTTCCCCTGTGGCAGATACTGTCAGTTCTCCCCAAGTATCCATCCTCTTTATCTTCCTATCGGCAACAGGAGTTTTAGAAGGGCAAGTGGCTATTCAGCTTAGAAACTCTGCTTACCAGCCTCTCTTTCAGGTAGATGTTGTTACCATGTAATGAAAGAATGGACTTTTAAGTTTAAACCATTTTTTTTAGTTAGACATGCTGGAGCAGTAGAGGAAGAAGAGAGAATGTTGGCAACTCGAGGCCTTACACAGTTTGGCCAGATGCCTCCAACTTTCACATTTAAATTACTTTTCGCCAACTTGTGTAGTTTTTTTTTCCAACCACCAGATTGCGAAGGCCTTAAATTCACAGGGTCACATCATTCCCATTTGACCAAGAGCAGTGCCCTTTTGTATGAAAACAACTTTTTAAATGTAACTGTCACTTACATTGAATTGTTTTAGAAAAATCATTCTAGGCTTCATTTCCTTCTACATTCTTCTATATGTATGAATGTATGTATGACATATGTGACAGTTTCCACCACTAAACTGTGAATCCTTAGACCCATGTATAATTTAGTCATCTTTGTAGCTTTATGTCTGTCATGCTGTAGGTTCTGTATAAATGTATCTTGAAGTGGATAAAACCAATAGGAGCAGCTCTCGTATCCCATCTTTTCCCTCTTTCCACCTCTATTGCTATCACATGTTCGTTTTTGGAAAAAAGGCAAAGTGGAGATTTTAAAAGCCCGACAGCAGAAAGCTGCTTAAGAAATTGCTTTGAGTCCTCAGGAGGGAAGCATGACAGGAGGTGAGAGAATGGGTTTTATACACTGCATAGTAAGTGTAATAAACTCCAAGCTGGGAGGGCAGCAAGGGTGCTCTGTGTGGGTTAATTGGTGCCCTGCCTACACTTGAGAGGAAAATAAATTTTCAACCACATCAAAGTCTCCTGAAGAAGAAAAAAATGCTCATTAAAAATGCCATTTCCGGGCTTCCCTGGTGGCGCAGTGGTTGAGAGTCCGCCTGCCGATGCAGGGGACCCGGGTTCGTGCCCCGGTCCGGGAAGATCCCACATGCCGCAGGAGCGGCTGGGCCCGTGAGCCATGGCCCCTGGCGTCCGGAGCCTGTGCTCCACAGCGGGAAGGGCCACAGCAGTGAGAGCCCCGCGTACCGCAAAAAAAAAAAAAAAAAAAAAAATGCCATTTCCAGGAACCCTGGCAGCCAGACAGTAAGAAGACTGAGAAATCACCTCTGTCGAGCTTGCTGCTCCCTCAAACTTTGAACTGTTTGCCTTAGAAGAACAAAGAAAGTATGTATATAATATATTTAAATTCAGCTTCTTAGAAAGTGGAATGATTTAGCTAGAGTTGGCCTCCATCAGTTTGAGGCCTCCTAAAGCCTCAAAATTTATTACTAGGAATGTGTAAAAATTCACCCTTGGATACGCCTCCATCTCAGTCTCATAAACTGCTTACAGCATAGTACATGGATGCATCCAAAATCATATTGCTACTACTCATGATGGGGGAAGATGCTGAGAAAGAGCAGATTGGATTCTATATTTAATCCTGATGGAAGATTTTATGGTTCATAGATTTTTTCTACCATTTACCTCATTTATCCTGAGACTGAATCATTGTTAGATTGCTGAGGACAGGGAATGTACTTTTTTCTCTTTTAAATTTCAGAATAGTTTTATATTTATGGAAAGGTTGCAAAACTGTTACAGAGAATTCCCATATATCCTTTACCCAGCTCCCCCAATGTTTTAATTCTACCTAACTATGGTACATATTTCAAAACTGAGAAAATAACATTAGTACAATACTATAAACTAAACTACCAACTTTATCCAGATTTTGTCAGTTTTTCCACTAATGTCCTTAATTCCACAATTATTCCATAATTCAATCCAGGATACTGCATTGCATTTAGATCTTATTTACTTTTATTTTCTGCTACCCAGAACAGTGCTGGATAGGTGCTCAATATATGCTTGCTAAGAGAACAAACTGGAGAAAACAACCAGAATTTAACAGATGCTTAGGAGGGGATTCAGAGTGGGAACCACGGAGGTATCTGCTGCACAGAATTCAAGTTGGAGGGTGATTACACAGCAGACCCTGGATCTGGTAGCTGGCAGGTCATTGCAGACTTGTCTCCATAATGTCAATGGAGGGATGGGGGCAGTGGACAGCTTCAGTGGCTGAAGAGTGAGTGGGAAGGGGAGACAGTGAGTGCAGAGAACTTTGAAAGCAGTTTGTCAATGAAAGCATGGAAAAGTTCAGTGATTGAAGGAGATATAGGTCCTGAGAACAGTATTAGGAAAGGGAATGGTGAACCTGATTTGTAGTCAGAGGAAAGGAAAACTTAAAGGTGGGGAGGAATTAAGGCCCAATAAAGATGAGATGATTGTTGAAGTCACAGCTGGGAGAAAGCAGGGGAAGTAGGATTTGGAGTCTAGGTGCAAAAGCTAGCCTTCGGAAAGGAGGAGAAAAACTTCTTTCTGCTGAAATAGAAGAAAGGGGGAAATATGTGAATGAATGTCTTGGATCTATTTGCCCAATTTCCCTCTTTTCTTTTTCATCTAGTTTTAATGGCTTCTAATTTTTAAAGAGAAGTAGAAAGATCAACTTCTGAGAGTGAGGGAAGCAGGAATGAATTGTAATCAAGGCCCTCAGAGACTGATAAATATTGTTGGAGTATCTGCTCTGGGTTAAGGAAAATGAAATCAACTGAGAATGAAAGAAAAGAATGATAGAGCGTCATTGAGGGCCCGGAGATCTGTTACATTTTGGGTCTGGAGCTAATGATACATTGGTGCCACTCTTAGGCTGCCAGACTCCCCCGAGGACATGCTAGCTTTTAAAAATTCACTTTTCCATTTCCTTTCATATTATTACATCATTGGTCAAATTATTTGCTTTGTTCTGGAATTCAATGAATCGGCTTTGTTGAACTAACAATGGATACCTTTGTTATGGAGTAGCCTGTCATATTAACAATGGAATTTTTCTCCTTTGTTTATAGTAGATAATTCTAGGAATATTTATCCTAATAAAAACAATAACTATAATCAGAATTTCCTGAGTACCTGTTATGTTGTAGCACTGTACTAGACATTTTACATATACTAGACATATGTGTACAAGGCATCTCAGTTTCAAATGTGGGAACTAAGTCTTGGAGACAGTCATTCTTTCAACAAGTATTTATTGTGTCCTCCGTGTGTCAGGTTTCATTTGAGGCAATTGGGATACATCAGTGAGAAACTAGACAAAGATCCCTGACCTGTGAAGTCACATTTTAGCAGAAAATCTAAGTGGGTAACTATCTTAGTTTGGGCGGCTATAATAGCATACCATAGACTGGGTGGCTTATAAACAACAGAAATTTATCCTCATAGTTCTGGAGGCCAGAAGTCAAAGATCAAGGCACTGGCTGATTTGACATCTGGTGAGGGCCTGCTTCCTAGTTCACAGACAGCTGTCTCTTTGCTGTGTCCTCACATGGCAGAGCGAGTGAGGGGCTTCCTCTTTGGGTCTCCTTTATAAAGGCACTAATCTTATTCACGAGGCCTCCACCCTCATGACCTAATCACCTCCTAAAGACCCTACTTCCAAAAAGCATCACATTGGGCATTAGGTTTCAACATACGAATTTTGGGCGGAACACAAATGTTCAGTAAATAGAAGAAAGTGATTTGCCTAAATTCACATAAGTAAGTAGGTACAGTGACTTACTAATATTTGGTTGCCTTGTGTCCATTTCACTTTCTTTTGGTAATCTTTTGGGGAAAATTTGCCACTTTCCCTATTTGATACAGTTTTGTAGAACAGTTAATCAGGGTGTATGCTGTTTTCAAGAGTAGGTGTATGTATGTAGCACATTTTGCTTTCTATCAAGTAGACATTTGATCACATCTTTGTCATTTTTATGGACACAGCTTATCTTTGAATAGTCCAGCCTGTGTCTGGGAGTTTTTATTTTGAAATAAACTTTTTGAACAGAAAATAAACAAAAGAGTAGGAATATGACTAGTCTTTACTAGGTTAATTGACTAGGCCAATTGAATGATTTATTTATTTTTCATGAAATTTGAATCCTGTATAAAAAAATACAGGACCGAGAATCATTGGAAGTCATCCATCCTTCTGTTTTCCTGAAGATGTTTTTTCAAGTGAGATCCCCTGATGTGTCTGTGGTTTTTGTCTTTTCCAAGACTGGTTTGCCAGCCTTTCCTTGAATTCTGAGATCTCCCCGATAGTGTTGCATCATCATCATTATTTTTGCTTAAGTTAGCCTTCGTTTCTGTTGCTTACCATCAAGGAACCTAGATTTGTCTAATTCCAGAATCAATCCCTTAAGTGCATGAAGCTTCACTGGCATACATGCCACAACACATGGGAGTTCCTGAGGGTTGTTCAAGGGACTTTTTGTTACTATACATATGCTGGTTTGAAAAATTTCTGAATCTAGACAGAGTAGGAGATCAAATCATCTGTGTCTCTTGATATTGAGCATGACTTAGGATGAACCCTGCTTCATTTCCCTTGGGATATGGAACAAGCTAGACAGAATATCAAATTAGCTTTTGCTCAGTTGGCCCTCCTACCATTGTGAAGTACTTTGAGGATTGGGCAATGGTCTTATGGCAATTTCATGTGCTTGTTGTGACATTATTCCAGCTCCATGGGCCCAGTCCACAGCTCCTGCTACCTCTGGAGACTTACACTGCTGGCCCTGGCTGTCAGCGTTCAGCTGACATGAGCACAGGCAGAACAGCCAGTGTTGCTGTCACTCGCAGGGATCATCTATATTTGTGGAAACATGGTAATGCTGTTCCTAGCCTCCATGCAGGACTGCAGCATTGTCCACACATTAGGTACCACTCAGATTGTAAGCATCACAGATGGCAGTCCCAGAGTCAAACAATGAAGTGTCCCTGATTCCTGGTGTGGAACTGGCTTCTTGCCTATTTCTTCCTGCTTGGTGTGATACCTCTGGATGCTGGCCCAGACTTCTTTCTTAGGATTCTCTTTGTGGTTGTTTCCTCATGCTTTCTCTAGGAGTTTCAGACTCAGAACTTAGCTCTATCCTCTGGATTTCTCTTTCTCATCTGTTTTATACAAGAGCTAATTCCAGGATATGCTCTGTATGTGCAGAGACTCTCACTACTCTTCACCCCTCGCCTGCCTGACTCCTGATCCTGCCTCTTCTTGCATTTTCTACTGAACGCCACTAAAGAACCGGCTTTACCATTTACCAGCTCTCTGCAGTGTAAGGGCAGGACCATTCCTCAAATTGACAGAGCTCAGTGCAGAGATTCCAATGAGTGTTCACATATCATGATATCTCAGTATTTATGTTATACATCAGGCTAACACATTGTTACATAAAATATCTTCTGTCCACCTATCTTGACTAATATACCTTCATGATGACTTAGAATGTCAAGTTTCTTGGACTTCTCAGAGTTCTACTCCTGAACACGGCAGCTTGAAGGAACCTGACCCCTAGTCCATACTTTGGCTCCCTCTTTTCTTCTCACTCTGGCTCTGTCCAGTACCATGAGTGGACTCATGTGCGTATGTGTGGATACCCCAGCCTATAGGTAGGTACAAGTGTCATCCACGTCCACATACACAGGTCTCTCTTGGCCACTCCTTGGGCCTAGGAGTATCCTATTCATTGGTGTGGGCTGGTCTGCTCTCAGGATGAAGGGCCCAGGGAAGTAGTCTTCTCTGGTTCTGGAAGTGGGCCCAGGGCCACTTTTGGCAGGGAATTCTGGGGTCCAGTTATGAGAAGAATGGTGTTGAGGGAGAAATGCAGGCTGTGGATAACCATGTACCCTTGGCTCCAGGAAAGCCTTGCTCCGTGAGAAAGGACATGATCAGAAAAGTTCAGGGATCTTCTTCCCCAAGTTTAAAGGTATAATGGTAAATGGCCAAGCCAGTCTCATTCTCCTGTAATGCTGGCAGTGTATGTCAGTTCAGCCACGCTCCTCATCTTCATTAGGGAGCATTGGGGGCAATACGGAGATAATGGTCATCTGTATGTTCAAGATGAGGAAAATGTAAAATACAATGTTTCTGACCTACTTCTCAGAAGGCAGTGAACATGAAGAGAGTCTCATTGTCTCTGGCTTTTCAGGAACTTATGTAAATGATATCAGTTGTTTCCGAATAGCATTATGGACTAAAATGGCAAGTATAAATGAGAAACAATTCAAATATCACATACGTGAGAGAAAACTCCACATGGTCCCAACATCAGTGAATATTTCACTCTTAATTCTGTGCAAATATTAATGACAGATTGCATTCTAGCTATTCTGCCTTTATTCCATAGAGCAAACATTTATTGACTATCTATTATGTTTTGAATTCTGACTGCGAAGCTAGGGAGGAAGGAGGTAGAATTTGAGCTGCATCTGGAGGGATAAGTAGGTTATTGGTGGATGATCAAATTGGGAGATGTCCTTAACAGGCAAGTTTCCTTGTCTGTACATGGGGATAATGATAGTCCTTATCTTATAGGGATTTTATGAAGATTAAAAGAGTAACAAAGGACAGACACATAGATCATAGCTTGTACTCAATAAACATTAACTATTCCTATGATTTCTTTCTGGGAAGAACGATAAGATAAAGATGTGGAATATGAACTTGTTTGAGGAACAGGGAGCAGATTTTTGCACAAAAACAGTTTGCACAAGAGAATTGACTGGAGATTAGTTTAAAGAGCTGATTGAAACCAGATTGTAGCATCTGAAAGAATTTAAATATTGTTCCATAGGAAAGGGGACTCACTGAGATCAAGGGGAAACTTGAGTGGACACATAATAAGATTTATCATTTTAGGGCTTCCCTGGTGGCGCAGTGGTTGAGAGTCCGCCTGCCGATGCAGGGGACACGGGTTCGTGCCCCGGTCCGGGAAGATCCCACATGCCGCGGAGCGGCTGGGCCCGTGAGCCACGGCCACTGAGCCTGCGCGTCCGGAGCCTGTGCTCTGCAACGGGAGAGGCCGCAGCAGTGAGAGGCCCAAGTGCCGCAAAAAAAAAAAAAAGATTTATCATTTTAGAAAATTCACTTATATGATGTCATAGAGGATGATTTAGAGATGGAAGAGAATAGAAACAAGATAATCTGCAATTATTAAGATAACAAATGAGAAGGAATTAAAGTAGGCTAAGGTTGTGGAATGCATAAGAGACGGTGAATGTTGGCAGTAAATTTAATGGCACTTGTTTCAAAGGGTTAGGAAAGTCAAGTGACAAAGATACTTGAAGGTTTCTGGCTGTTGCGGTAGCTGAGGTCAAGGGCAATGAACAGATATTTCAGTGAGGTGATAGAGTGAGAGAGAAGAGGCCTAAAACATTCAGTAGAAAGGATATGTGAAGGAAGAAGGAACAACAAAGGAAAAATTGAAGGATAATGGTAATGAGAAGAGATGATGCCAGCAGAGAGTTAAAGGAGCCACAGGAAGAAGGTGGGGTTAAGGTTGGAAAGTGCCAAAGATGAGATGCTAGAATGAGATAGATATTGAAAAGTGGCCATTGGATTTGCCAGTCAGGAGGTCATTGGTTATCTTAGTGAGGCTGAGAATTAAGTGACAAGAAGAAACAGCTTGTTAGATCTGGTTATTGTGAATTTTGGGGGCATTTTTTCTTTTGCCATGTTTGAATATATATGATACTTTTATTAAAAAAGTAAAACCATATTTATATTTGTGCATGAATGTATTTGTATATTTGCTTCTCAGAGATATGGAAAAATAATGCTTTGTGGTTAATAGTGTTTACTTCAAGATAATGGGAATTAAAGAGTAGTGGAGAGATATTAGTAATATTTTCTTTGTAAACTTTTTATGGTTTCAGTGTTTAAGAGTATTTCTTTTATAATAAAAATATTCAAAATATGACATTTACTAATAGTGGGTAACTTGAAAAAGTAGATTCATGCCTACCAAAAATTAGATGAATATTAGTAATAGTAATAATAATAAATAAAATAGAGTATAAATAAGCCACAGAAGAAAATAGAGTAAGTATCAAAGCTCTGAAGTGTAGATGACTTCCTAAGCTCAGAAAAAATACAGATATCACAAAGAAACATACTTATTTCTAGGTAAATATTATAAAAAATTTAAAGTTAATTATAAAAACCTCATAACTAAACATAGATGGGGCAAACAGTAGATTGGGGAAAGCTGCAGCAGATGTAGCAGAAAGTCTAGTATCTTTATTATACAGAGTCAGGAACATGTAAACTGTTAACAGATGGGTAAGGACTTCCAGCAAGTTCTGGTACATAATTTCTGCAAGCTCTCCATTTTCTCTCTCTTCTTTGAAAGTTGAGTGGGAGAAGTGACCTCTGAGTGTGCTTCCTGTGAGGTAGGTTTTAGTTCAAGAGAGCAACTGTCTTTTCTCCCTGGACTCATCCTCCTTCAGAACCAAGAGGTGTTTTTTGTTTTTTGTTTTTTGCCTTGCTGAGTGCCAGGTTGGTCTCACTTCCTCTCTGAATCGTGAAGCATTTAAAGATAAAATGACTGTACTCAGAATCTTCTCAACTTTCCAGACCCTCCTGACTGGAAAAAAATGGAAACAAAAGCCTTGTTGCACTGAACTACCTTAAGCCAACTTTGAGGAGGTTATGCTGTCCTTTGGCTTAGGATGAGCTTTTCTAGCCATTTTAGATAAAACCAGTATTTTATCCTGGTCTCTGAAATCATGCAAAAGAAGAACTTCCAAAACATTTTAAAAAGCAGAAAAACCACAGACTTGATCAAAGTCTTCAGCATTTATGGACAGAACAAGACTCAGAGGGACCTTCCAAGATACCCTCTCTGTGCATAATTTAACAGAGTGACATAGAAAGAGTAAAACTTTACTAAAATAGAGTTCTTGATTGTTTTGTTCATCTGAGCACCACAGCTTGGTTCTAAGAGTCAAGCAGAATCTAAGTACCTATATTTAATAATTTTTATGGGACTTTTTGAGAATGGTGACATAATTTGTCAAGAATCCACACTCTGAAATAAGAATTACATGCTCTAAATTGGGCACATCTACACATTAACTACATGTGAAACATTATCAAGTGGGATCCTCATATCAGTTCAAACTCTCACTTGCTCAGTATGTGGTGATATCTGTTAGAAACTGAATAATTTTGGTTCTGATCCAGCCTATCCTTTCCCTTGCATTTTTGCATATCTGCGTTAGAATGTCCCTTGCCTGTTTCACGTTTACCAGGATTTGTACATTTCTTAGTTTTTGCATCTACAAATGTCCAATATTCACTTTCTGTACAGAATTTTGATTCTCTATAATTTGTCCAGTAAAATGCTCACCAGATGCTTGAGGTTAACTTTGGGGGTATGTGTTAGTTTGTTTGCTGGATCTAAAGTTCTGGTGTTCCATCCTGTTTTCAATTCTCTGCTGGCTTTTTGCTCTCCAGCACTCTTCCTACAGTGTTTTAGAACCCTTTGCTGCCCATTAGAATCCCTGATGAGGGGGTAGATTTTAAAACGTGTAAGTGCTCAGGTCACACTCCAAACTCATCAGAATCTATTGGGGTGAGACTTGAACATCAATATTTTTTTAAAGCTCCCCAAGTGATTCTAATGTGCAGCTTGGTTCGACAAACATTACTCTAGGGTTCAAGGGGACATTTTTACGCTATTTCTTTTGGTACGAATTTACTTCCTTGTTGGTGCCAAAAGTAAATGAATCATCTGATTCTATAGTGTAGTGATACTTCCTGTGTAACTCTATTAAGCATCGCCTTAGCAGCAGTAGCCTTTTTAGATAAAACCAATATTTTATCCTGGTCTCTGAATCATGCAAAAGAAGAACTTTCAGAACATTTGAAAAAGCAGGGAAACCAAAGACTTGATGATTTCAGGGCTCCAAGTCTGAAGCATTCATGGCCAGAATGAGACTCAGAGATCTTCTAAGATACCTTCTCTGTGTGCAATTTAACAGAGAGACATAGGGCGAATAAAGCTTTACCAAAATAGAGTTCTTAGCTCATGAATATGGCTATTTAAGCATTTCACATTCAGTATTATGTAGGCTGGTAGCTAGCATTATGAGTATGGGAGAGCCTTCTTTAAGAATTGGGCTTCTGATTAGTTACTTGTAAGCTGTTTTTCATGGGGTGAGTGGTTATCTGTCATCAATATTAAGTTGATGGAGGAGTGATAGACTTTTCTTTTTATTCTAGGTCTGGAATTTTTATGATGGGTTTAGACCTACAGGGTTTCTGAGAGACGGCAATTTCTCTGTTTTCTATTTCTCCAATCCCTACATGTGGGGATTTGAAGGTGACATGTCACCTATTATCTTCATGCAGAGTGATAGTTTAAATCTTTCTAAATAATGTTTGATTCACACCACCCTGCAGGGGAGGCCACTGTGCCTGTAGCATCTCTTTTTCCAAGCTGTTGTGTATAGGGCCAGAGGCTGGATTCTGAGGGACAGTGCCTCACTGGAGACTGGGAAGCAGGTCCAAGATTGGCCATAAAAGCAAGAAGCTGGCATGAGGCTAGATTTAGAAGCCTTAAGTTTAACTTTGAGCCCAACTCTGAGACCAGCAGAGTTCAATGAACTAGGAAAAATGAGAGGTGCACAGTGAGTGATTGTGAAGTAGTTTTGAAAAATTCTGGAGATGGAGATCAGTGATTCTAATTTTTGACAACATCATGCCAGGTATCTCTATAGTGAGTATTATTTACTAGTGGTTCAGATGGGATAGACACTGAAATAAACATCCCCAGGGCTATTTGGTTTGAATGGTTTGGTATATTCCAGAAGTATTGGTATTATTTATGCAAACATCAATTTTGTCTCTGCCTCACTTGTAACCAATTTCAAATTAATATAGTGAAAATGATGTTTTAGTGAGGTTTATTAAGGCAAACAGTTGGTGACGCTTGTGAATATAAGTCCATCAATTCCTTCATTTCTTCATTCAGCAGACATTTATTGGGTGCCTACCATGTGCTAGACCTATGATATAAAATTTATAGAATTCATTTTTGCCACTTTAAAAAACATCTTTATTGAGCTATAATTCATATACCATAAAATTCACCCATTTACAGTGTGCAAAATATATGATTTGTCTATTCTGGACATTTGATATAAATGGAATCACACAAGGAATGGTCTTTTGTGTCTGGCTTCTTTCACTTAGCATAATATTTTCAAGGTTTATTCATGTTGTAGTATGTATCGGTACTTCATGACTTTTTATTGCCAAATAATATTCCATTTTATGGATGTATCACATTTTATTTATTTGCTCTTTAGGTGATGGACTTTTGGCTTGTTTCTACTTTTTGGCTATTGTGAATCATGCTGCTATGGACATTCGTGTACAGGTTTCTCTTGGGTATATACCTAGGAGTGGAATTGCTGGGTTATATGGTAACTAAGTTTGTTACTATGTTGAGAAACTACCAAACTATTTTCCAAAGTGGCTACATCATTTTACATTTCCACCAGCACTGTATGAGGGTTCTAATTTTCTGTACATCCTTATCAGCACTTGTTATTATCTGTCTTTTTTATTGTAGGCATCCTCGATTTTGCTACTTTTAATGACAAATATATGGTGTTTACTACCCTTTAGGTTTTCGTAATTGGGTTTTATAAGTAACAGGACAGAAATTGTCTACTTTGAAATTATGCTGTTGCAATGGAAAGTTTTATCTTACGCTGGTTTAGTCTTTATAAAATAAGATGCAGTATGAGAATCTTTGCAGCAAAACAAGGTAGATGATATAGCAACTCTGAATGAATTCTATGAATGAAAATTAATTCATCCAAGATCGAAAAACCTGTGGCACAGCGAGCTCTCAGCATTCTGAGAACCGGGGCTGTTTGGTAAAGCATGAGCCAGATCCTCACGGTTGTTTGCCTGAGGATACGAGAGGTCAGCACAGCTCTCAAAAGACTTCCTCTTGAAAGACGGAAAATATGATTGGCAGGAGTGCGGAAAAGCGCCAAGATTGAGAGCAGGACTGGTTCCTGATTCTAAGACCGAATCATGACCTCTGGATCAGGACATGAGAACAAGAGAGCTCTGTATTGCTAGTGTTGGATATGAGGGCCTGCTCTGTCCCAGGCTGACCATCTTGAGCTGCAGGTAACATCTGGCAGCAGGAATGAGAGACAAGCCTGCATCTGCTGACTGTCAGCTTTCCCAGAATCACAGGGACAGCAGAGTCCTAATCCTACCAGGCCTTGCACCCTTACCAAACGTGGCCACCCCTCAAATTTAAACCCTTTTTGTCTTATTTGTTCCTGTACTTGCTTGCTGTTAGTGTTGTGTAGTCCTCTTGCCTGACCCAAGTACACACTTACTTCTCTCCCCTTCCCAAACGTTTCCTGGGTGCCCTCTGGAACATTCATTCCTTATTCGACAAACTCTGTTCTTTTCAATCTCTTTTTTTTGGCTGCCTGCACGGCATGCAGGATCGCCAAGCAACATGGGCTTCCCCGACCAGGGATGGAACCCGCGCCCCTGCATTGGGAGTGAGGAATCTTAACCACTGAACCGTCAGGGAAGTCCCTTCAGTCTCTTTTCTGAAAGATCCTTCCACCTCCTGCCTTAACTGAAATGGGCTCTCACTTCAGGGCTCACCCCTCCCCCTGCGGCCCCCTCAAGTGGCAGCAGCTCATTCACTCAACTCTCAGCTGCTAGAGAGATCAACATCCCGCTGGCCCCACTGCACTCAACAGCCCATCCCTCTTCCAGTGCCACTGGAGATGTTCCCTCCGGTGAAGTTCATCCTATCTAGCTAAGCTGTCCTCCATGCGCCAGATCACTGATGTCATCCATGACTCTTGCTCCCACATCATGTTCGTGGACCGGTCCTTGGCTCAGTCCTTGCATCGTCTGAGTAAATGCCATGCCCATATGGACAATGTCCCCAGGACCCTATCCTCACAGTTCCCTGACACTTTATTTCATTTATTTTTTTACATAAGGTTTTTCTTTTCTTTTCTTGGCCAGGACGCACAGCTTGCAGCTTGCAGGATCTTAGTTCCCAGACCATGGATTGAACCCGTTCCCTCGGCAGTGAAAGCACGCAGTCCTGACCACTGGAGCACCAGGGAATTCCCTCCCTGACATTTTAAACTCTGATGACTCTCAGTCACCCACTCCAGGCCCACACCTTAGCCTCATCGGCAAACCTAACATACCCATCTCTTAAATCTTATCTTCTAAGTACTCACGGTTTGCTATGATCCCTCATTCAGCTTGTTCTCTCTCTCACTTGTTTTATGCCTGTTTTTTGGCCTCATTTTGGACCTACTTTCTCTCAACCAAAAATGTATAACAGTGGGGAAAAAAGCAAGGCTTTGGTTACATTTTGCTGGGTTTAAACCTATGTTTATTGTTTGTTGGATGTCTATATTTTCTCATATGTTAGTTGTTTAGAGTTCTCCTTTGAGTAATTTATTTCAGGTAGGATCAGTTTGGGACCTTTGCATACCTGAGAATGCATTTCTGTTACTTTCACACATGTCATGTTGTCTATATGTGGATTTCTTTTTATTGTGTTTTCCCCAAAAAACTCAAAACACATTGCTGCATAGTGCTTATTGTTGTGTCATTCTGGGGCCAGACTGAGTATTCTTTCTTTCTTTCTATCTAGTAGACGGTGGTAGTTAGTGTTTTCCTCATCTAGTTCTTCTGGTTCCTTTGGGAAAATCCATGTGGTTCTGTTGAGCCTCATTCCGTGCTGGCCCTGACCCCCCTCCCCACGCCCCACGTAATGCAAGCAGATCGGTCAGAGTACCAGTCACTGGAGATAGTGGATTGCTTCTCACTGGGATCCTGACTCAACCAGGGCCAATCAGAACTTCCCTGGGATTGATATAAGGAGTTGACAGAAAGAATTGTTTCTGCTAGGTTTGGTTAGTAAGCAATGTGAGGCTGGGGTAACAGAGGGTACTGATAGCTGTCTCTCTCTCTGTCATTTGTCTGTCTGTCTATCTACCCATCTATAGATATATCTAGATAGATAGGTAGATAGATATAAAGGTAGAGGGAGAGAGACTGAGAGAGAATGAATGTGAAAATGAAGGTAAGCAGAGGCACACAGACTTGAGAAATGGAAAGAGGAAGATAGCTCTGAAGATACCACGTGGAGCCTACTTCAGCTGACTCTAAACCAAATTCATTCTGGACTTCCCACAACTTCCCAGATTACATGAATCCAAAGTTTGTTTTTTTTTTTTTTGCTTAATTTTTTTCTTAAGCTAATTTGAGTTTCTTTTGCTTGTAGTTGAGGGACTTTTGACCAGTAGTAATGAATCCATTTTTCCCCTTTGAATATTTGTGGGGTTCTTTTTCCTATCCATGAAGTTCAAAAATATCTGCAGAATATGGTTAAGTTGAGATATCTCTTTAGTAGATTTGCTTGAATCTGTAAAATCAATCACAAAATCTTTATTATATCTCTTAATACTGCTTTTGTTCTATTTGTTCTTTTCTCCATATGTTGAATATATGACTGGTGATTTATATTTGTCATTTCTTGATATTTCAACTTGTTAATCTTTTTCTCTGTAGTCTGAGAAAACTTCCAATGTTTTCTTCCATGTCACAGATTTGATTTTCTATATATATATAGAAAGTATATATTTTTTCTAAATATATATATATTTTTAAATTGAAGTATAGTTGATTTACAATGGTGTGTTAGTTTCTTGTGTACAGCAAAGTGATTCATATATATATATATATATATATATATATACATACATACTTTTCCATTATGGTTTCTTACAGAATACTGAATATAGTTCCCTGTGTTATACAGTAGGACCGTGTTGTTTATCTATTTTATATATAGTAGTTTGTACCTGCTAATCCCAAACTCCTAATTTATCCCCCACTCCACCCCCTTTCCCCTTTGGTAACCATAAATTGGTTTTCTATGTCTATGAGTCTTTCTGTTTTGTAAATAAGTTCATTTGTATCATATTCTAGATTCTACATAAGTGATATTCTATATAAGTGATATCATATGGTATTTGTCTTTCTCTTTCTGACTTCCTTCACATAGTATGATAATCTTTAGGTCCATCCATGTTGCTGCAAATGGCATTATTTCATTCTTTTTTATGGCTGAGTAGTATTTCATTGTGTGTGTGTGTATGTGTGTGTGTGTATATATATATATATATATATATATATATATATATATATGCCACATCTTCTTTATCCATTCATCTGTTGATGGACATTCAAGTTGCTTCCATGTCTTGGCTATTGTAAATAATGCTGCTAGGAACACTGGGGTGCATCTACATTGTATATTTTGGTCTTGATCACTTCCAATGAAAGTTTGCCTTCTATTATATTATTTTCCCATGTTACGGCTGTATTAAATTCAGATTAAAAAAAAATTTCTGCCTCTTTCTCAGCCTCTGCTTTTGAGGCTGTCAGCTTTAATTAGTCTATATTTTCTTAAATTTGTGGAAAGCACCAAGAAATTCATCTGAAGTTTTTCTTCCCGTTACAAATCTTTTTCAAATGCATATGCTTCCTCTGCAGAATATTTTCATATTCATAGGCTCATACTTTTCATAGCCTCCTTTTTTCTTCTATTTATGTCTTCTTGAATAAAGAGAGGTCTATTTGCCTTTGGCGTGTACCTGTCTAACCATAAACAGGGTGGCTGAATTGTACTTGGATCTCTTCCCTATGTATCTGATGATGACGTTAATAATAATAATAATATTTTAAGCTGGAGGACTGACTGGCATATGTTTACATTACCAGCAGATTAAAGTGAGCGGAAAAGGGGTGGGATCTTGGACTATCACATGGGCAAGAACTTAGTGTCTATTCATCATCTTCTTTGTTTGAGACTGTTGTGCCGGATGCTAACTCTCTGTGCACAGCTCTCCACGTGGCATGGCTGTGTCTGTCCTCCATTCTTGCTCTGCTGCCCAATGCCTCAAAAAGAAGGCTTGCAGGCTTCCCTGGTGGTGCAGTGGTTGAGAGGCCGCCTGCCGATGCAGGGGACACGGGTTCGTGCCCCGGTCCGGGAGGATCCCACATGTCGCGGAGTGGCTGGGCCCGTGAGCCATGGCCGCTGAGCCTGCGCGTCCGGAGCCTGTGCTTCGCAACGGGAGAGGCCACAACAGTGAGAGGCCCGCGTACCTCAAAAAAAAAAAAAAAGAAGAAGGCTTGCCTCCCTGGGGAGAAGTGCGGCTGTTTCCAAGAAGTCTCACCACACTGCCTGCTCCTGCTCGGTGGAGCAAGAGGATGGTGCCTTGGATCTCCTTGAGTAGCTGCTTTTGCATGGTGCTGACCCACAGCTACAGCTATGACTCTAACAAGCGCTCCCCTTCTGTCCTCTGCTGCCCTCCTCCCAGCCCTTTCCCCTCCACACTGCACAATTCTTTCAAGAACAGTGATATGTGGATGCAATAGTTGTGGAAGTTTGCACTGTGAGCTTGCAACTTTCCCATGGATTTTACATGGACTACTTTTGTTCAATAATTGTGCTTCCTTTTTTTTTTTTTTTTTTGCGGTACGCGGGCCTCTCACTGCTGCGGCCCCTCCCGCTGCGGAGCACAGGCTCAGAACGCGCAGGCTCAGCGGCCATGGCTCACGGGCCCAGCCGCTCCACGGCACGTGGGATCCTCCCGGACCGAGGCACGAACCCGTGTCCCCCGCATCGGCAGGCGGACTCTCAACCACTGCGCCACCAGGAAAGCCCTGTGCTTCCTTTTTTTTTTTTCAAAAAAAATTATAGTCTGTCTCATGAGGGGAGATTTCTAAATATATATGTATGTCACCAGCTTTCCCAGAAGTACCCTTGGTGTTTTGTTTTGGGGTTTTTTTCGGGTGAAGATGACGGTGTGGCCCCGGATCTTCAGGATCCTTGCTAATCTCATATCTGAGGCCCTACTTATTTCTTTTCCATCCTTTGCCCCACATGCTCTGGCAGCTCTTTGGCATTTTGGACCGCTCCAGACATTAAGTGGCTTTTTCCATTTCTTTTGTGTGCCTCAGCGACCACAGCAAGTTCACAGTTGCAGCCCAACCATGGAGAAGGTCAGGAAATGCTAATGGGACATTTAGCAGCAAGTGTTCCTGCTTGACTTTCCAGGGAAAACAAAATTGAATTGACAGAAGGAGAAATGCAGTTCTATCTTAATGTCGAAATGGTCCCAAGTTAGGACTGCCTGTTATATTAGTCCTTTACAGATGTTATTAAAGATATTATTTCACAAGAAATGACAGGGAGTGGTAGGTCATTATCGTCTGTGTCACCAGACATATTCCCTACTGAATACTTCTTTTATAACATATTAGAATTCGAGTGTGCTTAAATGCAGTAAATTGTGTACATTAGAGTTATGGTGAAGGGACTTCCCTGGTGGTCCAGTGGTTAGGACTCCACGCTTCCACTGCAGGGGGCATGGGTTTGACCCCTGGTTGGGGAACTAGGATCCTGCATGCCTCATGATGAGGCCCAAAAAAAAAAGCAAAAAAAAGAATTATGGTGAAAATTTGAATTTGAATTTTGAGAATAAATGTATAATTGTGTGATGTGTGCTACTTCAATTGTAATTCAAAAGACTTTTAATCCACATACCTATGCAGAAACATCACTCCCTATAAATATTATTAGGTATTCTTGTTCTCCCCCTGTGAGGCTGTGTGATAAAGTGAAAAGATCAGGTGTTTGGGGGTTAGAAAAACTCTAAGTATGAGTCCTGGATCTCACATTTACCAACTACGAAATCAGAGAAATTCCTTGGTTCCTGATTCTCAGTTTTACCATCAACGGAATGGTGAAAGTGGCAATTTCAGAGTTGGAAGTATCACAATGCAGGATATAGTTTGTAAATTGCAAAGCATTATATATATGTAAGTACATACTGTTTTGTAAACTGCTTTTTCATGTAACAAACTATAACACACTTTCTAAGTGGATGGGTGATATTTCATTACATAGATGAACCAAACATTTAGGTTGTTAAATCTGTGTATCTATCTATCTATCTATGTATACGTATACTGTCTAAGAAGCTTTCAAATGTATAATAAGTATTGTTAACTATAGTCACCATGCTGTACCTTATATCCTCAGAATTTATCTTATAACTGAAAGTTTGTGCTTTTTGAACACCTTCACCCAGTTCCCCCATTCCCCACCCTGTGCCTCTGGCGACCACTCATCTGTTCTCTGTATCTATGAGTTCACTTTTTGTTTGTTCTGGATTCCATAGGTAAGTGAGATCATATGGTATTTTTATGGATTGTTCCAGTTCATTGTAATGATCACTTATTATTTGTATAATCATGAGAAATTGTTTTTGTGGTAAAAGCTCACTCCCAACTTCTGCAATGCAAAAAAAATTCTATAAATAAGATAAAAAGGCGAAAGACTACTGGCAATATCTTTTTATAGCATACATGGCAAATAGGTTAATTTCTTTAAACACAAAGGGCTTTTAAATAAATCAACAAGAAAAGTTGAGAACCCTGATATAATTTAGGTGAAGAACATGAGTCAGCAGTTTATGGAAAAATACCCCAAACAGATGGTAAATATGTCTATCTTCTCAAGCAGCTTTCTTTTAATTAAAGAAATGAAAATCAGAGTTCTTTTTTTTTGACTTGATTGGTAAAGATTAAAAAGCTTTGAAAATATTAAGCATATTTGAGGATATAGGAAAATAGACACTCCATGGATATTTAAATTTGTGTGACTTTTTAGGAGTCAGTTTTGTATCTTAAAACATTTCAATGCAGATTTTGACCCATTATTCTCCTTTCCAGGCGTTTATCCCGTAAAAGTACTTGATGAATATGAAGAGATATCAGTATATGTCACTGTGACACTTGTGCATATGTATGTGTCAGCAAAACAAATAACCAATCTGTAAGCTACTTGTATAGCCTGTATATGGCTATACATGGTACTGCTCAAATTTATGAATATTCAGAAAATGGAATTTTATATAGCGACTAAAAACTGGACTGATTTCTGCATACTTCTTGGAAAAGACATTCCTGATTATGGTGATAACTGAAAAAAGCAAGTTCAGACTTGTTTTTATGCTTTTGTGCACTTCTATCACATGATATATGCTCTTAAGTAGGAAAAAACATGATTGTATATTCATAGACAACTTCTGGAAGAATAAATAAGAAATTGTTAACAGTGATTACCTTCTGGGAATTAGATTGAGGAAAGTGAAGGAAGAGGGGAGGAATTTACTTTTTACTCTATTAGTTTCTGTACCTTTGGAATTCGCCCCCCTCCCAACAATATTTTCTTATGAAAAACTTCAAACATATGGAAAGTTTAAAAAAACTGAACAGTGAATACTAATAAATTCACCACCTAGCATAATGAATATTTGCTGTAATTGCATTATCACTAAATTAAAAACAAGGATGATGAATTATTTTTACAATTTAGTAAGTAAGTAGAGTTAAGCAGGAAGAGTTCATTAATTAGATAGCAAAATCAAAAAGTACATAAATCTGCTGGAAGAGAAAACTAAATAGGATAATGTGATAAAAAGAAGGAGCTTTTAGGAGCACAAAGTTCAAGGTAACAGTTCTGTGCAGCAGCAAAGACAGAGGCTCTGAGCCTTAGGAGGGCTTTCCTGCCTGCAGTTCTTCAGACCTGGGGCCAAGGGAGGATGGTCCCAGGGCGGAGAAACCTCTGGGCAGGTAGCTTTTTGGCTCACCTGGAAGACCTCTAAGCCTCTTCTCTGACTTGAGCATGTGGTAATTACCAGGGAAACTTGCTAAAAAGCATTTGACCCCCACAAGCTGTATCTTTGTGTGTGGAAATGAAAGATCTCACGAAAGTGTAAACCAGCTTGGATCTGAGTGAGGTCAGGAGAGGAGAGTTTTGTTTTGCTTTGTCTTGTTTTTTAAACTTCCTAGTTATTCAACACTGAGCTACTGCTCTGTGGGTAAACCTTGATTCAGTAGAAAAGAGTTGGGGTCCAGAAATCTGATTTTTTTTTTTTTTTTTTTTTGTGGTACAGGGGCCTCTCACTGCTGTGGCCTCTCCCGTTGCGGAGCACAGGCTCCGGACGCGCAGGTTCAGCGGCCATGGCTCACAGGGCCCAGCCGCTCCGCGGCACGTGGGATCTTCCCAGACCGGGGCACGAACCCGCGTCCCCTGCATCGGCAAGCGGACCCTCAACCACTGCGCCACCAGGGAAGCCCCAGAAATCTGAATTTTTAACAAGCACCCGGTGACTTCATTGCAGGTAAGCGTTGCAAAATATTGTCCTTTTGTAAGGATGGGGTTTATTTAGGCCCCATGAAGATCCAGCTTCTCTAAGAGTCTGCATGTTACTTTGCCAGGAGGGTCTATCTTCTCAAACAGCTCTCACTCATTTTCCAAATGAACTTAATCATGAAACTCCTAAGGAGCAAACCACAAAAGGCTTTATCTCTTGGTAAATGATTTCATCCAAGGTGTTGGAAACCAGCTTGGACCTGGGTGGGTGGGGTCTAGAAAGAGGAGATTATTATTTTTTAACTTCCTAGCTGTTTGATGTTTACATTCTGCCTAAACCATCACAGGGGCATCTGATGCCATGTTCTCTAACCTTCGATTTACTGGCTCTTCCTGATACACGTGGTTTAATTCTTTAGTTTCCTAAGGGAGAAAATCTCCAAGTCCCTTTTCCCGGTTTTTTCTTTGGCAGCTTTATCCTACTGTTATCACAGAGTATTTGAATTCTCATCAATTTTCTTGTGACTTTTGTGGAATGCGTTTGGTAGGGCAGCAGCTGTTGTATCTTCTACTTAGAACAGGTTTTCTTCCCCTGAAGGATTAATAGGGAGGCAAACTATTTGCAGTTGCTTCACTCCACCTCTGACAGTTCTTTAACCCCATGAGAAAGAAGAATCTCAGAGTTTCTCATTCTCTCTCAGCATGACAATTGTCATGAGTTCTTCCTTGTCCATTCTTCTTACCTTCTCTTTTTCTGTGTTGGCCAGTCAATGTAAGCTGAGGAATTTGTTTCTATGGTGACCCATCGGCCAAAAGAAAACATGCTGTACCAAGGAACGAGTAGCTTATTTTTATTGGTTTTTTTTTTTTAATCCAATGGACATTTCTTCTTCTTCCTGTGCATTGTGCTAAATGCTGGAGGCACGGGTGAAAAAGCAGGTAACGGCAGCCAAGCCTTCAAAGAACCTTGATAACTCCAGGTTGAGAGCATCCTGTATAATGAGGACCAGCGTGAGTAAAGGTCTGGAAGTGAATTTGTAGAATGGAGAATATTCAGATATGATTGGGATACAGGGTGCTTGGTGAGAAATAAAAGGTTCTTTGAAGACTCGGTGCTGCTGTCAAAAATCTAAACATTACTCAATAGGAAATTACTTCTGAATTAAAAAAATGAAGATATGGAGAACACATCATTCTGGTATAAAACCAATAAATAAAATAATACTGCCATTTTCTTTTGTATTCAGTTAGGTGAGGGAAGTGTGAGAGGAGATGATAAGGGTAGAGATGATGAAAGGAAAAGGCGAAGAAATTCAGATTGATAGATGGTCAGAAAACAAGAAGTATCAGCAAAGAGAAAGCGACATAGAGAAAAAGGTTGACAAATACGTATCCTAAGGGCCCACAACAGTGTCTGGCACATTGTAGGTGCTTATGAAATAGCTATTAAATGAAAGACAGAATGAATGGCACGGGGAGAAAGAAAAATAAAAGGAAATAGGGAGATGCACATGTCCAGAAAATATCATGATATTACAAGATCAAATATTGAATGACAACCAATGCAGATAGAAATACATATATCCAAAGGAAGCAGATTGGAAAGGGAAATAGGGAAAGAAATAAAGGATTGGGACTCAAGGAGACTCATAAACCTATGCAAATACTACTGACCAAATGATTCTTTGTGGGTACTGTGTCTTGGATGCTGTGCTGGGTATGTGATGTGGACATGAGGAAAGCCATTCAATGTTTTTGAGTTTCATCTGTTAAAACAAATTAAAGGTGGTAAAAGGAAATGGAATCAAATACTGTGTTGTAAAATGTTGTGATCTGATGAAGTTAGTGATGGGTACATGGGATTTTTGCAGTACTATATTTAAGGTTATGTTTGAAACTTTTCATAACAAAAAGATCTTAGGGCTTCCCTGGTGGAGCAGTGGTTGGGAATCCGCCTGCCAATGCAGGGGACACAGGTTTGATCCCTGGTCCGGGAAGATCCCACATGCCAAGGAGCAACTAAACCCGTGTGCCACAGCTACTGAGCCTGTGCTCTAGAGCCTGCAAGCCACGACTGCTGAGCCCGTGAGCCACAACTACTGAAGCCCACGTACCTAGAGCCCGTGCTCAGCAACAGGGGAGACCTCGGCAGTGGGAGGCCCGCGCACTGCAGGGAGGAGTGGCCCCCGCTCGCTGCAGCTAGAGAAAGCCCACGCGCAGCAACGAAGATACAATGCAGCCAAAAATTAATTAAATAAATTAAAAAATAAAAAGATAAAAAGATCTTAAAAAATAATAGGATGGTTAATAGCTGAGCATGGGCCCATCTAGTTCTTCCCACTCCCACAGAGTCATAGTTAGAATTGTAAACATGGCCAAAGATTGGATAGATGGAGGCAGATGGGAGGAGGAGGTCATGTTCACTCCAAGGGTTGGTGTCTAGGTGACTTAGAGGGTGATCTAAGGTTGGTGCCTTAATGGGATGAGGTTTGGAAAGGAAGCTAGTAAGTTCATTTGTTAGTAATGTTGGGGGAATGCTCAAGGAAATATTTGTAGAGTTTCACAAGGCTCAGTGGAGAGGCTCACAGATGGAAGGCGTGGAGGTGGGAAGAAGCGGGGGGCGGTGGGGGGATGGCTGGGGAAGGATGAGAAGAGAGGCTGGGGCCTTGCCTATAATTTTCAGTAGTGAAGAAGGAGGGGCTTGGGTGCAAGCCTGGAGGGAGGGTGTGGAAGCTGAATTTCCTGAAATTTCCACTCACAGTGTTCCTGGTGGAATGTTGAGTTGCTGGCCTCTGCAGAGTTCTTTGCCTCCCAGGTGCTGGGCACAGTTGCTCAGAGCAGCTCCTGCAGGGAGGGTCAAAGGTCAGGAAGGAGGGCAGTCAGAGGAGAGAGCTGGAGATACCGGCCTCTGCAAAATGCTCTTATTTTTCTTGGCATTTGACAGGTGGTCTAGATGAAATCTAACTGGGAGCCCAGCCAGTCAACAGATTCCCTTAATGCTTTTCACCACCCCCAGAAGGTCCTCCCTTGTTTAAAGAATCTCTTCTTCACATTCTTTTTCTTTTAATGGTCATTCTACTTCAGTGTTTATTTGCTAAATGACATTTTAAGGGAATAGGCGTAATAACCTAGTTCAACGAAAGTGGTTTCTGAAAATGCCATATCAGTTTAATTAATCAAAGAAAATTTAATGTTATTGTGAATTCCAGATATTTAACAATTTTTTTTTTTAGGAATTGCAGGTACCTAACTCATTAATTGAACTAGAGATTTTTTTTGACGTCCGAGATTAAGAAGTAATTTTCAAAAATTTTGTCTGCATGAAGGAAGATTCCTAATGCAATGATTATTGATTGGTTTAGAAAAATCATAAATCCACTTTATGACATGCTCATGACAATAAACAGTGTATCACCATGGATTCCAAGCAAAATCATTATCATGTCCCAAATAAGTACACCAGCTGTTTAGAAGATCAAGAGGGGGATGGGAGAATTCAAGCTTAATTAATTATTTCCTTGGTTAGAAAACAAAATCTTCAAACAAAGAGAACATTATATCTACAAGACACTAGCATTTCTAAGATTCCACCCACAGTAAGGCCAGTGAACATAAAGCCAAGTCTTTCACTGGATTTCGACTTGTACAAACTTGGAAAATTACAACAGAGTAACTGAGATTGTGTCCAGATAGCTGAAGTCAAGACCGGTCTGCTTCCTTTTCTATGTCCTGTCCTCTGCAACGCCCCCCCAACCCCCAGCCCTGAGCATACCAGCTGTGGTTCTTCTCTTTAATTCCTTTGCATCCAGATTGTCATCAAATCCTATTTCTTAAAAATATAATCTATATGATTCTTCAATATCAGTTTCCGTCAAACTTCAAAACATAATAGAGTTAAGCAGCTTAAGAGTTATAAGAGTTAAAGTTATTGATCCCAGGCACTGTCATGTACACTGTCATAGTTTATCTTTATAGCAACCTTCCAATAAAGTATTATTATTATTGTTATCATCACAGTTTCACAGATAAGGAAACTAAGCCTTACGGCAGTGGGTCTCAGCAGTGGCTGCCCATCACCTGGGAACTTTGAAAACTATCAATACTCAGGCTACCATCCATCTGGACCAATTAAATCAGAACCTCTGAAGGTGGGATCTGGTCTTCTGTATTTCTTTTAAAGCTCCTCAGGTGAATACGAAGTACAGTGAAGGTTAGGAGTACTGACTTTTAGAGCAATTAATTAACCAGCACAAGGTCACAGGGCTGATTGATGGAGTTGGGGTTGAAATCCAGGTTTGTTAGATTTCAGAGCCTCATCTTAAACACCTCTACTATATCACCTCTCAAAGTCTTTAAGGTGTGTTTTAAAATAAAAAACAAGTATTAACCTTTCTATTTTCATATTTTAGATACCTGTAGAAAAGTGCATAAAACATGTAGAGCTAATGAATGATGATATAACACACAGCAGTATAAAAACCACGCAAATTTCAAAATAGGACACTGTCAGCATCTCAGGAACTCCATTATGTGCTCGACTCTGATCATAACTTTCGCCCTTCTCCCTAGAAGAATCCTACCTCCTGACTTTTTTGATAATCATTTTTGTTTTGTTTTTGGGCACGCTGAGAGGCTTGTGGGATCTTAGTTCCCCGACCACTGATTGAACCCAGGCCCTTGGCAGTGAGAGTGCAGAGTCCTAACCACTGCACCGCCAGGGAATTCCCCTATTTTTCATTATGTTTTACCACTTATGGATGTTTTTCTAAATAATATTGTTAAGTTTGCCTGTTTTTGAACTTTATGTAGAAGGATTCATATGGTATGTATTATTATTTTGTCTCTGGCATTTTTTTTTGCGACTGGCTTTTTTTTTTTTTCTTAATGTTATGCTTGTGAGATTCTTGCATGATGTTATGGCGATCTATTGTTGCTTCACGTTCACTGGGATATGGTTTTCAATTGTATGAATATACCATAATTTAAAAATCTATTTTACTGATGACTTTTGGGTTGATTCTAATTTGGGGCAGTTGGTAACATGTTTCTTGTATATGTACATGAGACTCTCTAGAAACAGACTTATCAGGTCATAGGGTATGTCTATTTTCAAATCAATAGGTAATGCTAATCAAATTTCCAAAATTGTTATGCTAATTTACCTTCTACCAGCAGTGTATGAAATTTCTTACTGCTCTGCTTTCTAACTAGCACATGGTAGTGTCAGACTTCAGTGTTTGCCAAAGAGGTGGTTTTGAAATTATTATAACTTTTTGAAAAAAGATTTATTTATTTTTTATTTATTTTTGGCTGCATTGGGTCTTAGTTGCGGCATGCGGGATCTTCGTTGAGGCATGTGGGATCTTTCGTTGCGGCACGGGGACTTCTCTCTAGTTGTGGCATGCGGGTTTTCTCTTCTCTAGTTGTGGTGCACAGGCTCCAGGGCGTGTGGGCTCTGTAGTTGTGGTGCATGGGATCTAGTTGAGGTGTGCGGGCTTAGTAGTTGTGGCACGTGGGCTTAGTTGCCCTGGCATGTGGGATCTTAGTTCCTCAACCAGGGATTGAACCTGCATCCCCTGCATTGTAAGGCAGATTCTTTACCACTGGACCACCAGGGAAGTCCCTATTATAACTTTTGGTATTTTTAATTTATATTTTTCTGCCTACCAAGGAAATCTAAAATCTTTTTATACGTTTATTATCTATTTAGAGTTCCTCTTTCGTGAACTGTTTATTTGGAACTTTTGTCTATTTTTCTATGGGTTGTCTGTGTTTTTTCTTCTTGATTTATATAAGTCCTTTATATATTTAGGATTCTAAAATATTTTAAAAGCTTCATAGTTTTGCTTTTCATATTTAGGTTTCGATTCGCATGAAACTGATTTTTGTGTGCACGGGAGAGAAAGGCAAAGTTTCATTTTTCCCCATATAGATACCCAGTGGTCTCAATACCATTTTTGACGAGTCTGTCCTTTCTGATTTACAGTGCTGTTCTGTCATATACCAAGTATCTATGCATGAGCCTCTTCTGGCTTTTCTGTTCTGTTGTGTTGGTTGATTTGTCTATCCTTGAGCTAATACCACATTATCTTGATAATTATATGTTTATAATAAGTCTTGATATCTGGTCAAGCAAGTCCTCCCAACTTTTTCAAGAATACCTTGGGCATTCTTAGATCTTTATTTCCATAAAATCAGCTTATCAAATCTCACAATGAAACCTGCTGGATTTTTTTTTTTTTTTTTTTTTTTTGCGGTATGCGGGCCTCTCACTGTCGTGGCCCCTCCCATTGCGGAGCACAGGCTCCGGACGTGCAGGCCCAGCTGCCATGGCTCACGGGCCCAGCCGCTCTGCGGCATGTGGGATCCTCCCAGACCGGGGCACTAACCCGTGTTCCCCGCATTGGCAGGCGTACTCCCAACCACTGCGCCACCAGGGAAGCCCCTCTGCTGGATTTTGATTGAGTTTGCGGTAAGTCTATCAATCTACTTGGGGGAATTTATATCTTTACAATTTTGAGTTTTCAAATCCATAACATGGTATATCTCTCCATTTAAAAAAAGATTTTCATTAATAGCTCTTTAAAAAGTTGTCAGGAATTCCTTGGCGGTCCAGTGGTTGGGACTCCACACTTTCACTGCCGAGGCTGAGGGGTGCATCCCTGGTTGCCGAACTAAGATCCCGCAAGCCATGCTACACGGCCAAAAGAAAGAAAAAAAAGAAAAAGAAAGTTGTGTAATTTTTCTCTGTACATTTTTGTATGTCTTTCGTTTAAGTTAATCCTGTGTCCTTCGTGTACATGAAATATTGTCTGTTTAAAGTGTTAACTGTATAAATTTAAGAATAAATTTAATTTCTAATGATATATGATTGATATGAGGCTAACAGTCATAATACCACCACCTGACAGGGATACTAAAAAACTGAAAAATTACAGACCATCTTACTCATGACTGTGATGGAAAAATCCTAAAAAAATTTAACTAATCAAATTCAACACTGTATAAAACAACTAATTTCTCATCACCAAGTTGCATTAATTCCAGGAATGCCAGGTTAGCCTAATATTAGAAACTTCATTTGCTATAACTCACATACTTACAAAGAAAAGGAGGTAAAATATGATTATTTTGATAGTGTAGATTTTTTTTTATTTTTTTATCTAGGACCATGTGATTTTTTATTTTATTTTTTTTGGCGGTACACGGGCCCCTCACTGTTGTGGCCTCTCCCGCCACAGAGCACAGGCTCCGGATGCACAGGCCCAGCAGCCATGGCCCACGGGCCCAGCCGCTCCGCGGCACGTGGGATCCTCCCAGACCGGGGCACGAACCCATGTCCCCTGCATTGGCAGGCGGACTCCCAACCACTGCGCCACCAGGGAGGCCCGATAGTGTAGATTTTTAAAATAAAATTAAGCATTCATTCATGATTTGAAAACTAATAATAGAAGAAGACTACCTTAGTCTAAAAAATGTTAGCTTCGAAAACCATAGGGCAAACATTATTTTTAATGGCTAAACATAGAAAACATCTCTTTTTAGATTAAGAAGATTCCAAGGATGACTTATGTTTAATATTAAAATGGAAATCCTTGCCAGATCAATTTGGTAAGAAAAAGAAAGGCATAATGATTTGAAGAGAAGAAACAAAACTGTCACTATTAACAAATGATATTACCTTCATTGAGAATTCAAAAAAATTTATAGGTAAATTAGAATTAATAACAGAATTTAGTAAGTTTGCTTGGTACAAAAATCAGTATACACAAAGCAATTGTATTGCCTTATACCAGCAACCAAAAGTTAATGTAATTGTAGAAACACATACTATTTAAAATAGTGAAAAAATATACATTACCTGGAATGAAATGTACCAAATATTTGTAAACTTTTAAGGACAAAATTGGAATATTTTATTAAATTAACATTAAAATCCCTACCATGTTCATGGGTTGGAAGTTTCAAAATCATAAAAGTGGCAAATCCCATCAATTGATATGTAGATTTGATGTAATTTAAGTCAGAATACCAACTTGTTTTTGGTGAACCTGCCAATCTGAGTCTAAAATTTGTATGGAAAAGCAAAACTTAATAGCTTTAGTTTTAGCCAAACTAAAAGCAAAACTCATTCCTGAAGAAGAACAATGGAGGTGGAATGCCTGACAAGGTATAAAGAATTATTATAAAGCTATAGTATAGTAAGTTGATATCTGCAAATGCAGAAACAAAGACAAATGCAACAGAGTAGAAAACTCAAAACCAAAACTAATATGTATAAACTCGGTTTATGAGAGCGTTTTCATTGAAGATGTACTTTACAATAAAAGGAGCTATGAAAACTGGTTATTCATATGTGAAAAAATGAAATTGGGATCCTATTCACACCATATTCTCCTTTCCAGTAAATCCACCTGTGTGAAAAAGATAAATATGAAAGATAGAACTACACAATCTATATAGGCAGTTATCTATCAAAATTTGGAACAAGAATAGGTTTCTGGAACTTCCCCTGTGGCAAAGTGGTTAAGAATCTGCCTGCCAATGCAGGGGACATGGGTTCAAGTTCTGGTCTGGGAAGATCCCACATGCTGCGGAGCAACTAAGCCTGTATGCCACAACTACTGAGCCCACGTGCCACAACTACTGAGCCCACGTGCCACAACTACTGAGCCCACGTGCCACAAGTGCTGAGCCTGCGTACCACAGCTACTGAGCCTGTGTGCCACAGCTACTGAAGCCCACGCACCTAGAGCCTGTTCTCCACAACAAGAGAAGCCACGGCAATGAGAAGCCCACACACAGCAACGAAGAGTAGCCCCCACTCGCTGCAATGCAGCCAAAAATAAAAATAATTAAATTTATTTTTAAAAAATTGGTTTCTTAGAGAAAACACACACACACACAAACCATAAGATAAATGATTGATAAATTTGACTATTCTACAATTAAGAATTCTGTTTAGCAAATGGCATCATAAAGAAAGTAAAAAGACAAGCCAAGAAGAAGAAATTTGCAACACATACAACCATTAAAAGAACAGTAATCAGAGCACAGAAAAAATTTCTACATATAAATAAGAAAAACCAATCCAATAGAAAAGTAGGCAGAAGTCTTGAATGGCACCACATAGAAGAGAATACTCAATGGCCAATAAACATATGAAAAGATCTTCACTTTTTTAGTAATTAGGTAAGTGAAAAGTAAAACACTATGAGATATCCTTTTACACCGTCCACAATGAAAAACAAATTAAATATCTGAAAATATCAAGTGTGATGAGGATATAGATCAATGGGTGCTGTTATACACTGCTGGTGGCAATATGAATTTATACCACAATATTAGGAAACAATTTGGCATTATCAAGTCAAATTGAATATATCCATACCCTTCTGGGTATATGCCTTATATTCTTGCATTGGGGTACATGTATAAGAATATTCATAGCAGCCCTTTTTGTAATGGGAAGAATCTAGAAACAAACAGAAATGTTTAGCAACACTAGAATGGACAAATAAATTTCAGTGTGTTCTGTAGACTGAATGTTTGTGTCCCTCAGCAAATTCATATGTTGAAATCCTAACCCCCAATGTGAAGGTATTAGGAGGTGGGGCCTTTGGGAGGTGATTAACTCATGAGGGTGGAACTCTCATGAATAGGATTAGCACTCTTATAAAAGAGACTCAAGGGAGCTCCCTCACCCCTTCTGCCATGTGAGGACACCCTCACCAGACACCAAATCTGCTGGCACCTTGGTCTTGGAATTCCCAACCTCCAAAACTGTGAAAAATAAATTTCTATTGTTTATGAGCTACCCAGTCTATGGTATTCTGTTAAAGCAAGCTGAATGGACTAGGACAGTCAGTATGTTAATAAAATGGAATACAATACAGCAATAGAATTGTGATTCCATTTATTCCCAACCATATAATTTGATATTTGGGTATATAATTATATTTGTGGAAATTTTCAAAGAAAAGCAAGGGGAGGATAAAGCAAAAATTTAGGTAAGGTATTGGGTCATGGGAGAAACATACAGAAAGCTTCAAATGTAATATAATGTTCTATTTCTTAAATAACTATTGTTTTTATAAAATATGTTTTTATTAATGCAATTCTAGCAATATAAAGTACTATGCAAAAAATTAAAACAAAACCCCAAACTCCCCACCAAAGATGTCACCACCTACACACATTGTGATCATGTAGTATTCTTTATGCGTATATACAGAAAGACTAGATACATAGAAAAAAAATTAGGATTGCTTCAGTTTTCTAGTGGGTATAAGAAACCACCCCTACACTTAGTGGCTTATACAACAAAAACCAAT
Organism: Monodon monoceros; assembly: GCF_005190385.1. NCBI lineage: Eukaryota > Metazoa > Chordata > Mammalia > Artiodactyla > Monodontidae > Monodon > Monodon monoceros. The sequence goes on along the minus strand of NW_021703782.1, from coordinate 91,181,048 downwards.
TATTTACTCATGATTATGCAACTGAGCAGAGCTTGGTGGGGTGGCTATCTTTACTTCATATGTTGGCTAGAGTTACTCATGTAGTTGTGTTCAGCTGGCAACTTAGGTGGGGTTGAATCATCTAAGATCACTTCCATGTTAGGAATCTCTGCTGGGATGGCTGGGATGGCCTAGGGCTCACTGGCCGGGCTTCTTTTCTTGCATGGAAAAAGCAGAGGCTACAAGTCTTTTAAGATCTGGGTGCCTAAGTCCGCGAACATCACTTCTGTGATGTTCTTTTGGTCAAAGCAAGTCACAAGTCCAGCTCAGACTCAAGGGGAAAGGAAACAGAGTCTACCTCTTAATGTGCAGAGAGACATGCCTACAGGGATGGGAGGAATCTTTGGAGGCTCTTAGGAAATGATATACCACTGTGATTGTAATCTGTACATTACTTTTCATAGTCTATTGGCAGAAAGCTGGTTTTGCATGGTTCTTTGAACAACTTCATTCAACAATTATTATTGAATATCTACTAAGTACCAGGAACTGTTTTAACCACCATAAGAGCAGTGAACTGAGTCTAGATTTAAATTATTTAGGAAATCATTCCAGCCATATGCCATTTTATACCAGAAAGGAATAAAATTTGGCTAAAGAGAGAAAGTTTCGTTAATTTAAATAAAAGAATAAGCACAAGTGATAGTTGCTGACCTTACTCAGTGGTTCACTTTTGATCAGATAGAACTAATAGAAAAAAAAGTTGCCAGAAATAAAAATCTTCTTGAGATTCCATTCAAATGCATTCAGCAAAGACCTACTACGTACAAAGATCTTTGCTGGCCCACTGGAACGGGAGCCTATCTTGGAAGCATTTGATTTGATTCAACTTAATAACGATGTGTTAAATATATGTGTGAGGCACCAAAGGCACCAAAGGAGATACAAAAGATTAAAAACACAGGATTCCTGCCCTCATGGTGGCACAATGTTGAATGCTCATGACTATGTATCAGAGGTAAGGTAAGTGCCATAAGTTGATATCAATGTAGTGCTAGGGGGCTAAGAGAAGCTAATATCTCATTCGTTTGTAGCGATCATTGAGTCTTCATGAAGGAAGTCACATCTGAGTTGGTTCTTGAAGACTGACTACATTTTCATTTGGGGAGGTGCCGGCAGGTTTATAGAAGGACAGAACACCTTGATGTGTTCTGTTACCATCAGCTCAGATGGTGGGTGCACATTACCTCCTTATTTCCAGATGAAACAAGCTGGTGTGGTCATTAATGGTACTTCAATGGTTTCCATTTTCTACCTGAATTCCTTGTTTAAATGACCTATTTACATTACTACTCCGGGTGACACCTATGCCTAGAGATGTCTGCTAGTTGAAAATGAACAAACAGCAGCTAGGTATTTCTTATCTCTAATGGATGATCTGCAAATCCCTTAGCTTTAGCATTTTGTGTGCAATGAATTTTTAAAAAAATGAATAAAAGGAAGAGAAAATGATGGACACACACATCTAGGTGCTTTGTGCAAACAGCATGTTATTCTTCTGTAAAGGTGACTCTAAGCTTAGGACAGGCAGTTTGGATGTGGCTGACACAGAACTGTGTGTGCCTTCTCACTTACTCGGTCTCCTCTTTGTGAAAAATGGACTTGTGTTTGAGGTTAAACTTGTTAACCTCTGCTATACTAATAGTCTTAGAGTACCATTTTCATCAGGATAATCCTCTATACAAAAGGCTAAAATGAGTCTGAACTGCCTACTTTAGCCTTGTCTTCTTTTTCTGTGCTCTTCGTTCTTAGAATAATAACTGTACTGTATCACAAACAGCATTCCCTTTCCCCCCTTCCCTTTAAATATTCTTTCATTTACTTATACGTTCAACAAATAAACATTTATTAAACAACTACTATATACTAGCCACTACTATGGACTTGGGATACATTTATCAAGAAAACAGACAAAATCTATATTCTGTTGGTGCTTATATTCTAGCAGGGAGAAACAAAAATAAATAATAAATTCAGTTTAAACAAGGAAATTATATAATATGTTTAAAGGTGATATGTCCTATGAAAAAAATAGAAGGCAAGGGAGTTGGAGATGAGTGCACGAATTACAGCTGTAAATAGATTTGTCTGGACGGGCCTCATTTAGAACTGGGTTAGCCTCTGGTCATCTAGGTGTGAGAGCCTTCTGGCCAGAGGCAGCCACCAGTGCTCAGGCCCTAAGGTGGGAGTTTGCCCAGGATTCTCTAGGAACAGCCCAATAGGTTAGTGTGATTGGAGCACAGTGAGCAGGGGGTGAGAATAGTAGGAGAGGAAGTGACAGAGGTAATGGGGACAGTTGATATAGGGACTTGTGGGACTTTGTAAGAACTTTGGCTTTTATTCTGAGTGAAATGGGAAGGCACTAGAGGTTCTTCAGGAGAGAAGTGACCCTTTCCCTTTCTTTGTGCTATTGTTGACATATATTTTACTTCTGTAAATGTTATTATTATTTTGAGATTTTATTCAATAAAGAGTCGAGGTTTTTAATTAAACCAAATTTAAAGTAGTATCCGAAACTAAAGTAATAATAAGCATATTTTGGTGGGTTCTTTAATCTGTTGCCTTTATAGTAATGTTATAGATGGTTAATATTTGCAACCGTACTGCTTTCTTTGTACTCAAAAGAAACTGATTCAACTTATTACACTTTATGTTCCTTTTTAAGAGTGGCAGTCATCGAGTCATTGTAATAAAATCAAATGATCATAAATTTCTTCCAGGAATTGTATTCCTGATGCACTGTGGTTTACTTGGAAGCCATTTAATAATATGGTACCAATCAGTATCCCACTGTATAAAGAATTAACTAAAGAACCCCAATTCCCAGGATGTAATTATTCAGTTCATATGTTGCTATTATTTTTGCTTTAAATATCAGTTGATTTTTTGGGGGATAACTTTTGGATTAATGTTTGCATGACATATCTTTTTCCATTTGTTTACTTTTAGCATACCCATGCTCTTATATGTGAAGTGAGTTTTTTGTAAATAGCATATTAATGGATCATTTTTTTTACCTACTGTTCTAATTTTGGTCTTTTTTTTTTTTTTTTTTTTTGCGGTACGCGGGCCTCTCACTGTTGTGGCCTCTCCCATTGCGGAGCACAGGCTCTGGACGCGGAGGCTCAGCGGCCATGGCTCACGGGCCCAGCCGCTCCGCGGCATGTGGGATCTTCCCGGACCGGGGCACGAACCCGTGTCCCCTGCATCGGCAGGCGGACTTCTCAACCACTGTGCCACCAGGGAAGCCCTAATTTTGGTCTTTTAATTGGTGTATTTAGATATTTATTTTGAGGGTAATTATTGATATGTTAGATCTTAAGTCTGCATTTTTGTTGTTTTCTGTTTGTTTCCTCTATTTCTCATTCCTCTGTTTCCCTTTTTTTTAACCTTCCTGTGGGTTACATGTACATTTTTTAGGATTCTATCTTGATTTATCTATTATCAAGTTTTTATGCATATCATTTACATAGTTTTCCTAGTGGTTTTCATGGCTAACTTAATTTTGATATAATTTCAAAGTTAAAGAAAAGTTGCAAGAGTAGTATAAAGAGCTCCTTTATCCTCTTTTTTCTTTCTTTTTTAAAAATTGAAGTATAGTTGATCTACAACATTATATTAGTGTCAGGTGTAAAACTTAGTGATTCAGTATTTTTACAGGTTATACTCCATTTAAAGTTTTTATAAAATAATAGTTATATTTCCCTTTGCTGTATAATATATCCTTTTTGCTTACTTATTTTATACCTAGTAGTTTGTATTCCATACCCCTATCTTGCCCTTCCTTTCTTCCTTCTCCCCACTGGTAACCACTAGTTTGTTGTCTATATCTGTGAGTCAGTTTCTGTTTTGTAATAGTCATTAATTTGTTTTAATTTTTAGATTGCACATATAAGTGATAACATAGAGTATTTGTCTTTGTCTGACTTATTTCACTAAGCATAATACCCTCTAGATCCATCCACATTGTTGCAAATTGCAGAATTTCATTCTTTTATATGATTGAGTAATATTCCATTGTGTTTATATACTACATCATCTTTATTCACTCATTTGTTGTTGGACGCTTAGGTTGCTTCTATATCTTGGCTATTCTAAATAATGCTTCTTGGAACACTGGGGTGCATTTATCTTTTTGAATTAGTGTTTTCATTTTCTTCAGATATATGTCCAGGAGTGGAATTGCTGGTCATATGTTAGTTCTATTTTTAGTTTTTTAGTAACCTTTATACTGTTTTCCACAGTGGCTGCACCAATTTACATTTCTACCAACAGTGTACAGGGGTTCCCTTTTCTGCATATCCTCGTCAACACTTGTAATTTCTTGTCTTTTTGATGATAGTCATTCTGACAAGTGTGAGGTGATATCTCATTGTGTTTTTTGATTTGCATTTCTCCGATGATTGGCAATGTTAAGCATCTTTTTATGTGCCTGTTGGCCATCTGTATGTCTTCTTTGGAAAAACGTCTATTCAGGTCTTCTGCTCATTTTTTAATCAGGTTGTTTGTATTTTTGGTATTGAGTTATATGAGCTGTTTATGTATTTTGTATATTAACTCCTTATTGGTCATATCATTTGAAAATATTTTCTCCCATTCAGTAGGCTGTCTTTTCTTTTTATCAGTGGTTTCCTTTGCTGTGCAAAAGCTTTTAAGTTTAATTAGCTTCCCTTTGTTTATTTTTGCTTTTATTTCCTTTGTCTTAGGAGACAGATCCAAAATAACATATTGCTATGATTTATGTTAAAAAGTGTTCTGCGTATGTTCTCTTCTAGAAGTTTTATGGTTTCAAGTCTTACATTTAGGTCTTTAATCCACTTTGAGTTTATTTATGCATATAGTGTGAGAAAATGTTTAATTTCATTCTTTTACATGTAGCTCTCCAGTTTTCCCAGTACCACTTATTGAAGAGACTGTCTTTTCTCCATTGTATATTCTTGCCTCCTTCATTGTAGATTAATTGACCATAAATGTGGGTGTTTGTTTCTGGGCTCTCTATTCTCTTCTATTGATCTATGCGTCTGTTTTTATGCCGGTACAATACTGTTTTGATTACGGTAGCTTTGAAGTATAGTCTGAAATCAGGGAATGTGATACCTCCAGGTTTGTTCTTCTTTCCTCAGGATTGCTTTGGCAATTCAGGGTCTTTTGTGGTTCCAGATATTCTAGAATTAGTTGTTCTAGTTCTGTGAAAAAATGTCCTGGGTACTTTGATAGGGATTGCATTAAACCTGTAGAGTGCTTTGGGTAATATGGACATTTTAACAATAATCATTCTTCCAATCCATGAACATGGAATATCTTTCCATTTCTTTGTATCATCTTCAATTTCCTTCATCAATTTTTTTAATACTTTTCAGAGTATAGGTCTTTCACCTCCTTGATAAAATTTATTCCTAGGTATTTTATTCTTTTTAATGTGATCTTAAATGAGATTGTTTTCTTCCTTTCTCTTTCTGATAGTTCACTATTGGTGTATAGAAAAGCAACAGGTTTCTGTATGTTAATCTTGTATCCTGCAACTTCACTGAATTCATGTATTAGTTCTAATAGATTTTTTGGTGGAGCCTTTAGGGTTTTCTAAATATAGTATCATGTCATCTGCAAATATTGATAGTTTTGCTTCTTCCCTTCCAATTTGGATACCTTTTGTTTATTTTTCTTGTCTTCCTGTATGCTTTTTTCTGAGATTCACCAATATTTTACATATTTCCCTATTTGATTAGCATTGTCTCTGTGGAGCATATATTTATGTGTGTGTGTATGTGAGTAAATTTTTTGAGCCACTTGAGAGTAAGTTGAAGGTATCATGCCTCTTTACTTCTAAATATTTCAGTATATATTTCCCAAGAATAAGGACATTCTTTTATAGAAGAATTATCAAAATCAGGAAATTCACATTGATACAATACTATTATCTAATTCACAGTCCATATTCAAATTTTGTTAGTTGTTTTAATTATTTTTTTTTATAAAACTCAATCCCTTTAGTCTCCTTTAACCTGGGAGCAAATTTTCATTTTTTCCTTATATTCCTTGACCTCAAATTTTTTGAGGAGTAAAGGTGATTATTTTGCAGAATGTTCATTAATTTGGGTTTGTCTGATGTTTCTTAAGGAAATATTCACATTACTTATTTACAATAGAGGACATTTGGTTACACTCTAAATCTGGCATTTTAGGGGTTTGTGTAAATAAATTAAGATATACTATGAGATATTATGCAGTCATCAAAATGATGGCATTTTTTTAACATAAGTTCTAAATATATTAAGAAGAAAAGGCAAGGCACAAAGCAGTCTGTAAAAATGAAACAATTTTTGTAAGCAAATATATAGTTATTTACATGGGCAAATTTGCATAGGAAATGGTGTGGAAGGAAATATGCCAAGCTATTAATTCTAGGTGTTATTATCTCTGGGTGGTAACTCAGAGATTTTTTTCCCATTTTTTTCCTTTTCAAGTTTTTCTCCAGTGAAGATCTATTATCCATGCGATTTTAAAAAGGAGAAAACATTTTTTCTATAAACCTAACAACGTTTTAAGGTTTTAACACCGAAGTGCCTTTATTTTTCTAGGAAAAAAAAAATAGAGTTAGATGAAGAGGCATTATGGTGTAATGGAAAATGCACTGAACTGAGATCAAGACAAATATCACTATTTACTATTTATAAAGTTGTGCTCAGGGGCTTCATGACTTTTAAGCCTCAGTTTCCTCATCTTTAAAATGGGGATCACAGGGACTTCCCTGGTGGTGCAGTGGATGGGACTCCACGCTCCCAATGCAGGGGGCCCAGGTTCGATGCCGGGTCAGGGAACCAGATCCCGCATATATGCTGCAACTAGGAGTTCACACACCACAACTAAGGAGCTGGAGAGCTGCAACTAAGGAGCCCGCCTGCTGAAGCTAAGACCTGGTGCAGCCAAATAAGTAAATCAATAAATAAATAGTTAAAAAGTGGGGATCACAGTATCACTTTTCTGTCTGCTTCACAGAGTTGTTTTGAGGATGAAATGGAATACTGTGTTATGTTGCTTTTTGTAATTTTTAAAAACCAATACCAATATTAATAAAAGGCACTCTTATTTTATTTTGTCATGGAAAACATTTCCAGATCATTGTATACTAGAGGTGAATTTTTCTTAAAATCATTTACAGTAAAAAAACCCCCAAACTCCCAGGCATCTGAACTTCACTCTTGAAAGTTTCTAGTGTTACTAATCTTTTCATTTCAAATAGACAGAACAGTAAGAGGAATTAGCAGATCACCCACTTTAACATTTATAGCTTATCCATGTCCTCGGCTAAAAAAACTTTGTTTTTTCTATTTATTCATCAATTTTTTCCCCCTTATTATGTGATCAGTTATTTCTTAGCTTTGAAAGATGGTGGAAAGTTCTTCTTTCCTCTTTAGAGATTTCTGATATGCCACATCCTAGGAAATAGAAATATAAGAGAAAGCTGTTAATGAACATGCAGTTACACCTAGGTGCTTCTGGGCTCTCGATCTTTCTCATAATAGTACAGCCCATTTTGGGGATGGGGATGCCTCATTGCATTTTGCTCCTCCTCCTGCCCAGGACTGCTGACCAGTAGGAGTAGCAGACCAGCTCAGGATGGAGACACAGGGAGCTACAGCATCACACAGCCTCAACCTGCACTGTACAGCGAATTTTGGAGGGAAGCAGAGTCTTCCATAAACACCAAATAAATTGCAGAGATAACTCACTAAGAATTAGCAATATATTCCATGAAGTAAGAAGTAAACATCCCAACATAGAACAAGTGGAACAATATCCAAAGTAGGACATAACAAGGAAGAAAGGAACAGTTAGTCAAACTGGTTAAAAATTATTTAAAGAATCAGTTGCTTGGCATACCTCATTAAGAGGTGGGATCGGTATCCCCTCCCCCTTAAATCTGACCTTACCTTAGTGACTCACTTGTAATTCAGAGAATGCAGCAGAAGTGACATTGTGTGATTTCTAAGGCAAGGTCAGAAAAGGCCATGTGCCTTCCACATTTCTCTCTTGGGATAAAGAAGCCATGTTCTATCATGGGATAGAAGAAGCTGTGTAAGAAATTCAACTAACTAAGAGCGCCACGCTGGAGAGGGTGTGAGTAGTCAGTGGAGCTCCTAGCAGAAGTTTAGCAGCACTTGCCAGCTACATGACTGAGGCAGTTTGGATGTCCAGCCAGGCAAGCCTTCAGATGTCTGCAGCCTCAGTGGACATCTGAATGCACCTGCACGAGAGACTCCAAGTGAGAGCATTTCCCAGATTCCCCACCTTTGAAATTGTGAGCAAAACCAAACCATTGTAGTTTATACTACTAAATTGTGGAATAATTTTTATACAGCAAGAATGACTGGAACAATCATATGGCCTCATGCATTTTTTTTAACATCTTTATTGGAGTATAATTGCTTTACAATGGTGTGTTAGCTTCTGCTTTACAACAAAGTGAATCAGTTATATATATATACATATGTTCCCATATCTCTTCCCTCTTGCATCTCCCTCCCTCCCACCCTCCCTATCCCACCCCTCCAGGCGATCACAAAGCACCGAGCTGATCTCCCTGTGCTATGTGGCTGCTTCCCACTAGCTATCTACCTTACGTTTGGTAGTGTATATATGTCCATGCCTCTCTCTCGCTTTGTCACAGCTTACCCTTCCCCCTCCCCATATCCTCAAGTCCATTCTCTAGTAGGTCTGTGTCTTTATTCCTGTCTTACCCCTAGGTTCTTCATGACATTTTTTTTTCTTAAATTCCATATATATGTGTTAGCATATGGTATTTGTCTCTCTCTTTCTGACTTACTTCACTCTGTATGACAGACTCTAGGTCTATCCACCTCATTACAAATAGCTCAATTTCGTGGCCTCATGCATTTTAAGGAAAAGTAAAAGCAAAGGTTTCAAGTGTAATTATTTTGCTATGAGAATCCCGGAGCAGGCACTCCCCTTGCCAGAACCCAATCTTCCATATCACACATCACTCTCCCTCCCACGTTCTCCCTTGGTCACACCCTGCAGCCCTGCATCAGCCTCAAATCTTCGCAAGCCAGGGTCGTTCAGGTTTTTCCTAGACCTTTTCATTATTCTAGTAGTTTCCAGCTCTATAAAAATCTATGGTGTGAGGAATTACTGTTCAAAACTAGCAAGAGAATAGAATATGTGTTTTGCTCAAAGCCGCTGATTGGATTTTGAATTATTTTGATTCTCTCGGACGTTCCAAGAACAAGATGCTTGTTTTTCCAAGATTCTTTCCTGCTGAATAATGGACTGCAAATCATGGTGTAACAGACTTTTGTTGTGAACCAGCCACAGGGACTCAACAGTCCTCTTCCCTTCTTCCTTTTTGATTTTGCTCAGACTACCTTCCTTACGTTACCTTCCATGGAGGCAGCAGGAGCATGTAAGAAGTAGATTTTTCTTGACCAATGTATAGGCTTTTCCCGTCTTGCCTCCATTCCAGTGACTTACATTGCTCTAAAATTTAAGGAAAATCTAATGCATGATTTAGTGAAAATTTCACAATTCATTGGCTATTTGAGGAGAGGCAGCAATAATTCCTCCCTCCCTCTCTTCCTTTCTTCAATCCTTCTTTCCTTCATTTTTGCTATTTCTTTTTTGATATGAGACAACTTATTACCTCTGGTATTTTCTTCTTATTTTTCCCTTTTTAAATTTTTTCCCTAGAAATAAGTCACTTTTATTTTTTCTTATTTATTCATTCAACAAACATTTACTGAGAACCTACCATGTGCTTCCCACTGTTCTAGCTATGAGAATCCATGAGTAAATGATACAAAGTCCTTGGCCTAATGGAGATTGCATAAATTAGTGGGTGTAAAGTATTATGCAGAAGAATAAAGTAGAGTGAGAAGGGTAGGTGTAGAGATGGAGCAGAAGCTCTTCCTATTTTATTTAGGTGTGTCATAGTCTTTTTGATAAAGTAATGTTTGAGCAAAGATCTGAAGGAAATTCTGTAGGCAGAATAATGCCCCCCTCCAAAGATTTCCATGTTCATATCTCTAAAACCATGCACGTGTTAGTTACCTTACATGTAAAAGGTACTTTGCAGATATGATTAAGTTAATGATTATGAGATGGGAAGATTATCCTGGATTACCCAGGTAGGTCCAATGTAATTACAAGGGTCCTTATAAGAGGGATGCAGGAGAGTCCATTAGGAGATGTGTATCAGAAGCAGAGTCAGAGAGATTTGAAGAGGCTGTGTTGCTGGCTTGAAGTTGGAGGGAAGGGATCATGAACCAAAGAATGCAAACAGCCTGTAGGATCTGAAAAAGGCATGGAAACAGCTTCTCCCCTAGAGCCTCCAGAAAGGATACAGCCCTGCTGGAGCCTTGATTCTAGGACTTTTGGCCTCCAGAACTGTAAGATAATAAATTTGTGTTGTTTTTAAGTTTGTGGTCATTTGTTACAACAGCAATTGGAAACTAATGCAGCAATGCAGAAGCAAGATTTGCAGGTAACCAGGGAAAGAGAAAACCCAGAGGAGAACATAGCAAGAGCTAAGGTCTTGAGGTGGCAGCATGTAGGATGGGTTGAAGAGCTGAAAGGGGTCCATGTGGTCATGAATCAAGTGAGTTGGAGGGAGGGTGTAAGAGTGGTAGAAAGAGATGAGGCCGGAGAACTGGAAGGTGTATGGACTCGGACCTTTTCTGTGAGTGAGCTGGGAACCCCCTGACATATAAAGCATTCATTACAGCTGAAAATATACAGCCCAGTTTGTTATTTGCTCTGTTTTCCCTAATTGCCAAAGTTTCTAATTTTCATCGTATCAGACCTGTTACATTTTTCCTTTAAGGATTTTTCCATTGCTTATATGCTTAGAAATTTCTTTCACACCTTAAGACTAATTAAATAACCAGCTGTAATTACTTCTGGTTTTTAATGATTTCATGTCTCCATTTAACTTTGTACTCTGGTTTGTTAAGTTTTATGCATAGTATTAGGTGAGGCTTTCACTTTATTATTCTTGACTTTTTTTCCAGTGGAAGCCAATGTTCCCAATAATATTTGTTAGATAGTTTATTATGTTCCCATGGGTGTATGATAGCATTTTATAATATATTAAATTCTTATCCATACTAAAATCTGTCTCCTGACTTCACATTCTGTTCCACTGATCTATTTGTTTGTTCTGGACCAGACCCTTTAGGTCTCTAGCAAAGTGTCAAAAATGTAAATGAGTAAATATTTTTTGAACAACTTGCTAAAGGTTTGGAAGTAAGAGGGAATTTGAGTCATTTGGGAAACTGAAATCAATTGTTCATATTGTTGGGGCATGGGGGAAGGAGGGGAGAAGGTAATGGAAGGGGGCAGTGTCTGGAAATGAGGCTGGAGGCATAGGCAGGACAGGTAATTCAAGCTGAGTAATATATACTATATTACAAGGGCAACGGAAAATTATTTATTAAAAGGTTCTAGGGCTTCCCTGGTGGCGCAGTGGTTGAGAGTCCGCCTGCCGATGCAGGGGACACGGGTTCGTGCCCTGGTCCGGGAAGATCCCACATGCCGTGGAGCGGCTGGGCCCGTGAGCCATGGCTGCTGAGCCTGCGCGTCCGGAGCCTGTGCTCCGCAACGGGAGAGGCCACAACAGTGAGAGGCCCGCGTACCAAAAAAAAAAAAAAAAGGTTCTAAGCAGAGACGTGACAGAATCAGATACAGCATGCTAAGGCAACCATAGTCCAAATGAACTCAGCGGAGAGCTAGAGCTCAAAGCCAGAGGTAAGCATAGGAATTTAAACCCTCTAGAAATTTGCATGATCTTGGAAGGGAGCATTGGACCTCACCAGTGCCTTTCCAAAGGTGAGCCCAAATTGACACTTGGGTCACGGGAATTGGTAAAAAAAATGGTGGCACATCCATAGTTTAAAATGTTTTTCCGTATTGGAGTAAACTCTAACCCCCAACCTCAACATTACAAATGATGCTGTAGGAGAATTTTTAACGAGATGGACAACAATTTGTGACATATTGCTAAGTGAAACTGGAAGGTCATCTCTGAGTAGTAGATTTATGTGTGATTCTAACCTTTTCTATTGCTTATTTGAAAAAATTTAAAGAATAAACTTGTTATACATTTTATAATTAAAAAGGGAAAATTTACTCTCAGAAAAAAAGACACTTGGATTCTGTATTTTCTGGATTTTTTAATGTCTGGAATGCCTGTTTTTTCTTTTACACAGGAATAACTACTCATGTGGAAATAGCATTTTTGTGCCACAACTTTACCCCCAGAAAATTCTATAGGCTTTTCTCTATTTTCTTTTGACATTTTTTATTGGAGAGAATTTTGAGGCCAGCAAGATGTTTTTTGTTGTTGGTGGTGGTGATTTTTAATTTTAAACATTTCCTTTGTGGGTAACATCTCTTTGTCCCTGAAAAGTTATAGGATGTTTATCCTTGTAATGGAGGAATTTTGACATTGGTCTGTTTTTGGTCATTTTACTTAGAACTTGTTAATTGCTTTTGCTCTGAATATTCTAATTCTTATGTTTCTAAGCTCAGAAAAGTTATGACTTCTAAAATTGTTCTGATTTTGTTGGTGTGACCATAACTTAATCCTTTGATTAGATTTTCATCTGAGCACTCTATATGTATAATTTCTTGTATAGTTTTTAGTTCTTGTCCTTTACACTACATTTTAGGAAAGCTCTTCAAGTTATTTTCCACATTTGCTTTATTTTCCATGTCATTCCTTCTCTTTAATATCTTCATTGCAGATTTTAATTCTGCTATTTCAGTGCTAGTTTCCATTTTGTCCTTCCTTATCTCACTCAGGCCCTGTTTATCTCTAATTATAGCCCTTGTTCTCATTTTGTTGCATTCTTACTTGTCTCCATTCTCTCTCTTTTACACTCACTATGTCCTCTTGGCCCCTATTTAGGATTGCCAAGTTTTCTAAAATTCCCCTGTGATTCCTGCCAAATATCATTTTCAAAGATAGGTAGGTCTCTTTTAGGTTATCAGAGTGATATTATCTTTTCCTCATGATACATTATTTTTTTTCATAGGGCCTATTTACATTTTTCTTCTTCTGTTTTTTTTTTTTTTTTTTTTTTGCGGTACGCGGGCCTCTCACTGTTGTGGCCTCTCCCGTTGCGGAGCGCAGGCTCAGCGGCCATGGCTCACGGGCCCAGCCGCTCCGTGGCACGTGGGATCTTCCTGGACCGGGGCATGAACCCGCATCCCCTGCATCAGCAGGTGGACGTTCAACCACTGCGCCACCAGGGAAGCCCTCTTCTTCTGTTTTTTTAAAAAATTGAAAATTAAAAATTTTACAAAAATTAAATTAAAGTTTTTAAATTAAAAACATTAAAATGTTTAATTAAAAGATTTAAAATTTTCACTTAAAATTGAAATTAAAATTTTTTTCTTCCTTTTTTTTAAAGCATGATAAGACCTATTCAGACTTGGTATTTATGTCATCAGCAAGGTCAGTGGCTTTCCCTTGAGTCTTTTTTTTTTTCTTTTTAAATTGGGGTATAGTTGTTTTACAATGTTCTGTTAGTTTCTACTGTACAGTGGAGTTCCCTGTGCTATACAGCAGGTTCTCATTAGTTAACTACTTTATACATATTAGTGTATGTATGTTAATCCCAATCTCCCAATTCATCCCATCCCCCTTTTCCCCCCTTTGTTTCCATACGTTTGTTCTCTACATCTGTGTCTCTATTTCTGCCTTGCAAACTGGTTCATCTGTACCATTTTTCTAGATTCCACGTATACGTGTTAATATACGATATTTGTTTTTCTCTTACTTCACTCTGTATGACAGTCTCTAGGTCCATCCACGTCTCTACAAATGACCCAATTTCATTCCTTTATATGGCTGAGTAATATTCCATTTTATGTATGTACCACATCTTCTTTATCCATTCATCTGTCGGTGGACATTTAGGTTGCTTCCATGCCCTGGCTATTGTAAATAGTGCTTCAATGAACATTGGGGTGCATGTGTCTTTTTGAATTATGGTTTTCTCTGGGTATATGCCCAGTAGTGGGATTGCTGGGTCGTATGGTAGTTCTATTTTTAGTTTTTTAGGAATCTCCGTACTGTTCTTCATAGCGGCTGTATCAACTTACATTCCCACCAACAGTGCAAGAGGGTTCCCTTTTCTCCACACTCTCTCCAGCATTTATTGTTTGTAGATTTTTCTGATGATACCCTTTCTAACCAGTGTGAAGTGATACCTCATTGTAGTTTTGATTTGCATTTCTCTAATAATTAGTGATGTTGAGCATCTTTTCATATGCCTCTTGGCCATCTATATATCTCTATGGAGAAAGGTCTATTTAGGTCTTCTGCTCATTTTTTGATTGGGTTGTTTGTTTTTTTGATATTGAGCTGTTTGTATATTTTGGAGATTAATCCTTTGTCTGTTGATTTGCTTGCAAATATTTTCTCCCATTCTGAGGGTTGTCTTTATGTCTTGTTTATAGTTTCCTTTGCTGTGCAAAAGCTTTTAAGTTTCATTAGGTCCCATTTGTTTATTTTTGTTTTTATTTCCAATACTCTAGTAGGTGGGTCAAAAAAGATCTTGCTGTGATTTATGTCCAAGAGTATTCTTCCTGTTTTCTTTAAGAGTTTTACAGTGTCTGGTCTTACATTTAGGTCTTTAATCCATTTTGAGTTTATTTTTGTGTATGGTTTTAGGGAGTGTTTTAATCTCATTCTTTTACATGTAGCTGTCCAGTTTTGCCAGCACCAGTTATTGAAGAGACTGTCTTTTCTCCATTGTATGTCCTTGCCTCCTTTGTCATAGATTAGTTGACCATAGGTACGTGGGTTTATCTCTTTGCTTTCTATCCTGTACCATTGATCTATATTTTTGTTCCAATACCATACTGTCTTGATTACTATAGCTTTGTAGTGTAGTCTGAAGTCAGGGAGACTGATTCCTCCAGCTCTGTTTTTTTTTCTCAAGATTGCTTTGGCTATTCGGGGTCTTTTGTGTCTCCATACAAATTTTAAGATTTTTTTGTTCTAGTTCTGTGAAAAATGTCTTTGGTAATTTGATAGGGATTGCATTGAATCTGTAGATTGCTTTGGGTAGTATAGTCATTTTCACAATATTGATTGTTCCAGTCCAAGAACATGGTATATATCTCCATCTGTTTGTGTCTTTTTTGCGCTATCTCATTGCGTACCTCAGCCAAAATATCATTATGTTCTGTAGATTTGTAGAGTGCATTCTGCTGGAATGAATCATGCTTTTCTCTTAGTTCCTTTTTCTGAACCCAAGAGCATGTGAAATATCACAGCCTGTGTTGTATATTCTTACCAAGGTCCTTCCCATTTCTGCCTTTGCTATAGATGTCTCCTTGTATGGAGCCAGAGAAAGAGACTAGAAGAAGGATGAAGTGTCTGCACTGTCATCTTTCAACTCAGCAGAGCCCTTTCTTTCACATAATGAAGCTTGAGAATCCCTGAGTTATCTTTACTCAATCCAGCTCCGTTGAAGTTTTAAGTTGGTGGAAATTCCTTTCCTTCCACACATTTCTATTATATTGTCTATTAATCTTATTGCTGGTTTCATAGTTTTCTGAATCTTCATCAGAATGTTAGTGTGTATTTAGGAAAAGTTGCTGCAGAAGTTGCTTAGCAGTACCATTTTATACCAAAGCCTTATATTTCCCTCTATTTGGCGGAAATATTTAAGTCTTTTGTTCAAGTGAAATATTTTTTTCTCAACATTGTTTTCTTATACAATTCCTTATTCTACTACATCCTTTCAATGTCTCAATTATTCTTTCTTTTCATTTCCTTTTAAGTCTCTTAAAATCCTTTTTGGAATTTGGAGGGACATAAATAATAAATGAATACATAAAATGAAATTTTATTTTTAAAAATGTAGCCAAATCACTAATATTAAAATAATACATAACTTCAAAAATTAATAATACTCACAATTTCCAAGCCAGATTGTGAACACTGAATGCTTCCTGTATATTATTAAGTTGATTGTCCACTCAGCGAGCTAGGTAAACACTATCATATTTATCTCTGGGCCAAGACTAAAGAACTGCAACCCATAGAAGAATTATTATTTTGATGTTTATGCTGCACTGTTGTTTTGAAGCAGCTCCTGTTTGTTTACAGACTTTTCATTCATTTTGAAATAGTCCCTGAAGAAGGAAGGAAGTGTTTCTATCTCTTTAGACCATGGGTTGTCTGGGGCTTATAGATGGAGAGATAGGCATTCTTGATTATATGTTTTCCAGCCCATATCCATCTCCAAATTCTCTGTTTTTTCTCTGTGTCATGCTGCCTCAGTATTACCAAATAGTTCTTTCCCGATAACGAGGATGGTCTCTCTACTACAATCTGCAGAGGTACAGTATACTGTAATAGTTGTGCTCAGTTGCAAACATTTCGGGTACTGCCATAGTTTCCATGAAATTTTATTCTGTCCAGATTCTCAAAAGTATAATATATGACCAGAAAACATTTCAAGACTAAGGGAGAATTCCACTCAGTTTTCTAACTGTGTAAAATAATCTCATTTTCCCAGAGTTGTTCAAGAATGCAAAAGGATATAGATTATTTCTTAAGACACGTGTGCTCCATATACCATGAGGGACTCTCTGTCCTCAAAAATAAACAAGGGTAGTGAATAATTTCTTCTACTTTTATAAATATTTAATCTGGCATCCCTAAATAACAGGTTAGACTGGAAAGTTGATGTGATTGTTACAACTCTCAGTGAAAATTGTTGAAGAAGTTGATGTTTAAAGTTCATATGTTGCTGGAGTGTATGTAACACATGGAGTTAATCTTTGCTGTCAGACGTATTTTGGGTTCTGTCGTGCTCAACATGCATGTACACACTGTTTAGCTTGGGTCTTCTTCGTGTTCCTGGTCTCTGTCTTTTGTAAAGAATGTTGTTAATGCTCAGCCAGAAAGCTTTGTCACTGAAAAAGATGGTAGACCACTGGAATTTCCCTCTAACAAGACAAAATTGAAGTTGTATTATTCTGCAGCTCCTTCCACAGAGCTGAGTTATCGAGGAACTGAAAACACCCCGTAGAGCCTAAGGACCCTATAGTTTACTTTCAAATAACGCTACTGAAGAAATATCTCTCTCTCCCTCCCTTCCTTCCTTCCTTCCTTCCTTCCCTCCTTCCCTCCTTCCCTCCTTCCCTCCTTCCCTCCTTCCCTCCTTCCCTCCCTCCCTCCCTCTCTCCCTCTCTCCCTCCCTCCTTCCTTCCTTCCTTCCTTCCTTTCTTTCTTTTGAGAGAGTTTGCACAAAATACTACATAGAGAAGGATAATTTTAGAGTGTGGTTGATTTAAAACAGTAACTTATCTATTTGCCTAAGTAAACTGATTATCAAGTCATTTAAAATTTTTGTCTCCTTTATTTTGGTGACAAATATAGCCCTTTTCCCATGTTGTGCCCCAGACTTATCATCAATTTTTACTGCCAATGAATGTTGCTGCACGTGCATTCTCCCTCCCATTAGTGTATGATTATAGACATTATACAAGATGTGATAGGAGAATATTATTCTGGTCCGTGTCTTCACTGTGTCCTATAGGTGAGAAGAAACATGAAAAAACTAATCGGTTAGAGAGAGAGCATTCAGAGTAAACATGGGAGGTCACAAAAAATGCCAGCAAGAGAATATGAAGCAATCATTCACACAACTATAAACATTCCTTCCACACCTCTCGGTACAGTAGATTTTTATGGACTTCACTTGGCTGAATTGGTTAGTATACAGTAGTGGTGAAGAGTCTGGAATCAGACTGTCCAGGTTCCAGTCCCAGCTCTGCCACTTCGTAGCTGTGTGATCTTGGGCAGGTTGCTTAACCTTTTTTTAGTGGTAGCAGCAAATGCTAGACTGATCCTCTGGTGGGACCTGGTCTGGGGTTAGTCTGTTCAGCCTCCCTACTTCCTGCTGTTTCTTGCGCCTGCTTCTCCAAACTTCTCAGCAATTTAAATAAAGCTCTTATCATGTAATTCAGCCATAATTTATTCTGTTGCTTACAGCTAATGACTCAATGTACACAGCCATCTAGAAGTCGTGTGACCATACATTTTAGTTCCCTTCCGCTACCTAGTTTCCACTATGTATATTGTTCAGAAGTGGACACCGAACACTCCAGGCCACTGCTACATGCCAGCCAGCAGTTCAGTGTTTGCAGTGATATATGCTTTATCTGTAAAATAACAGTCTGGAATTCCTTGATGATCCTTTTACCCATTCTCCCAGCAAGTATTATTGAATAAGTAGTACTATTGAATAAATAATAGCTAGACCCAGTGCTAGGTCTATGCTAGGTGTTAAAGTTGCATTAATTTAAAATGAACTTTTATTGCACCCATAATATAGTAAAATATTCTTTTCATTAAAAATCAGAATGTTACCGATTAAAGACTAACTCCCTTTTGAACAACCCCATTCCTGTTCCTCTCCACACCTTCTTACATATAAAATTATTTCACTTTTAGAGTAACTTTCTACAATAGATACCTTTTTCTACATGTAAAAAACAATAAAACTATATGGAAAATAGAAAACCACTCTATGTGTTCTGGGTATAAGGATTTAATATAGGTTTTAGTGACCTTCACAATCATTGGACCTTAAGAAGAACTGGAGGAATGAAGGGCAAAAGGGCTTTATCAGTTAGAGGGATTTGTTGTATGCCACAGAAATGAACTCTGGCTGATTGAAGCAGAAAAAGACTTTATTAAAATTGCTCAGAGTGTTGAAGTAATAGGGGGATCTTCCAGGTATCATTTTCTGAGCAAAGGACAGTTCAGAAATGTACACTAACCAGTTCAGGATCTGGGAAGTCCATCTGCATCAGGGAAACAGTATGCCTCTCTGCCTCAGACACAATACCAGGTGGAGATGTGCTGCCTGTGTGCCTGTGGCGTCATGGTGGGGTGGCTAATCCTGCCTTTGGATTCCAGGTGCCATTCTTCTTGCAAATCAACCCCATCTTTCTCTACTCCTCATTCATTCATTCTACCAAAATCTCATTCTCCTTTTAGCAATCCTGTGGAAAGACCTGGGGGAAATCATGATGATGCACTGGGATGAATGCAGGGATTGACAGAACAGTCCAGAGACCTTAGCAATACCGTACAATTAATATTTCTTATGTAATGTACAGTCTCCACTGAAAGCATTGAGTCATCAGTAGACTTTTGTACCATTGCTCTAGGGGAATTTCTGTCTCTGTCCCATGAATCCCACTGGATCATTCTTGTTTTTTTTTTTTTAATGATATTGAAACACTGCTCTGACTTTAAGTACCATAATATTTAACAGTGAAAGTGAAACAGGATCAGAACAAGAACTATTGATACTACAATTAGCATACAATACTGTAGAGGAATTATTGCCAATGCAGTAATATCCAAGCAGTCTGGGAACCCTTAGGAACTCTTCACCTTCATATCTTCTAGATTGACTATAAAAGATTTATAAATAAGGTAACTATTTGTCTCTGTTTCTGCAGGAATGCCCTGGTTTACAGTTGTTGTCTCAGTGCAGTTATCAATAGTGTCCCTGTTTGAATGATAAATTATATAATCACCCTGTTTATAAAAATCTCCCTCCCTCTGGAAACCATTATTCCAGTAAATCTCTGTAGATTTTAAAATCCCTAACTAGCTTAACCTATATTGCCTGGTGTTTGGGGCACATGTTTTCTGATTTTTTTTCTTTGTTTTCCACTCATGCCTTTTAAAATAATACTTTGGCTTTCCCGTTTCCTCTTAAGTACACCCTTATCTGGGATGCTGACTTTGGTTACCTTTTCCTCTATGAACTAGCAAACAGGCTAGTAATTAGAATCCCTGATGACCCATACCCCAAGTCACAATCTTGGCACATTGTGGAAATTTGTAATGGTTAGGGGAAAACTCATGATGTAATATGTTACGGAAAAGAAGAAGGATATAAAACTATTTCCATGTGTGGTACTAATTATGATTTTTTAATAGCCATGACTGGAAACATAGTAATTTGTACTTGTAACAGTTCATATCACTTCATGGGAAGATTATGAATCAAATATTATTTTGTCTTTATTTGTACAAATTGTTTTTATTCCACATTTCATACAAGGTCATATCATATTTTATAATCAGAAAAAGAATGTAAAAATAATGCAGTAGTGTTAGTTGTCCCTTTTGCCTTAAGGAGTTCAATGTCCAGAAAGGTCTAGAGGTGTCCCATCAATCTTTTAGTAGATGGATTTTAGGTTAGTGACAAACCCCTCCACCTTTCCGTATTTACATATGAAAAGAGGCTCTGAAAGACAGCTTTTCAGAGCTTCTCTATAGTGTTTCCTCCAGAGGAGGTAGTCAGGGTCTCTGTTATAATTTGGAAAACCTCTCATTAGAGACTGTCAGGAACTCCTAAATTTGTCAAGCTTTGCATTAACCTGTTCACAGTGAACCCAAGGAATTTTGACTGGACTAGATGGCCAGTTCTAGGCCCATCTGATATTTCCTCTTCACATTCCAAACACAGGTTATGTTGTCTAATCCAGACGTAAAACAATAAGTTAAGCATTGTGGATAATCTCTGAGGAACTTGATTTGCCAGTGTATCCTTGTGAGAATTCTCATCTTTTCTTCTTAGAATAATCACAACTTCTCATTGATTGTTGGGAACTTAAAAAAAAAAATTTTGGGCTTCCCTGGCGGCGCAGTGGTTGAGAGTCCGCCTGCCGATGCAGGGGACATGGGTTCGTGCCCCGGTCTGGGAAGATCCCACATGCTGCGGAGCGGCTGGGCCCATGAGCCATGGCCGCTGAGCCTGCGCGTCCGGAGCCTGTGCTCCGCAACGGGAGAGACCACAGCAGTGAGAGGCCTGCGTACCGAAAAAAAAAAAAAAATTTTAATTGAAGTATACTTGATTTACAACATGGTGTTAGTTTCAGGTATACAGCATAGCGATTCAGTTATATATATACATATATATGTATATCTATATTATTTTTCAGGTTTTTTTCCTTTATAGGTTATAAAAAAATATTGAGTATAGTTCCCTGGACTATACAGCAGGCCCTTGTTGGTTATCTATTTTATATGTAGTAGTGTGTATAGGTTAATCCCTAAGTCCTAATTTATCCCTCCCCCAACCCCCTTTCCCCTTTGGTAACCATAAGTTTGTTTTCTATGTCTGTGAGTCTCTTTGTTGAGAACTTTTTAAAGGTGTCTTCTGTGGTGCCAGGTTTACAAATAGTTTACTCAAGCGGCTGGGATGCAAAGATTGGCAAGTGTCCTAATTTTCAGTTAATTTTCCACGGATGCAGTGGCAGATCCTGCCCAGAGGGTGGCAGTCTTACTTCCAAACGCCAGGTGGAGAGAAGGGACTGGCAAGTAGAGTCAGTCCATTGGTGCTATTGCTTTGGCTTTTGTTGCATGTCATTGCTGCTGTAAGGCTGGTCCTGCTCAGCAAGATGGATGCCTGTCTGCAGTTGAGGAAATGGTCTTGAAGGCCTGGATTCCTGCCAACACTGCAGTGGTTCCTGGCTGGACTGCCATGTTCTGAGCTTGGACACTGTTCTTCAAAAAGTTCAACATTAGGCCAGAGTGGCTGAGCCTGTGGGGCATCCTCTCTCAGCCACCCACTGTCTTTCTCCTTAAAACCTGGGCTTGTCTTGAGGCTGTACCACATACTCAAAAAAGGCCAGTCTTTTTTTACCCACTCAGTGATTTCTCCTTTGGTGAACTCATTGTCACTTTCTTCCAGCATCTCTTGCTTAATGGCACCCTGGTTCATCCGAGATTTCCCTGGTCTTTGATTTTGGGGGAATAGGAGTTGCAGTCTCATCCTTTCCTCTTTGAAGATTCTGGGCTTCTTACGCAAGTTGATACACTCTCTACCTAGAACTTTCAGTGAGGGGGTGTGACCTTTCCCCAGGTGAAAAGTGGCTGCTGGCTTTATATTTGCTTAATCAAGAGCAGCCACAGAAGTGAACTTTCACAGAATACAGACCAGCTCCTAGGGGACTACTTTCTAGGTCTTTTCTTAAACCGAGAGATCACTCCAGAATAAAAACCAAACAAAGCAAAATCCAGGTGCCTCATCGGTTGCCCCTGTCAGTTATTATATTTTGTAAATTCTAAGACAACATGGACAGTGAATGCAGCATTATTTTATGTTCCACTAAAAAACAAAACATAACAAAACAAACCACAAAAGCAAACAAACAAACAAAAACCTTTGCCAATTAAACTATGAAGCATCATTGATTGTAAGACTCATCCCAGTTTGAGATGTTAAAATATGAAAACCAAACCAAACCATACCCAAACAACAAAACCAAACCTGGGTCTTAGAGTTGATGAAAAAACAAGAGATGATTTTCCCATCAGTGGGAATTAAAGAACAACTCCCTCCCACCCCTCACCATCTTAGTGGTTAGGAGACTAATCAGGCCAGACGGTATCCTGTAGATTCAGAGGGAGGTTAAAAGGTTTGGAATAAGCAGGTGAGGAGGAAGGAGTAACAAGGTGGCTTTACTTGGTCTGCATTAAATGCAATCATGTGAAATTCATGAGTGAGAAACCCCCTGCTTTAAGCCTTTGTTTTAAACTTGGAATATATATACATTTCTCCCTTCTTTCCATCTGGACTTAGTTGAAGCCTCAGGTCAAGCCAGCTTGAAAAAAAATACAGCGGAGCTACCTTCTACAGTATGACATCATGTCTCCAGTGTTTCTCATTATAAAGTTGAGTTTCAGATGTTAAAATCATACTCTTCTCACCCCTGTTTGTTTTCTTCTTCCCCTCCCCTTCAACAATTTCATCCTGATGGAGCTCCATTGTTTTTATAGTTGAACTACAACTGTTTTGTGCCAGGCACACAAAGTTATTAACCTGACATTGGGAAAACACATCTTATGACTAAGAATTCAGCTTCTATAATTTTTAACTCTACAGAATTTTTATTTTTTCGCCAGCTGCCGTTCTACATATTATTTTCAATTTCCAGTTTTGAACTACATACAAGAGGTTATATTTTATAAAACGAACAACTTTGGATTCACTAATAAAAAGCATCCCATAATTTTTTAGGGACTCATGTGAAGTTGTAACATAGATTATACAATTTTATTAAAAAATATAAAATGAATAGTGACATAGTTTTAAAAATTTAAAAATAGTGGAAACATGCTGCAATAATGGAATGATGCTCCACTGGAAAATATAGAAACGTTGCATAAAAATTTTGGCTACAATGCACAGTAGTTTCTAAAATCTTAATTTAAAACCAATCAAGTTATATTATTATAAAATACATTGTTGTAAAAAAATTTTTAGGAACAAGAATTTATAGTGAAACTATAACTTGAAATATAGCCCAGTTATTAATATTATTTGAGTAATTATAGCCCCTAATATTTTATTAAAGAGGCACCTTTGTGCAAGGTACTTATTAATGCCAGTGAAAAATAGCAAACTAGCCATTTCTAAGATACGTTATATTTTACAGAATTATGGCAATGAGATACGTGAAGCTGTCATCTGTCACCATTCTGCCATCTGTAAGCATCTATTCAGAGAGAAGTTGTAGAAAACTGGAAAATGAGTAAAAGGAAACTAGCAGAGGTGTGGATCCTGGGAGGAATGTAACTGACAGGCAGTGTTTTATCTAAGAATAGACAGGAGGAAACAGGAGAGCTGATTTATAAATAGGTATAAAACTTTGTATCCTACAGAGAAAACACATTCTTTTTCAATATCTGTGGATATTTAAAAATTACAGAATCATGTATTAAGGTATAAAAATTGTCAATAAATTAGAAAACTAGAAATAATTCCAATCCCATTGTTTTACCCACTGCAAAAATATTAGAAATTTAAAATAAAAAATTTAAATAACAAATCAGCTCACTGGAAATATTTTTAAAACTCTCTGTGGCAGATACTGTGATATTGTTCCCTGTTTATCTGTTTTTTCATTTTACATGGTAATAGAATTTTTAATTGGGCATATGACCAATCGAGAAAAGAGTACATTTCCCAGGACCCCTTGAGTCCAGATGCAGCCATATGACTAAATTCTAATGTGGATGGTAGTGATAGGTGCAAATCCATTCCTTCTCCCTTATTCTTCTTCTGTGGGTTGGAATGTGGATCTGAAATCATGATGTGGAAATGGCCTACTGTGGAAACTGGTAGGATATCAAGATTGGAAAAGACTGAGATGCCCTCCACCGTGGACTGCCTGCATGGACATTTACTTTATTTTAGCCACTCTCACAGCAGCCAAACCTGATTTTTAAGTAATATGTCTCTTTTCTTGAGTTAAGTAGGAAAAACACCTGAAGCTGAGATTATTGAAAATGATGACGAGAACACTGAATATATAAGAACTTACATATTTGAAGCTAAAAATATGACCAGAATGCATTCTTTCAGTGCATTTCTAGTAAATCAGAAAGAATTAAAATTGGCTAATATCATTAAAGAGTTGTAAACTAATCAAATTAATCTAAGGGAAGCAAGAGAAAAGGATTAAAGGTAAAATCAGAAGTTAATCCAGACAGATAAAAGAGAGAAATTGGCAATAAAGTTCATCATATAGAGAATATAGTGTTATGAATTAAAATAGGATCTAACTCAAATAATAGAGTTATAAAAATCTAGAAGAGAATATGATATTTAATACTAATAGGTATGAAAACTGGCAGTTTTGGAGGAAAGTGTATTTTGTTCAAATTGAGTCAGGATACAGGAAAAATTGAATAGACAAATAACCTTCAAATTAACTGAAAATGTTGCAAAAAGAACTATTTCCAAGATGGATAAAGACCTGAGTCATTTTTATGTGTGAGTTTTTCAAACTTTCTGATAACTGGTGATTGCCACAATACATGACATATATGACATACTCTATAGTACTACATAAAAGTAAGGAAAGTGTCCCAACTTATTGTACAGCACTAGCTAAACACTGATACCCAAATCTGACAAAACTTACAGACAAAATTAAAGCTCTACGTTTATGATCACTGAAACAAAACTTCCTAAAATGCCTACCACAGCGGGAAAAGTTTTACATTTGCAACTGCAGAGGCCAAAAAAGCTACCTCAAATTCTTATAAAAGAAAAAAATAAGGGGAATTCCCTGGTGGTCCAGTGGTTAGGACTTGGGCTTTCACTGCTGAGGGCCCTGGTTCGATCCCTGGTGGGGGAAGTAAGATCTCACAACCTGCGCAGTGTGGCCAAAAAAAAAAAAAAAAAAGACAAAAATAAAACTATATTTATAACTATATTGGGACTTCCCTGGTGGCGCAGTGGTTAAGAATCTGCCTGCCAATGCAGGAGACACGGGTTCGAGCCCTGGTCTGGGAAGATCCCACATGCCGCAGAGTAACTAAGCCTGCAAGTCACAGCTACTGAGCCTGCGCGCCTAGAGCCCATGCTCCCCAACAAGAGAAGCCACCGAAACGAGAAGCCCACACACCAAAATGAAGAGTAGCCCCTGCTCTCCCCAGGTAGAGAAAGCTGCCTGCAGCAACGAAGACCCAATGCAGCCAATAAATAAATAAATAAATAAATGAATGAACAAATTTCTAAAACTATATTTACAGCTATAGAGGGAAAAAAAAAACCTACCTAAGTTCCTTACAAACCAAATGTAGAACTACATTAAAAGAAATAAGATTTCTAGGAATATGGAATAATTTAAAACTAGAAACTCAGCATAATGGCATGGCATCTTTAGATCAAAGGAGGAAAACCATTCTTGAGATGAATTTTCTTTACTTGGAGATGCAAAATTTTATACCCATTCAAAACAAAATTCAAGGAAAGCTAAGGATGTATGGATAATATCTTAATCTGATAGTAAATGTCTCTCTCAAACTAGCACCAACATCATACTTACTAGTAAATGCTAAAGGCATTTTATCAAGTCTACAAAGAGGACAGGAATAGTAACTTTCACCACTTTTTTTCCTCTCCATTTTATTGAGATACAAATGATGTACAGCACTGAATAAGTTTTTTCACCACTTAAAAAAATAATATTTCAGCAGTTTGAGCTAAGAACAAGGCTATATTATCAATCTTTCTCAGTGATATTCTCAGTGAAAACAAACAAAAATGATAATAACAAAAAAAATCCTAGAGAGAAAAAATAATGGAAATATAGAAGTCCAGTTAAAATAACTATACTGGGCTTCCCGGGTGGCACAGTGGTTGAGAGTCTGTTTGCCGATGCAGGGGACACGGGTTCGTGCCCTGGTCCGGGAAGATCCCACATGCTGTGGAGCGGCTGGGCCTGTGAGCCATGGCCACTGAGCCTGCGCGTCCGGAGCCTGTGCTC
Source organism: Monodon monoceros (assembly GCF_005190385.1). NCBI lineage: Eukaryota > Metazoa > Chordata > Mammalia > Artiodactyla > Monodontidae > Monodon > Monodon monoceros. The sequence continues at coordinate 91,154,663 of NW_021703782.1, read as the reverse complement.
CACAACGGGAGAGGCCACAACAGTGAGAGGCCCGCGTACCGCAAAACAAAAAAACAAAACAAAAAAACTATACTATTGTTTTCCTATACATATGGAAAAATATATCATTAAAATTTCTACAACAAGGTATAATTAAAATTTCTACAAAAATATATAATTAAAATTTAACTTAAGGGAAAACAATACAATAAGAGAGAGAATATTCAAATAAAAATTAATAAATGGAGATGTAACATGTTTTTGATAGGATGACCCAACATATCATCAGTTCTCCTCAGGTTAATTTATGTATTTAATGTGACTCTAAGCAAGACCCCAACATGGGTATTCTGGGCTTATCAGTTTTTTTTTTTGGTGGAAGTATATAAAGCCAAGAATATTCAATATCTATGCATTAAACATTCTTAAACATTATTTTTATTGAGGTGTAATTAATACAATAAAATATCCAGATCTTGGTTTTGCAGCTCAATGAAGTTTTACAATGTATATACCATTTGTGACAACCACACAAGATATAGAACATTTTCATATCCCTAGAAAGTTTCCTCATGCTCTCTCCCAGTCAACAGCCCCAGTACAAAGGTAATTACATTATTTCTATCATCATAGATTAGTTTTGCCTAGTAATGAATTGCATAAAAATGGGATCTTACAGTAGATGTTCTTTTGTGTCTCTTTTTGACATTTATCCATGTAGTTAAGAATATCAGTTTGTTCTTTCTTATTGCTCTGTAATAGTCCATTGTATGGCTATAGCACAACTTGTTTCTTCATTCTCCTATTGATGGACATTTGGTTATTTCCAGTTTTGGGCTATTAAGAATAAAGCTGCTATAAACATTCTTGGTCAAACTTTTTTGTGGCTATATGCATTCATTTCTCTTGGGTATATACATAGGAAGACAATTGCTGGATCACAGGGTAAATGAATGTTTAACTTGATTAGAAACTGATATATATCTTTCCAATGTGATTTTCACCATTTTTTCACTTCCACTAGTGTTGTGTGTGAAGGCCAGTTGCTCTACTTTCTTATCAGCCCTTTATATTGTCTGTCTTCTAATTTTAGCCATTTTCATGGTGTGAAATGCTATCTCACTGTTGTTTCCATTTTAATTTTCCTGTCTTAGTCCACTGAGGCTACTATAACAAAAACACCATAAACTGCATGTCTTAAATAAAAGCATTTTTTAATTTCTTTTTTTTCCTTAAAAATTTTATTGTATAATTCCGTTTATATGAAATGTCCAGAAGGGGCAAATCCATACCGACAGAAAGCAGATGGGTGGTTGCCAGGAACTGGGGGAAAAGGGGAATGGGCAGTGACTACTAACAGGCATAGGGTTTCTTTTTGGGGTGATAAAAATGTTTTAGAGTTAGACAGTGGTGATGGTTGCACATCCTTGTGAATATACTGAACTCCACAGAATTATACACTCTTTAAAATGGTGAATGTTAAGGTGACTATTTTCTCAATGAAGGAAATGAAAAAGACAAATATTGTATATTAATGCACATATGTGGAATCTAGAAAAATGGTATAGATGATCCTATTTGCAAAACAGAAATAGAAACACAGATGTAGAGAACTAATGTATGGACACCAAGGGGGTAAAGGAGTGGGGGGAAGGATGAATTGGGAGATTGGGATTGACATATATACACTATTGATACTATGTATAAAATAGGTAACTAATGAGAACCTACTGTATAGCTCAGGGAACTCTACTGAGTGCTCTGTGGTGACCTAAATGGGAAGGAACTCCAGAAAAAGAGGGGATATATGTATACATATAGCTGATTCACTTTGCTGTACAGTAGAGACTAATACAACATTGTAAAGCAACTATACTCCAATAAAAATTAATTTAAAAAAAAAGAAAATGAAAAAGAAAGAAGCAGAACCAAAAAGAACGGAACAAAAAACCAAGCCTCTTGATTCTTCTCCTTTTCCCTTTGCTTCCCTGTTCTTCAGAATTATTCTGAATACCATTGAATCTTGACTCTTGTAACTCTCTACTGACTGGGGCATGGGTGGGGACATCACAGTCCCAGTGTGTCAAGGGCCCGTTCAGAGACCCCCAGCCCCCTGACGGGAGTCTCATCCCCACATTTCCATTGAGTTGGAACATCACATTTAAATACAATGATTGTGGATATGACTTCATGGAGAAATTCTTGTACCAGACAGCTTTCAAACATGGGTAGGAGCTCTGAAGTATGGAGGATGTGAGGATCAAGAGTGGAAAAAAAAGAGATTTAGTGAATATGTACCCACGTAAGAGACAGGAGGCCTGACTTCCAGTTCTGGCTCTGATGCTCCCTTCTTGAGTGATTTTTCTCAAATTGCTTTCACTCCTTTAGATTCGTTTCACCATCCCAACTCCCAGCATTTCTTATAGGACCCAGTCTCTCCAAGCCCCAGCTCTGCCAATGGTTTACTGTCTGACCTTGGACGAGTAGATATCACTCTTAGGTTCTCCATTGCATCATTTTTACATGGAGAAGATTAGACCTGTCACCTGACCTTCTCCAGGCCAGAAGGTTTTATTTTCATGTCCTGACTCCGCTGTCTGCAGGCCTGTGTTTTGAACTGTTATGGAGTGTTTTTTGTTCATGTTATCTCAGCTTCCTTAGATTCCTCAAGCTAGGTCTAAAGCAGTGGCTCTTAAGCTAGCCTGTGTGTGTGTGAAATTATTAATTACAGATATTATCTCATATTTCCCTCATTCTCTGCTTTTTAAAAAAGTTCTTTTTTGTGTTTTAATTTGTTTCTATTGATCTGTCCTCAGATTCACTGATTCTTTCTTCTGCTATGTCTAGTCTGATATCAAGCCCATCCAATGCCTGCCTAATTTAACTTTTAAAATAAATTTATTTATTTATTTATTTTTGGCTGCATTGGGTCTTCATTGCTGCACGTGGGCTTTCTTTAGTTGCAGCGAGCGGGGGCTACTCTTTGTTGCGGTGCACAGGTTTCTCATTGTGGTGGCTTCTCTTTGTTGCGGAGCACAGGCTCTAGGTGCACGGGCTTCAGTAGTTGTGGCTCGTGGGCTCTAGAACGCAGGCTCAGTAGTTGTGGCGCACGGGCTTAGTTGCTCTGCGGTATGTGGGATCTTCCCAGACCAGGGCTTGAACCCATATCCCCTGCATTGGCAGGCAGATTCTTAACCATTGCACCACCAGGGAAGTCCTGCCTGCCTAATTTTAAATATTTTAGCGTCCAGATTTTACTGCTGCTAGTGCTTCCATTCCTCTGTTGAAATTCTCCATCTTTTCATAAATTAGGTCTAAATTTTGCTCTGATTTTTAGAACATTTCTAGTAGTGACTTTGTAGTCATTTTCAGTTAATCCCACATTTGGGTCATCTGTAGTTCCCTTTCTATAGATTTTATTTTTCCTTTGAATAAGTCTCATTTTCCTTCTTTCCATGACTTGTGTTTAAAAATTACAGAGACTGAAATAAATATTGCTTTCCCCCAGAGGGGGAATATCTTTTCTTCTTATCAGTCAGCTGAAGAGGAGTAAAGAGGATTTTTGCTTTGATCTTATCAGGAATTTAACAGAATTGAGGCTGGTTTGTAGCTTTAGTTAGTTTTAGGTTGCATTTGTTTTCAAACTTTTTGAGAATGCAATCTTATCTGTGTATATAACAGGCTCTTCCTTCTATTGGACTTTGGGATCTATATTTGCTTTCTGCCTTGCCCCAGATTCCCAGATGCTTCTTCCAGACACTGAGCAGAAATCTAGAGGGGAGAATTGCTGGAAGGAAGGACTAGCTATGCATTTGGGGTTCCTAAGATTCGATTCCATTATACCACCTCACATGACATTTTCACCGTGCCAGTTAAAAGTTTAACTGGTTTCTCCCCACCCCAGCAGATTCTTTCTATGTAAACTCAGCTAGGGTTCCCAGGAGGAAAGCAGTCCAGGGTCTCTGCTCATCCAGGAAGGGTCTATTCGTCTCTCGGAGTCTTTAGATTCTTTTCATTCATAGCTCTCCAGTGTGTTAAAACATAGGAATTTTTATTTAATCCATATTTTTATAATTTTTCTGGTGAGAGCAGTGATCTGTCACAACCTTCTGCATCTTAACCTGAAGTAAAATTCTGCAATAGAATTGTGAAAAAATAAAAAGAATTATGAAATGACATTTGCCTCATGGAAATTTAGAACGTATTATAATTTCACATTGTGGTGTTGGCACAAGAGTAGACCAATGTAGTTAAATCAAACAGAATAGAAAGTCAAGAAGCAGAAAAGTTTTTAGCTTGCGATAAAGATGGTTTTCCCCCAAATTTTGCAGGGTAATGTATTATTCAATATAAGGGGAAAAGTATCTATTTGTAAAAAAATAAAGTTAGAGCCTTTCCTCACCCAGTACTCAAAAAGAGATTACATAGGAGTCAATTTGAAAGATGAAACTACAAGATAAAAATTCTTAAAAATATGGAGGAACAGATTCTGCTTACAGGGTTAGTAAAATATTTCTAAGAATAAAATTAAAGAAAAATAATAGAAGAGAATAAGAAATAGATTTTTTCTACCTCAAAAATTATGAACAAATTTAAAAGTCCATCTCTAAAGCAGGTAAAATATATTTGTAAAATAAATGACACAGAGTGTTATCACCCTCAATATATAAAGAGCTCTTATAAATCAACAAGAAAAAGGCAATTAGGAATATGTCTTAACAGGTATTTCACAAAGACATACAACTGTCTTAAAATATTAAAAAAAATACATCATTAGTAGTCAAAAATCCCTCTTATACCATTTTTTGTTTCTTACTCCAGTGTGTGTGTGTGTGTGTGTGTGTGTGTGTGTGTGTGTGTGTGTGAGCGGGAGGAATAACCTTAATATTCTTCTAGGCTTTTAAATGATAATTTTATAGTGAATAAAAAATTTGTCAAAGAGTGAATTGCCTAAAACATAGTTAACCTGCAGTATTTCAGAAGCCTGCTTTGCTTCTATTCAGTCTACTTAAGTAGCTGTTGTTTTCTGTGCCCATTTTGTGGTACTACTTTTAATATGTTTCTTTGTGAAAGTTGTTTTTTTCCAGAACTCACTGGAACTTAGGTCTGGATAGGGTCAATATAATAATAAATTCCACTGGCATCTGCCCAAGGCTGAGAGAGAAAGCCCAGCCCTTTCATGTCTCACTGGATTATTTCTCTGATGTCTTACTTTAGCTCATGCTCTTCTACCATGTGCACACTTTTGACTGTGTGATGTTCATGCAACTTCCTGAGAATTGTGACTCAGCATCATCACCACTACCGGTGTCCACCACGACAACATTGAGGACATTGCCAAAAGATGATTTCCCAGATCCTTACGCCCTTGAGTGTCTAAGTGTCACTGCAATTCCTTTAGTCCTCACTAAACCAAAGCTGTGTATGTGGGTGCAGAATGGGGGAGCCTGCATCCTTCCTGACCCCGTGTTACACTTTTTCACCCGGGTAACACTGTGCTCCTTTTTCTTCCTTGGGGTAACAGCTCATTTACCTCACAATCCTTCCGTCTATTCCAAGGTACCAGACTAGGAACCACAACCAAGATATACCCTTTTATTCCATCCCAGTTAGAGAGTAGTCTCCCAGGCAAAGTTCATCTGAACTTTCTTCACACACAAATTAGTGCAGACAAAAGAACACCTAAGATGCCTGGTCCACCCCTTGTCTGTCATGTCCAGATATGAATGAATGTCCTTTACGATCATCTACAACATGCAAGAACACATTCACAGGCTGAGTTAGAAATGAATGATGCTCCATTCCCCTACCTCTCTCTGAATTTTTCCTTCACAAATGTCAGGAAGGAGTGAGTGATGCTCCATTCCATGATGTTTTTGAATTTTCCTTCACATGTGGCGGAAATTCTACTCCAACATTGACTGTACTGTTAATACTTGTTTGACCTCAGCTAAACCATTTTGCTCTAGGGCCCTCATTTTCTTTCTCCATATGATATGCCAATATCTTTATCTATAGTCTAGGGACATGGTGACATAACACTGATTGACTAGAGGGAAGCAAGTAGCAGAGAAGCCCATGGCAAGCATACTAAAAATCTTAAGACTCTAAACCAATGAATCAACTAAAGAGGCAAAAACCTCCCTAAGAAAGAGAAGTGACCTTCTGAGCTTTTGTCCCTCAGGGGATATTAGTTTTACCTTTCCTGCTAAAATGATAGCAGCCAGGCTGGGAACTTTGGATAGATTATTTATTCAATGTGACAGCCCCTCCTCCTTTTTCCCTCCCTCTAACCCTTTACCCATGACCTTTCCAGACTCTTCAAGTTTTTTTAAACAAATCTCATCAAAGAATCAAAATTAGATGAATAGGCATTGATCACCTGAGTTATTTTTGTTTCTCTTTGTCTCAAAAAAAAAAAAAGTTTAAACATTTCCCAGGTGATCTTTACCTATGAAAATTAATGGCAACAACAGCAGCCTTTAAAAAAATGTTAAATTATCACCGATGTTCAGAAAAAACAAAAGTTCTGTACTTCCAACCGCATGTGTGGTAGAAGGAAAAATGAATTCTTGAAAGAGGCCTGTTGATTACAGCTTTCTCTTGTTAAAAGAGAGATTGCTCAGTGGGAGATGAAAGATCACAAATCTTCTCCTTTTAGAAACAAAAGATAGTTATAATACTCTAACGGAAAGAAAACCTTCTCCCTCAATGAGCTACCCAAACACTGCACTGCTTGAATAATGCGCTGAGTTAAGTAGTGAGGCCTGAGATGCAGTAATTACTCCAAGGAGGCTGCAGGGAAAGGAAAGTACATTCCAGACACCTAATCATTTACAATTGAGTTTAATGAGGTAGTAATTTACAGCTTCGGGGTGGAAGTATGGAAAGGTCCCTGCCAGGAGCTGGGCAGACTCTTTAAAATCCTGGAGTTTAATGAAGGCATTGGAGGGTGGACGCACACAGCCGAACTTGTGTAATTCCATCTGCTCAGGGCTTGGACAGGAAGTAAATGACAGGGCACTTGGGACCTACATCTGGAAACAACATGTTTCAAAGGATTTCATAAATCCTGCAGTAAAAGAAGAAGAAGAAAGAAGGAAAAAAAAAAAAAACAGAGGTGAAAGGGCATAATTATAGGGGGATGGGGAAGCACAACAGGGAAGGGCCATGGCAGGTTGTTTTTAGTTTGAAGAAATAACATTTTCTAATGTCAAGGTCAGTCATGCTAATAGTTGACAAAACACGATTGTGATTGTCAAGCCCAATATGAAAACAGAAGGGACTGAAGTTTCCTTTCTGGATAGGATTTCGGTGAAGACGGCAAAGGAGTTCAGCATCCACTGAAGTTACCTGAACACCCCTTTTCAATCTTCCAGTAATGTTGCTGGTACCTTCTTTATTGTCATTATTTCTTGCTTCATAGTATAGTGGGTTAATTTTACTTTTTGTTTGCTGATACTTTTAAAATCCAGCTAGCACATGAAGGGAGTTTGTCTTAAAGAGATGGAAAAGGCTCAAGGTATAATTATGTAGTGTGGGGATAAAATGTAGCTGCTAGACTGGGCTTTCATTATGTCATACCAGTGATTGACATATGCAGAGGTCAGTATTTGTTTTCTTCTCACTTAGGCCGAATGTCCTTCATCTTTCATTTTATGTAACCTCATTTCAAATCTCCCAAGTGTCAACCTCGTTCTACCCAAATTCCAAATCCTCAAAAACCAAAGTTTCCTCATTCTTTCCTTTTTTAGTTGTTTCTGCAATTTGGGAAGAAAGTTGAAGGAACAATGAGGGTAGATGGAATGGAACAGAGAGGAGCCTTTGCATTTCTTGACTTTTAGGAACAAGGATCCAGGTTAAAACTCATCCCTTCATCAGGCTATTATAAAATATTTAGGAAGGAAACACTATGCGGCTGTGTGCCATGCAGGCAAGCGGTGCTAGGAAGGGAAACAGTGATCACAGTCACATTCACAGCTGTAATTGCTCTAACAGGGCTAGAGCATTTACTCTGTGCTGGGTGGTTTACATATATTATTTCATTAATTCTTTCAGTAACCCTGAAAGTAGGAAACAGGCCATACTTTTATGCCATTTTGCAGATGAGAAAACTGAGGCTTATAGAAGTTAATTTAATAGCTCAACATCACTAGGATAGTAGGTCGAATGGAGAATTCATACTCAAGTCTGTCAGATTTGAGAGCCTATAATCTTTTTAAAATTTAATTTATTTTTTATGCAGCAGATTCTTGTTAGTTATCTATTTTATACATATTAGTGTATATATGTCAATCCCAATCTCCCAATTCACCCCCCCCGCCCACTTTCCCCCCTTGGTGTCCATACGTTTGTTCTCTACATCTGTGTCTCTATTTCAGCCTTGCAGACAGGTTCAACTGTACCATTTTTCTAGATTCCACATAATATGTGTTAATATACGATATTTGTTTTTCTCTTTCTGACTTAATTCACTCTGTATGACAGTCTCTAGGTCCATCCACGTCTCTGCAAATGACCCAATTTCATTACTTTTTATGGCTGAGTAATACTCCATTGTATATATGTACCACATCTTGTTTATCCATTCATCTGTTGATGGGCATTTAGGTTGCTTCCATGACCTGGCTATTGTAAATAGTGAGAGCCTATAATCTTTTAACTCCTATGTTATATTACCTTGAATTTTATATGCTTGCATATCAGATTGTAGGGACTTTAAAAAGGTTTGGCCAGAATGCAGAGTGATGGTCCTAATGACATCTAGGAAACCATTACATTCCCCCACAAAGGAAAAACTTTAAAGTATCTCATATGACGTTTGGACTACTGAATACAGAAAAAAAAGGAGTGTTTTTTTCTCATGTAATATCTTTTAGACCACAGATCTTAGAATCTGGCTCAAAGAAAAGGGAAAATTGGTTTTCAAAAGCTTTATTTTCCTATTTTCTGGAGAATGAGTTGTTTTCCATGTCTTGAACACAGTCTTTTGCTGATTAAAAATCAGAAACAAGTTTTTAAGTTTCTCAAGATCTATAGCCTACGTTTTGAAAGTCTGGCAAAATCTGTTCCCTGGAATAATAATCATTCTTTGGAAAGCTATGTATACCTGTCCACCGCAAGAAACATGTGACAAGGTACTTAGTCATGGTTTCAAACCACATGAACTGGGAAAGACTTTCAAGTTAAGTAAATCTTCACACGTGTGACAAAAACAAGCTTCTATACACTATGGGTAATGCCAGCAGTGAAATCTGAGACCGGAAGCACTTAATAAGGGTGGAAAAATTTTAATATTATGCTCTTGTTTCCTCTCTTTCTGGTCTGCAGAGTTAACAGCCTGATCATTGAAATTTCCCTTGGCACTATTAGTTTATTTCCAGTTTTGAGAATATTATACTGCTAATCTTAGAGAAACCAATCTCTTACTTGGAAAGTGTATGTGTAGTTACCCTCAAATAAGACCATTTTCTCTCTTTAGAAGATCACAGAACTACTAAAGTAAGTAATCTCCCATTCCCTGGACCAGTGAGTACCAACTTATGTTGGATTGTTAATATCAGATGTTAATTCCACGATGCCAAAGTTGTGATATAGAAATTACCTCTCACATACCTTTGGCATGAGTCAAACACAAATTAGAAGTAAAAATCAAGCCCACTTGCTGATTCTCTTTTTTATTCTTCGGAGAAGTACACTGATGTTCCATTTATCCAGCATGCTTAGGGGTTGAGCTCTCCCATTAAATAGATTTTTTTCCAGAAATTTTACCTCTTCAAATGCAGCCTGTAAAAACTTACCACCAGATTCTATGGATATCTTTCCAAAGTATACGTGTTATCTGTCTGCCTTCTTAAGAAGAAGATACTGAATACAATTTAATCTCATCCTCATGAGCTCAGATCATTGTTGTAAACAATTACTGTCGTATGTTACCCTGTACTTGAGTGTGGTAGGAGAATCAGTGTTGAGGTGTGAAGGGCTATTGAGATGTGAAGGGCTGTGCTAGCGCTGAATGAAAGCACACTAGGTCATTTAGGTTCTTGGAAAGGCTTTTGGAAATTGTATGTCTGTGTGTGGGTGTGCTCCCTCTAGTACCGTCCTCATAGTTGGTTACTTTTAAGCTTCTGTGGTTGGAATACCTAGACCTAAACTTGTGGCTCTGAGAGCCTGCTAATAAGCTCCTCGTGTGTAAGCTTGGGCTTTCAGACATCTGCTGAGGTCACTTAGAGGCTGTGGTTGTTCCATTTCTCATTCTGGATTGTGCAGTAGATATCCAAGACTGCCAGATTACTCGCCTCTGAGTAAACAGGCAGTTTCTCTAATGTTATGCTTATTTTGCAAACTAGTAAATGGTTTCACAACGCTTCGTCTCAAATCATCTTTCTCTCATAGACCCTAATTTACTAATGATTCTGCCAGCTATTCCAATCACCCCATCAGAGGCCCAGGTTGTAGCGTGAAGCTTTGGTTGTAGCATGTAGCATGATTTTAAAGTCAGGTACATCTGCATTTGAATCTCTGCTCCCCAACTTAATAATTGCATAATCTTAGGCATGATAATTTATCTCACCCGTTCATTTAACAAATATTTATTGAATACCTGTTATGTGCCAGGCAGTGTTCTGGGCTTCCGGGATAGAGTTCTTGGACACTACAGCTCATTGGGGGAGATAGGCAACAAACAAGCAAATAAATATAGGTGTGTGAGATGGTGCTGTTGCAAGGGATATGGAAGATAAAGAGTGTGAGTGATGGAGGTAGGTGTGGGGATGTTTATGAAAGCTGTTTCAGCGGAGGGGTTGGGAGGAAAACCTGATAGAAATGCATTTGAATAAGACTTGAGACACCTTGTATAGTCAACCTTTTATAGAAGTTTTGCAGTAGAGGAAGACAGAGATGTGTTGTGGTAGCTGGTGGGGAAGAATGTGGGGTCAGGTGAGGGTTTTACTTTACGATCTGGCATTTCTGAATGCTGATGTGAATGACTCAGCAGAGGGGGGAAAACTGAAGATGCAGAGGAGAGAGGAAACAATTGCTGAAGGAGTGTTGTTGGGCTGGCCAGAGCAGTGAGATCTACCGCACAAGTGGTGGGCTTGGCCTCAGCTCCGAGGCTGAGAGTTTATCCAGGGCCACAGGAGGGATGGAGGAGAGTAAGGGCACACAGAGCAATATGTCAGTAGAAGTGGTCGAAATCTTTTTCAGTTGCTTCTGTTTTCTCAGTGAAAAGGAAAGCAGCTCGTCATGTGAGAGCAGAGATGGGGAGGAAGTGTTGGTTTGAGGAGAGAGAAAAAGGTATCAGCTAGTCACCTTCGAGAACAGGCAAGTGAATGAGCTACAGAAATATAGTTGAATTGCTGGGAAGCTCTAAGTGACCATTTGAGTTTAGTGATCATCCGTGTAAAGCTAGATCAGTTATTTTCTTTTTTATGTAACACACTTCCCCCTTTTTGTTTTTATACCTTAAAAGAAAAGTTGTAATACTGTCATTGCCTCTGAGAAGTACTAGATATTTCTGTCTCCATTACCCCCCTTCACTCCCTTTCACAATTTCTTTCCCTTGTTCCTTAACTCCTAGGGAAGCCTGTTAGTGGTTTTCTCTTTTCAGTTTCCAAAACAGCTTACACACACCATTATTAGAGCACTCTTCAATAAGCCACAATCAGTTCTTTACATTTATGCCTCCATTCTCATCCCTACTATGCACATATTTCTACTCCCAGCCCCTAGTGCAAGATCTTCATATTGTAGATTTTTAAGGTAAATGTTTACTGAATGGAGGACGGAAGGCAAAATAAAAGTTCTGCCTTTAATTTCCATATTTACAGTTCTGATAGATGTCCCATTTCTGGCACTCAAAGGTTAAAAAGCAAATCACCCTTCCCTTTGTGTCTCTAGAGACGGACTAACAGTGATTTTTGTTTTCCTTTGGATTTATTTTGGAGAGTCCATTTCTTTACCTAATATTTGTTATTTTTCTTCTGGTATGTCTGAACAATGAAGAACATTTCTTGGCACCCATTTAACAAGACACAGTCAAAAAAGATTTATTTTCTAACAACTGTTTCCCTTTCAGATAATGGCAAATTACATAAAACATTTTTAGGTCAAACAAGGCAACTGAGAAATTTTGACTTTGACCACGGCTGAGGCAATTTGCTGTGGAGATGGCTGGAGGCCCACAGAGGTTCCTGAAGCCAGTTGGGGGCTGTAATGGGTTTCAGATGTGCTCTGAATAACACTGAAGATAAATGTCCCAGAGGTAGATTATTGGAGGGCTCTTTAGCTGTTTCTAATAACATTTTCTTTAAAATTCCAATATATTTTTTTCTACAGATGCATATAATAATTCCAGCATGAACTAGTGGGCCTGAATGAAAACTACATGTTTGTTAATAATGTTCCATTTCCCCCTAATTATGAAAGGAATTCATGGTCTTGGTAGAAAAATTGAAAGTTACAGACAACTATAAAAAACAAAAGAGAATCACATACATATATTTACATACATATATTTACATACATATATTTATCTAGTTGAGATCATGCAGAATGTAGTTTTGTATATTAGTTTTTATGTGATATTATATCCTGAGCTTTTGCTCTCATCTTTACAGATGTTTCAAAGTATGAATTCAATAGTCTTATAATATTGTACAGCAGTTTTTTCTTTCACGGTTTTCCATAAAGTCTTAGGGATTCTTAGAGGTGTCCCGGGGGCCACCACAGAACTTGGGGGAAGCAGGAGTTGGGACAGAGGCCACTGAGTCTAGGCTCCCCTTGTACTTTTCAAACAGAGCAGCTCCACATTGAACTAATTTATGTATATGGCTTCTGCACAAAGTTCTCCTTGAAGGATTCCCAAGCATATCAAATTTGAAATCAGTTACCCATGAGCCATAATTTATTTAACCATTTTGCATTTGTTGCATACCCAGTGTTTCTGTAGTTTTAAGTAATATCATGGACAGCTTTTAAATTATATAATATAAATGTAATATATTCAACATAAATATGTAAATAAATGTATATTTAAATTTATAAACTATATAAATATATAAGTATTCCTTTAGGATATATATGTATAAATAAATCCAAACTCAGATACTGGGTCAAGCATAGATGCTATTCTTTTGTGCTAGAGAAATATGGCCTGGAGGATGGTTGTGTAACTTCAACTCCTAACAGCAATGTACAAAAGAACCTGTCTCACAGCGCATAACTGACCCTTTCTTGGTGTTATTTTCTGTTTGTTGGTTGAAAAGTAACACATCACTGTTATTTTAATAAGCAATTATTTTATTATGGGTAAGGCTAAAAACTTTAACCTGCATGATTGTTAGTGATTCTTTTTTTTTTTGCGGTACGCGGGGCTCTCACTGATGTGGCCTCTCCCATCACGGGGCACAGGCTCCGGACACGCAGGCTCAGCGGCCATGGCTCACGGGCCCAGCCGCTCCGCGGCATGTGGAATCTTCCCGGACCGGGGCACGAACCCGTGTCCCCTGCATCGGCAGGCGGACTCTCAACCACTGCACCACCAGGGAAGCCCTAGTGATATTTTCTTGCATGAATTTTCTTTGCTAAAATTTCTGTTGGCAGATTAGTGTTTTGCCAGTGGATTGTAAGATTTATAGGTATGCTTTGTCTATTAAGGGTATTAACCTTTTTTCCTATTTGTGGCTAGTTTTCCAGTTTGTCACTTAAGTATTATGATGATTTTCTTATATCGTTTGACGTATTTTATGGAGTCGAATTTATCAATTATTTGCTTTATGATTCTTTCCGTGGCTTTTACATTAGGAAAACCTCTTTCCATTTACTTAAACCTTCACCTATAATTTCTAATAGTCCAATAATTTCATTTTTAAAAATTAACATTAATTCACAAAAGTTTATTTGGTATTAAGATATGTTTTGTTTTAAATTTACAATAGCTAATTTTTATGTTGCTTTAAAAAATAATTCATACCAGCCTTATTGGATTATTAATGTGTGAGAATGCAATTGATTTTGTATATTGACCTTTCATACAACAATTTAGCTAAACTGTATTATTTGCTTTGGTAGTTTGCTTGAAGAGTTTCTTGGAGTTTCTAAATGTCAAGAAATATTACCAGGAAATAATTATTGTTTTGTTTCTTCCTCTCCAACCTGTATGCCACTTATCTTTTCTTCTTTGCTTACCCATCTGGCTAGGGTGTCTGGTGCAGTGTTGAATAGAAGTATTGATTGTGGGTATCCTTATCCTATTCCTGTCTTCAAAAGGAATGCTCCAACTTCTCAACATTCGGGGTGATTGTTGTAGGCTTTCAGTAGATTATCTTTATCAGGTTAAGGAAGTTCACTTTTATTTTCACTTGCTAAGAGTTCTTTAAAATCATGAATTATTTTTGAATAATAGAAAATCATTTCCTTCATCCATTGGAATGTTCATTTCTTTCCTCTTTTATTTTGTTAAAATGACTGAATTACATCAATTAGGTTTTTAGATGTGAACCCATATGAAATTGGACATGAATGAATTATTTATTTTATACATTGTTGGATTCAATTTGATAATATTTTGTTTAGGTATTTTTTGATCTATATTTTTAAACAAGACTGGATTAATCTTTCTTACAGTACTTCCGTGTGCTTTTGGAATCAAGGTTATGTAAACATTATAAAATGAATTAGGGATGTTCCTTATCTTTTTATTCTCTGGAAGAATAAGTATGGTAGAATAAGTCTGCAAAACCAACTGGGCCTGGTTGTACAGACGTGTATCATAATAATAAAATTTATTCTGGTCGGTTGTCTGCAGAGGTAGACATGAGCAATGGGACAAGAGGATCCCATCCTTGTCTGTACATGAAACTCTATTTGCCTTTTCTGGAACCTGGGCTGATGTGACTTGCCCTTGCCAGTAGAATGCAGCTGTAGTCGTGCTGTGCCCACTGTGGCCAGTGGGAGGCTGGGCACCTTCTGTTTTGCTTCTCTTGTGATCAGTCACCATGTAAGAAATTCAGGCTAGGTTACTGAATGATGAGAGGAGAGAGAATTGATTGACTGAGAACAAGAGAAGTCAGTAACAATCTTGGAACCTCCAAGCCCCAGCTGAGCTGCTATAGTCAATACAATGTGAGGTAGAAATAAGCTGTCTATTCTGAGCCTTACCAAAATTTCAGAATCTTGAGAAGCAATGAATGATTTTTTTTTTTTTTTTTTTGCGGTACGCGGGCCTCTCACTGTTGTGGCCTCTCCCGTTGCGGAGCACAGGCTCCGGACGCGCGGGCTCAGCGGCCATGGCTCACGGGCCCAGCCGCTCCGCGGCACGTGGGATCTTCCCGGACCGGGGCACGAACCCGTGTCCCCTACATCGGCAGGCAGACTCTCAACCACTGCGCCACCAGGGAAGCCCCACAATAAATGATTTTTATTCTAAATTCTAATGTATAGTTGGGTCTGTTTCAGTCTCTTATCATTTAGTGTGATAGGTATCATCTATTTTTTTTTCCTACCCATCTCTCACATTGTTCTTGGTATTGTTTGATTGCATACATTAATCTGGTAATGCAATTCCCCCTTCTTATTCTTGTTTTTCAAAATATTGTAGCTATTGCCACCTGTTTTTTCTTTCAGGTGAATGTCAGAATATTTTTGTCAATTTCCTAAACCCCTTGGAACTTTCATTAGAATTGCATTAAATTTATGAATTATTTCGGGAAGAATATTTGCATGGTTATCTTTATACTCTAGATTATGATTTGTCATTTCATAGCTTCAAATATTTTTACATTCCTTAGTCATTTTTTAGTCTTTACATATTTTATTTGATCCTTCCTTCCTTCATTCAGTTAACTACTAATTCAGGGGCACATATCTTCCTAAGCTCAAGCTTGCAGCCCACTGCTAGCAAGTGTACAGGACTTTATAGAAGGTGCTTTGTATAATAATCCTATCACCTGGTATTATTTTATTTTCTACTTCATAGTCTTTTCCTATTTATTTTTATTTTATTGTGATTCTGATGTATTAGGGCCACCTGGAGTCACACTGTGTACATTAATGCCCAGAGTTTTATATCTCCAGCTTGCTTGGTCATTGGATGCATGCTGCCTTGAGAAGGGTATAACCTTGGGGAAAGCAGTTCTAGGCAGATGAGGCTGACCCTTAAGTTGCTGTCAGCTGGAGGCTCACTCCTGACCACAGTCCTCTTAGCTGAGCAACAAGTCCTATCTTTTTTTAAAAAATAAATTAATTAATTTATGTATTTTTGGTTGCGTTGGGTCTTCGTTGCTGTGCGTGGGCTTTCTCCAGTTGTGGTGAGCGGGGGCTACTCTTTGTTGCTGCATGCAGGCTTTCTCTAGTCGTGGTGAGCGAGGGCTACTCTTCGTTGCTGTGCATGGGCTTCTCATTGCGGTGGCTTCTCTTGTTGCGGAGCACGGGCTCTAGGTGTGCAGGCTTCAGTAGTTGTGGCATGCGGGCTCAGTGGTTGTAGCACGCGGGCTCAGTAGTTGTGGCTTGCGGGCTCTAGAACACAGGCTCAGTAGTTGTGGCGCACGGGCTTAGTAGCCCTGCAGCCTGTGGGATCTTCTGGACCAGGGCTCGAACCCATGTCTCCTGCATTGGCAGGTGGATTCTTAATTCCTGCGCCACCAGGGAAGTCCCAGCAAGTCTATTCTGGAAGGGGGACCTGGGTTAGTGTATTGCTGTATTCAACACAGCCCAGTTCTGGGAAACTTGGGAAAGTCATGTCCTTGGCCCTGCCAGGGGGGGGTGGCAAGATGGTTCTCCATAGTATCTGCTGCTTCTGGCTGTTCTGAATTCTCTGTGTTTTTCTCCACCACAGCTTCTCCTCTCTTCCCTGATGAGTGTTTATTTAACTTGCTTTAAAGTCACTGGAGAAGCTTGACTTCCAGCTTTGATGTAAAGAGTGACGGTGAGACCCTCAGCATGTAGCTGTTCACACATCAGCCCCAGCAATGCACAGCCCCGACAGAGCAAGGGGCCTCATATCTGGCTCTGGAAGGAGATCCCAATTAAATTGCATTGATAGCTTTTCCCTTTAATTGAAACCTCTTGGTATGCTACTACCATTGTTTGCAATTTAATCAAATTCAGCTGATGCTATCATTGAAAAGAAGTCTGTCCATAAGCAAAACAAAATTATTTTTTTCTTTCTACATTACCTGTTTCTCTAATCATCTCAATTAAGTTCTCCTTAGGACCATTATCTAGGGAAAGTAAGACAAATTTAGAAATGGATATGAGAGTAGCAGAACCCCAAATAGGTTTTTATTAAAATAAAATTATATTTAACAGTTATATGCATTGAATTTCCAAAGAAATGTAAAAATCTATTTACAATTAGATATTCTCAGCAAGTAATTTAGAAACAGTGATCTGTGATCAAGATGTTTTAAGCACTTTTAGGTTATGCAACTGTTTATTTGAACAATGCCTACTTAGATTTGGCACTACCAAATTTACTTTTTTTGTGTGTGGTGTGTGTGTGTGGTACGCGGGCCTCTCACTGTTGTGGCCTCTCCTGTTGCGGGGCACAGACTCCGGACGCGCAGGCTCAGTGGCCATGGCTCACGGGCCCAGCCGCTCCGCGGCATGTGGGATCTTCCCGGACCGGGGCACGAACCCGTGTCCCCCGCATTGGCAGGCGGACTCTCAACCACTGCGCCACCAGGAAAGCCCCCAAATTGACTTTTAAAACTCAGTGTATGATATGCTCTTTCCCCATATTCCATTAGGGTGTTACCAGTATATAAAACTAAATAAAAATACCCTAAAATCAAATAAGAGGAAATAAAGCCCCTAGAAACTATGGATAATAGGAGACCACGTTCCAGAGAACAGAAGGCAATTCCACCAGCTGCAATGACACAGAAGTTGGGTTGAAACGAAAAGACCAGGACCTATATGCTCCCTTAGAAATGCCACTAGGGCATGGCAGGTAGGAAAATAAGGCAGAGATTTTGACTCACCTCCACTCTCTGACCTTAGCTCTGAGAGACAGAAGGTTCACAGGCCAGAAGAAGGTCAGCCGTCCCTCGACACCTCATATATATGCATTTTTTGGTAAAGGTGCCAAATATACTTCTATCTCTCTCTCAATTTCCTAGTCCCCATCAAGTATCTTCTTTTGTTACTCATGGCAGCAACCTGTCAGTTGCACAAACTAATGGAGAGGGGTACAGGGATGTGTTATTTTCCAAGAGGTGTATTTGCTTCATCTAAGAGGAGATATGTCAGGGAAGAAACGAAAAGGATGCGGTGGGTACAAGGAGGGCTTTCGGGGGGTATCCGTGAACAAAGTAAAATCTCAGGTGGCATGCAGTTTCCTATTATGGTCAGACTTGGAGCTACACTAGAAGGCTGTGAACATCAGTGGGTCTGAGATGGAGATCCAGTCAGGGTGCAAATGAATGGACGAAGAGTAAAGATAATCTACCTTGTAGTGCCCAGTAGAGGTCTCCTTGTTTATGCAGGAACAACAAAACAAAATAACATGAAGCCTTTGAAATATTCTGAAATTTGCACTTTCATACCATTATAATGTAAGCATTTTAAAATGTTATTAGAAACTTACTTTAAACCTATTTTAATGGCTATATGTTACCCTGAATGGAGGTACTAATATTTTCGTAGTTATTCTCCAATTCTCAGATATTTGTATTATTTTTCACTACCACGGATGAAGACATAACAACCAAATCTGTGATAAAGATTCTACTGTAATCAAATTTTTTTGTTAGAAGAGAATCCTAGAACTGGGATTACGGGTCAATGGCTATTCATTTTTAAATCATTTTACTACATACTGTTTGGTTACTTTCTAAAATACTGTAGCCCTTTTTATCACCACAACCAATGTATGAGCATGCTTATTTAGTGGACAGCTGCCCGCAGTGGGCTCTTGTGTTTGTTTTCCTTTAATAATGTAATTGGTGAAAATGTATATATTATTTTTATAACCATTTCCTTAATTAATAGGAAGGCTGGACACTTATTGGTTGTTATTATTGCAATGATTACTATACTTTCTCTTTTTGTGAAATCTCTGATCACTTATTTTCATTTACTCTGCTAATAACATGATACTAGGAAAGATTTTTTTTTTTTGTAAGTCTGTGTCTTTATTCCTGTTTCACCCCTAGGTTTTTCATGACATTTTTTTTTCTTAAATTCCATATATATGTGTTAGCATACGGTATTTGTCTCTCTCTTTCTGGCTTACTTCACTCTGTATGACAGACTCTAGGTCTATCCACCTCATTACACATAGCTCAATTTCGTTTCTTTTTATGGCTGAGTAATATTCCATTGTATATATGTGCCACATCTTCTTTATCCATTCATCCGATGATGGACACTTAGGTTGTTTCCATCTCTGGGCTATTGTAAATAGAGCTGCAATGAACATTTTGGTACATGACTCTTTTTGAATTTTGGTTTTCTCAGGGTATATGCCCAGTAGTGGGATTGCTGGGGTATATGGTAGTTCTATTTGTAGTTTTTTAAGGAACCTCCATACTGTTCTCCACAGTGGCTGTATCAATTTACATTCCCACCAACAGTGTAAGAGGGTTCCCTTTTCTCCACACCCTCTCCAGCATTTACTGTTTCTAGATTTTTTGATGATGTCCATTCTGACTGGTGTGAGATGATATCTCATTGTAGTTTTGATTTGCGTTTCTCTAATGATTAGTGATGTTGAGCATTCTTTCATGTGTTTGTTGGCAGTCTGTATATCTTCTTTGGAGAAATGTCTATTTAGGTCTTCTGCCCATTTTTGGATTGGGTTGTTTGGTTTTTTGTTATTAAGCTGCATGAGCTGCTTATACATTTTGGAGATTAATCCTTTGTCAGTTGCTTCATTTGCAAATATTTTCTCCCATTCTGAGGGTTGTCTTTTGGTCTTGTTTATGGTTTCCTTTGCTGCGCAAAAGCTTTGAAGTTTCACTAGGTCCCATTTGTTTATTTTTGTTTTTATTTCCACTTCTCTAGGAGGTGGGTCAAAAAGAACCTTGCTGTGATTTATGTCATAGAGTGTCCTGCCTATGTTTTCCTCTAAGAGTTTGATAGTTTCTGGCCTTACACTTAGGTCTTTAATCCATTTTGAGCTTATTTTTGTGTATGGTGTTAGGAAGTGATCTAATCTCATACTTTTACATGTAGCTGTCCAGTTTTCCCAGCACCACTTATTGAAGAGGGTGTCCTTTCTCCACTGTACATTCCTGCCTCCTTTATCAAAGATAAGGTGACCATATGTGCGTGGGTTTATCTCTGGGCTTTCTATCCTGTTCCATTGATCTATATCTACAGTACCATACTGTCTTGATTACTGTAGCTTTGTAGTATAATCTGAAGTCAGGAAGCCTGATTCCTCCAGCTCCGTTTTTCGTTCTCAAGATCGCTTTGGCTATTCGGGGTCTTTTGTGTTTCCATACAAATTGTGAAATTTTTTGTTCTAGTTCTGTGAAAAATGCCAGTGGTAGTTTGATAGGGATTGCATTGAATCTGTAGATTGCTTTGGGTAGTAGAGTCATTTTCACAATGTTGATTCTTCCAATCCAAGAACATGGTATATCTCTCCATCTATTTGTATCATCTTTAATTTCTTTCATCAGTGTCTTATAATTTTCTGCATACAGGTCTTTTGTCTCCTTAGGTAGGTTTATTCCTAGATATTTTATTCTTTTTGTTGCAATGGTAAATGGGAGTGTTTTCTTGATTTCAGTTTCAGATTTTTCATCCTTAGTGTATAGGAATGCCAGAGATTTCTGTGCATTACTTTTGTATCCTGCTACTTTACCAAATTCATTGATTGGCTCTAGTAGTTTTCTGGTAGCATCTTTAGGATTCTCTATGTATAGTATCATGTCATCTGCAAAGAGTGACAGCTTTACTTCTTCTTTTCCTATTTGGATTCCTTTTATTTCCTTTTCTTCTCTGATTGCTGTGGCTAAAACTTCCAGAACTATGTTGAATAAGAGTGGTGAGAGTGGGCAACCTTGTCTTGTTCCTGATCTTAGTGGAAATCCTTTCAGGTTTTCACCATTGAGGACGATGTTGGCTGTGGGTTTGTCATATATGGCCTTTATTATGTTGAGGAAAGTTCCCTCTATGCCTACTTTCTGCAGGGTTTTTATCATAAATGGGTGTTGAATTTTGTTGAAAGCTTTCTCTGCATCTATTGAGATGATCATATGGTTTTTCTCCTTCAATTTGTTAATATGGTGTGTCACGTTGATTGATTTGCGTATATTGAAGAATCCTTGCATTCCTGGAATAAACCCCACTTGATCATGGTGTATGATCCGTTTAATGTGCTGTTGGATTCTGTTTGCTAGTATTTTGTTGAGGATTTTTGCATCTATGTTCATCAGTGATATTGGCCTGTAGTTTTCTTTCTTTGTGACATCCTTGTCTGGTTTTGGTATCAGGGTGATGGTGGCCTCGTAGAATGAGTTGGGGAGTGTTCCTCCCTCTACTATATTTTGGAAGAGTTTGAGAAGGATAGGTGATAGCTCTTCTCTAAATGTTTGATAGAATTCGCCTGGGAAGCCATCTGGTCCTGGGCTTTTGCTTGTTGGAAGATTTTTAATCACAGTTTCAATTTCAGTGCTTGTGATTGGTCTGTTCATATTTTCTATTTCTTCCTGATTCAGTCTTGGCAGGTTGTGCCTTTCTAAGAATTTGTCCATTTCTTCCAGGTTGTCCATTTTATTGGCATAGAGTTGCTTGTAGTAATCTCTCATGATCTTTTGTATTTCTGCAGTGTCAGTTGTTACTTCTCCTTTTTCATTTCTAATTCTATTGATTTCAGTCTTCTCCCTTTTTTTCTTGATGAGTCTGGCTACTGGTTTGTCAATTTTGTTTATCCTTTCAAAGAACCAGCTTTTAGTTTTATTGATCTTTGCTATCGTTTCCTTCATTTCTTTTTCGTTTATTTCTGATCTGATTTTTATGATTTCTTTCCTTCTGCTAACTGTGGGGTTTTTTTGTTCTTCTTTCTCTAATTGCTTTAGGTGCAAGGTTAGGTTGTTTATTCGAGATGTTTCCTGTTTCTTAAGGTAGGATTGTATTGCTATAAACTTCCCTCTTAGAACTGCTTTTGCTGCATCCCATAGATTTTGAGTCGTCGTGTCTCCATTGTCATTTGTTTCTGGGTATTTTTTGATTTCCTCTTTGATTTCTTCAGTGATCACTTCGTTATTAAGTAGTGTATTGTTTAGCCTCCATGTGTTTGTATTTTTTACAGATCTTTTCCTGTAATTGATATCTAGTCTCATGGCGTTGTGGTCGGAAAAGATACTTGATACAATTTCAATTTTCTTAAATTTACCAAGGCTTGATTTGTGACCCAAGATATGATCTATCCTGGAGAATGTTCCATGAGCACTTGAGAAAAATGTGTATTCTGTTGTTTTTGGATGGAATGTCCTATAAATATCAATTAAGTCCATCTTGTTTAATGTATCATTTAAAGCTTGTGTTTCCTTCTTTATTTTCATTTTGGTTGATCTGTCCATTGGTGAAAGTGGGGTGTTAAAGTCCCCTACTATGAATGTGTTACTGTCAATTTCCCCTTTTATGGCTGTTAGTATTTGCCTTATGTATTGAGGTGCTCCTATGTTGGGTGCATAAATATTTACAATTGTTATATCTTCTTCTTGGATCGATTCCTTGATCATTATGTAGTGTCCTTCTTTGTCTCTTCTAATAGTCTTTATTTTAAAGTCTATTTTGTCTGATATGAGAATTGCTACTCCAGCTTTCTTTTGGTTTCCATTTGCATGAAATACCTTTTTCCATCCCCTTACTTTCAGTCTGTATGTGTCTCTAGGTCTGAAGTGGGTCTCTTGTAGAGACCAAATATATGCGTCTTGTTTTTGTATCCATTCAGCCAATCTGTGTCTTTTGGTGGGAGCATTTAGTCCATTTACATTTAAGGTAATTATCGATATGTATGTTCCCATTCTCATTTTCTTAATTGTTTTGGGTTCGTTATTGTAGGTCTTTTCCTTCTTTTGTGTTTCTTGCCTAGAGAAGTTCCTTTAGCAGTTGTTGTAGAGCTGGTTTGGTGGTGCTGAACTCTCTCAGCTTTTGCTTGTCTGTAAAGGTTTTAATTTCTCCATCAAATCTGAATGAGATCCTTGCTGGGTAGAGTAATCTTGGTTGCAGGTTTTTCTCCTTCAACACTTTCAATATGTCCTGCCACTCCCTTCTGGCTTGCAGAGTTTGGCGTATTTCTCCTTGGATTTATCCTGTATGGGACTCTCTGTGCTTCCTGGACTTGATTAACTATTTCCTTTCCCATATTAGGGAAGTTTTCAACTATAATCTCTTCAAATATTTTCTCAGTCCCTTTCTTTTTCTCTTCTTCTGGAACCCCTATAATTCGAATGTTGGTGCGTTTAATGTTGTCCCAGAGGTCTCTGAGACTGTCCTCAGTTCTTTTCATTCTTTTTTCTTTATTCTGCTCTGCATTAGTTATTTCCACTGTTTTATCTTCCAGGTCACTTATCCGTTCTTCTGCCTCAGTTATTCTGCTATTGATCCCATCTAGAGTATTTTTCATTTCATTTATTGTGTTGTTCATCATTGTTTGTTTCATCTTTAGTTCTTCTAGGTCCTTGTTAACTGTTTCTTGCATTTTGTCTATTCCAAGATTTTGGATCATCTTTACTATCATTATTCTGAATTCTTTTTCAGGTAGACTGCCTATTTTCTCTTCATTTGTTAGGTCTGGTGGGTTTTTATCTTGCTCCTTCATCTCCTGTGTGTTTTTCTGTCTTTTCATTTTGCTTATCTTACTGTGTTTGGGGTCTCCTTTTTGCAGGCTGAAGTTTTGTAGTTCCTGTTGTTTTTAGTGTCTGTCCCCAGTGGCTAAGGTTGGTTCAGTGGGTTGCGTAGGCTTCCTGGTGGAGGGTACTAGTGCCTGTGTTCTGGTGGATGAGGCTGGATCTTGTCTTTCTGGTGGGCAGGTCCACGTCTGGTGGTGTGTTTTGGGGTGTCTGTAGACTTATTATGATTTGGGGCAGCCTCTCTGCTAATGGGTGGGGTTGTGTTCCTGTCTTGCTAGTTGTTTGTCATAGGATGTCCAGCACTGTAGCTTACTGGTCGTTGCGTGAAGCTGGCTGCTGGCATTGAGATGGAGATCTCTGGGAGATTTTCGCTGTTTGATATTATATGCAGCTGGGAGGCCTCTTGTGGACCAGTGTCCTGAAGTTGGCTCTCCCACCTCAGAGGCACAGCACTAACTCCTGGCTGCAGCACCAAGAGCCTTTCATCCATACGGCTCCTTAATTTGGGATGATTCGTTGTCTATTCATGTATTCCACAGATGCAGAGTACATCAAGTTGATTGTGGAGCTTTAATCCGCTGCTTCTGAGGCTGCTGGGAGAGATTTCCCTTTCCCTTCTTTGTTCTCACAGCTCCCAGGGGCTCAGCTTTGGATTTGGCCCCGTCTGTGCGTGTAGGTCGCCGGAGGGCGTCTGTTCTTTGCTCAGACAGGACGGGGTTAAAGGAGCCGCTGATTCGGAGGTTCTGGCTCACTCAGGCCGGGGGTAGGGAGGGTTACGGAGTGCGGGGCGGGCCTGCGGCGGCAGAGGCCGGCGTGACGTTTCCAGCCTGAGGCGAGCCGTGCGTTCTCCCGGGGGAGCTGTCCCTGGATCCCGGGACCCCGGCAGTGGCGGGCTGCACAGGCTCCCCGGAAGCGGGGCGCGGACAGTGACCCGCGTTCGCACACAGGCTTCCTGGTTGCGGCAGCAACGGCCTTAGCGTCTCATGTCCGTCTCTGGGGTCCGCACTTTTAGCCGCGGCTCGCGCCCGTCTCTGGAGCTCCCCCAAGCAGCGTTCTTAATCCCCTCTCCTCGCGCACCAGGAAATAAAGAGGGAAGAAAAAGTCTCTTGCCTCTTCGTTAGGTCCAGACTTTTCCCCGGACTCCCTCCCGGCTAGCCGCAGCGCACTAACGCCCTGCAGGCTGTGTTCACGCCGCCAACCCCAGTCCTCTCCCGGCGCTCTGACTGAAGCCGGAGCCTCAGCTCCCAGCCCCGCCCGCCCCGGCAGGTGAGCAGACAAGCCTCTCGGCTGGTGAGTGCCGGTCGGCCCTGATCCTCTGCGCTGCAATCTCTCCGCTTTGCCCTCCGCACCGCTGTTGCTGTGCTCTCCTCCGCGACTCCGAAGCTCCCCAACTCCGCCACCCGCAGTCTCCGCCCGCGAAGGGGCTTCCAAGTGTGTGGACACTTTTCCTCCTTCACAGCTCCCTCCCGCTGGTGCAGGACCCATCCCTATACTTTTGTCTCTGTTTATTTTTTTCTTTTGCCCTAACCAGGTACGTGGGGGGTTTCTTGCCCTTTGGGAGGTCTGAGGTCTTCTGCCAGCGTTCAGTAGGTGTTCTGGAGAAGTTGTTCCACATGTAGATGTATTTCTGGTGTATTCTTGGGGAGGAAGGTGATCTCCGCGTCTTACTCTTCCGCCATCTTCCCGGAAGTCTCACTAGGAAAGATTTTAATGGTCTAATTTTTTTTCCAGGTAAAGGCAAAAGACAATTTTGTGACAGTTGAATGATAGGTCATATCCTTAAATTAAACCATGAAAGCCATATGCTTAGTATTTTTGAAGGCCTATTTTTATAACTTAAATATCTTATGATTGAATATTAATAATTGTAGCAATATTATTAAAGACAGTACTATTTATTATTTTTTCCTAAGTGTTTTAAGTATTAAAAAATTGTTTTAAGGTAAGAACTATATTTTGTTTTGCTAATGGACAGGAAAAGCAAGACTTAAAGGACAGAGCTAGAATTCAAATCCAATGTATATGACTCCAAAACCCAGGCTTCCATTCTTCTGGTGTAATACTTTCCCGTGTTCACATCTGCAAGTCCTTTTCAGAGACATTACCCTCTTTGTTTAGCTCTCAGCATTCTGTACATTTTAGCTAGTTTCTTTTAGAAACAATACTTTTTAAGAATGGAAATATAATATTAAAAGTAGTCACTATCCTAGCAAAACTAATAATTTTTGCTGGGTCAATAGTAAAAATAATTATTATAATGACAGTAATAGGGAATATTTGCAGGATATTTCATATTTTGCATTGCCAACTGCAGTGCATTGTGAAATAAAAATGGAAATACAAAACAGCCTGTATCTGTGATCCTATTTTGTTATAAATATGTATGTCTTCACAAATATATGCAAATATATGCATAGTCAAAAGATAAGTGTATATTCCAAAATGCACACTGGGTATGCATTTATGAGTAGTTTTAAATTTTTTAGAGTGTCTCTTTAAAAAGTATAATATTTTTGTGTTCTTTTCATAATCATTATAGTTAGTCTTTTTTATAATTTTAAGGCAACCTAAAGAGAATTAAAGACAAACACCAAATTAAGTATTTTAATGGTAATATATTTAATATATGAAGGACCTATGTAATTTTATCATAAACACATTGGAAACCTGTAGTGGAATGGGCAAAAATTATGACATTTGATTCTCATAATAATCTAAAGTAGATAGGACAGTTTTTTGTTGTTGTTTTTTTAAAAGTTTATTTATTTACTTTTGTCTGCGTCTGGTCTTTGTTGCTGCCCGCGGGCTTTCTCTAGTTGCGGCGAGTGGGGGCTACTCTTCGTTGCGGTGCACGGGCTTCTCATTGCGGTGGCTTCTCTTGTTGCAGAGCACGGGCTCTAGGGCACACAGGCTTCAGTAGTTGCAGCACACGGGCTCAGTAGTTGTGGCTCACGGGCTTAGTTGCTCCTCGGCATGTGGGATCTTCCCGGACCAGGGCTCGAACCCGTGTCTCCTGCATTGGCAGGCAGATTCTTAACCACTGTGCCACCAGGGAAGCCCGTTTTTTTTTTTTTTTTATCTTTTTTTTACAGAGGAAGAAACTTTTAACCGCGGCTCGTGCCCGTCTCTGGAGCTCTGGAGCAATTTAGAGGAGCTCGAGTGATTTTCCCAAACTCAAGCAATTAATGATTTTTTTTTTTTTTTTTTGCGGTACGCGGGCCTCTCACTATTGTGGCCTCTCCCATTGCGGAGCACAGGCTCCGGACGTGCAGGCTCAGCGGCCATGGCTCACGGGCCCAGCCGCTCCGCTGCACGTGGGATCTTCCCGGACCGGGGCACGAACCCGTGTCCCCTGCATCGGCAGGCAGACTCTCAACCACTGTGCCACCAGGGAAGCCCAATTAATGGTTTTTGAAGCTAGCAGTAGAATTAAAATTTTCTGGCTATGAATAGGCAGCTGTAGACTCTTAAACCAATTAATATTTCATTTTTAAGGACAAACATAGCCAAGTAAAGCAGCTGCAGTCCCTTGTAACCAGAAAAATGAGGAGAAAATGCCTTGGAGAAAATGAAGTCAGAAGTTGGACAATCAGGTGGTGATAGGCACCCCCCAGGTTGCTATCTGCTGATGGGCGTGCACTTTCACAAAGGAGCCAATGGTCTAGGGACACCCTGAAAATCCAGGGGTGTGGTACCCATGGAGAGAATTGTTCCAGCTGGCCTCCAGCCTCCCATGCTGGAGGGCCAATCCTTACTGGACGAGCTCCAAACTACCCTGAGAGGCACCAGCCACTACTGTGCTAGTGTGTCAGCTTCAGAGCCAGACTTTCTCCTGACTCACATAAACACAGCCCAAATGTGCAGCTCCAGCGCCAAGTCTCCACTCCCGACTCACAAAATTTCTGTTGAAATTGTTAGTTATTTCAAATCTGGTTGCTTAAAATGGCTTACTCTGCTTTACAGACTTTCATTACTCTTCTGTGGTTAGGTAGCAGTTCTCCTAAGAAGCAGTCATCCTTAGAGCCCTCCTGGCTTAGAGAGAGTGGCACTTGGATGGATCAGGTTAGCTCCTGGGGCTTATGTTCCGATACAGTGTGTTGGACAAGCAGTTGGACCTAGGTCCCATCCTCACCAACATGCAGAGAAGAACTTTCCAATCACAAGACAGATCCAAATATACATGGTGATCTAGGTTTTGATACATGAATGTGGGATCCAGAACGTAAACCAGGGGAGTCTTAAATCTTCAGCCAGCATTAGTAGTGGGTATAGGGAGATAATGACATTTTCTGAAATTTTGGAATCTGGGCTGAGAGGGGAGCAAAAATAGAACCTAGGAAGTTCTGGTGGAGATTTTAAGAAAGTCACAGTCAGAGTTAGAGTGACAAAACGGAGAGATAGACGGAAGTGAAAAAGAGAATGGTGGTTGAATAAATGATACAGCATCTAGCATCTTGTTAAGGGTGACAGGAAAATGTAAATATACTGTAGTGCTTATTTTGCTTCTTTGTTTCGGGTTTTTATTTTGGGTGTTCAACCTTTCCATTTGCTTTTGATAATAGCACCTGAATTTCCATGTGGAAATGATCTTTCTCCCATTAAATACAGTCTAATGGTCAATGAAGTCCAGTTGGAAATTCCCTGCTTGAATTTTTAATTATGAGCAGAATGATGAAAGGCTGTTAATTATTGGAATTAATTCATTATGGCATCAGTTCCTGGGGAAACACTATAGTTCCTGTTACCTAAGCTCTCTGGAGCAGTCTATTTTCTGTATGTTGCATGCCTGGTTTCCAAGCTTTTTTTCAATCCTGTGACTTCCTAATAGCCTTTCGATAAATTACCCATTTGTTTAAGTTAGTTAGTTTATGGTAATCACAGCCAAAGAACTAATACTCAAATAGTCCAGATTAGGTAAAGTAATTAAAGTTGAGCCTTGTGATGTTCACAGTACCAGCAGTATACTGAAACAATACAAGCAATCCTATTTTTGAGAGGAGAATGGAGCTGTAATTCCCCCAAATTAAAATGATCAGGAGTGGAGAAGGTCGTTGGAGGGGGTGAAGAATGTGAGTTGATTGCTTTTTCCCTCCAGCATTTTATTATGAAAAATTGTAAACATACAACAAAGCTGATAAATTTTACAGTGGACAGTCCTATGCCCACTATCTACATTCTATTATGAACATTTTGCTATACTTTCTTTTTTTTTTAATTGGAGTATAGTTGATTTACAGTGTTGTGTTAGTTTCTGCTGTAAGCGAAGTGAGTCCGTTATACATATACATATATCCACTTTTTTAGATTCTATTCCCATATAGGTCATTACAGAGTATTCAGTAGAGGTCCCTGTGCTATACAGTAGGTTTTTACTAGTTATCTATTTTATATATAGTAGTGGGTATATGTCAATCCCAATCTCCCAATTTATCCCTCCCCCCCTTTCCCCCTTGCTATACTTTCTTTGTGACATTTATCTATCCATCCCTCTAAGCATCTATTAATCCATCTTATTTTTGATGATGCAATTCAAAGTAGATTGCTGACCTCAATATACTGACATCAGTATGTTGTATCATGTATATATCATTAGCAAGAGTTGAATATTAATTTCTAGTTTTTTCTTTTGATGTAAAATTTACGTTCAGTGGAATTCACAAGTCTTAGGTGTTAATTTCGAGTTTTAACAAATGCATACACTGGTATAGCCCAAACGCCTATTAAGGTACAGAACATTACCTTCATTTAAGAAAGTTCCCTTGTGCTTTGTCCTAGACAATCCTTGCCCCTGTTTCCTACTCCCCCCCCCCGCTTCCAAAGTCAACCACTCTGATTTTTATCATGGTGCTGATTTCCTGTAATTGTGAAACAGGTGAGCCAAGAAGACAGATGCCTGGATCTCTGGTCATAGGGGTACTAAACCATTACTGGAAATGCAACTATGTGGAGATAATTATGTTTTGAACAGCTATTCTTTTTTTTTTTTTTTTTTGGCGGTACGCGAGCCTCTCACTGTTGTGGCCTCTCCCGTTGCGGAGCACAGGCTCCGGACGCGCAGGCTCAGCGGCCATGGCTCACGGGCCCAGCTGCTCCGCGGCATGTGGGATCTTCCCGGACCGGGGCACGAACCCGTGTCCTCTACATTGGCAGGCAGACTCTCAACCACTGCGCCACCAGGGAAGCCCTTGAACAGCTATTCTTAAGGAGAGTTCTGTAGGTGATCGAAGAGTGTTTTGCCTAGATAAGCTCTTCAGTTGAAAGGAGTTGGCTTCTAGGAAGCAAACTCTAGTCATAGTCACTGGGTTTCTGGTTCCAGGAGAATGCAGGAGGGGCTGAGGTCCTCCTGACTCAGCATTCAGCAGGGTTGCATATATACCTAAATTATATCTCTTTGAAGGCACACGAAAGATTAGCTACCTGTAGAGTCAAATTATCTGTTGTCCCTGGGCATGAAGAGAAAGGAAAACATGTGCTGAATAATGTAAGGCAATTCTGTTTATGCCACTTTAATTACTAACAAGGAGACATATGCTAGGTTTTACTATCATTCACTTGCTACAGAACACTTGACTGAGAAGACTGGAAAGAGAGTGTGGAGTTTAAATTCACAGATGGTAGGCTCTGGACAATGGAAAGGGATGGACTGGAATCTGGTAAAGACAGAATATCCTCCCTTTTCTCTACTTTTTTTTCCAGAGAAGACTTTGTGATGTTCTGTGGTTGTCATGAATTGGTGAAATTCCAGATTCTGATGTTTTCTGACTACTTCTCTACTACTATAATATTCCTTCACACTGACAGAGGGGTGATCTGAACACTTAGCATAATTCAATTTTAAGTTTGTGCCCACAGGTTCCTTAGTTTTTGCAAAAGGTTATTTTTACCTGGAAATTAAAATGTATGTTGTTCATTGAGATATCACCTCTCGTGTGTTAGAATGGTTATTACAAAAAGGCAAGAGATAAATGTTGGCAAGGATGTGGAGGAAAGGGGACCCTTCAGTGAGTGGAATGTAAATTGGTGCAGCCATTATGGAAAACAGTATGGAGGTTCCTCAAAAATTAAAAATAGAACCACCATTCTACCATTTGATCTACCATATGACCCAGGAATCCCACTCCTGGGTATATATCTGAAGGAGATGAAATCACAATCTTAAAGAGATATCTGCACTCCCATATTTATTACAGCATTATTCACAATAGCTGAGATATGGAAACAACCAAAATGTCCTGTGGCAGAGGAATGGATAAGGAAAATGTTGTATACATATGCAATGGAATATTATCCAGCCTTAAAAATGAAGGAAATTCTGCCATTTGTGACAATACAGGTGAACCTGGAGGGCATACGCTAAGTGAAATTAGTTGGATAGAGAAAGAAAAATACTGTATGGTATCACTTATATGTGGAATCTCAAAAAAAGAAAAAAAAAGCTGATTTCATAGAAACAGAATAGAATGGTGGTTGCCAGGGGCTGTGGATAGGGGGAGATAGGGAGATGTAGGTCAAAGGGTACAAACTTTCAGCTGTAAAATGAATAAGTTCTGAGGATCTGTTGTATACTTCAATATGCTGAGTAGATCTTAAGCACACTCAACACACGCACACACACACACACACACACACACACGAGTTAACCATGTAAGAGATGTATTAAATACCGTGATTTTGGTAATCATTTCCCAATGTCAAATCACAATATCAAATCATCATGTTGTACACTTTAAATAGTTACAATTATATTTTTCAGTTATTCTTCAATAAAGTTGGAAGAAAAAATAAAATGGAGATAATAGGGTTAAAAATATATGTGGTTACGGAACAGGAATAAAGACGCAGATGTAGAGAATGGGCTTGGGGACACGGGGAGGGAGAAGGGTAAGCTGGCATGAAGTGAGAGAGTAGCATTGACATATATACACTACCAAATGTAAAATACATAGCTAGGTGGAAGCAGCCACATAGCACAGGGAGATCAGCTCGGTGCTTTGTGACCACCTAGAGGGGTGGGATAGGGAGGGTGGGAGGGAGACACAAGAGGGAGGGAATATGGGGATATATGTATACGTATAGCTGATTCACTTTGTTATAAAGCAGCAACTAATACAACATTGTAAAGCAATTATACTCCAATAAAGATGTTAAAAAAATATATGTGGTTGCTAAATATTAGAGTACCATTTTTTTTTCTTCTTGAGGTTTATTATTTATCTATTCTACAAGAGCATCCTTTTTTTGGTGACCCTCCTTAAAAACTTGCAGTGTGGCTGAATCAAGATGAAAATGGGAATCTGTGGGTGACTGGCCATCACACACCCCTAATACTCACTTGAGGTTGGCTACTGTCCATTCTACCAGGAACTCTTAAGCCATGTGGAGCCGATTTTGTAGCAAATAATACTGCTGTTCTTTTGTAACTTAATATTTTAATCCTTTTAATTGCTTAAAATATTGTTTGCCATTTTGCACTCATGCTGCTGTCTATTTCACGTATCTCTCTAATTTCCTACCTGAGTCCAAAACTTTTATGCTAATGGTATAGATAATATATATTTTCCTTATCATTTTTAATCAGTATTATCTCTATCCATGAGTCAAAACGTTTTGCTTTTCACCTAGAGTTTTAAGGTGTTTTTGTGAAACTGAATTTATTTTTCTTTTTACCCTTTTTTGGCCCTTCCCTTATATTTGTGAATTATTATTTTTCACATATTTTCATTAAGTAGAATTTCTAGGTTTAATTACACAAGTTTTTTGTGGCTCTTTATTCACATTCCCATATATGAAGATGCCACATTTATTGTACCTTCATCTATATTCAGTGTTTTTTAAAAAACAGAGTTATTAATATCATGTATTTTGAAATACAGCTTTAGAACAGTAATCGTAGCTCTGCAGCAGGAAGACACAAAAGCATCTGGAAAAGTAGTTTCTGTCTCATTGACTGCCTATTAAAAGAATTTATTGGTTTGTAACCCAGAGGTTGCTGACCTCTGCAGTGGTCAGAAGTAGCACTTCCCTTTAATTCTAAATGAAAGGATCTGAGACCTCATTATGTTTGACCACAGGAAAGTTAGGCTTTTCCCATTTTCCTCTCCCTAAGGTCTCTGGGACTCCATATAGAATGCTCGAGTGTTTCCTAGATCAGTCCTGGATTTCACTGCATACTTGGGCCAGCGACCTCCCTCTGGTCTGCATCTCTAATCTTTGGATAACAATTTTTAATTTTTTCTTAACTGGTTCCTTAGGGCACTGCAGCTCACCTGTACACCTTCAACCTGAATATGGACATAAAACCATAGATGAATACCCAGAGCTCAGCTAAGATCAGGCTGTAACAGTGAACAAAACTCTACTAACAATACCAGATAACAGAAGGAGATTCAGTATAGAAAAGAAAATACTGGGTATTAGATATGAGTACTTCTGGGATTCATAAACCAAAACCTATTCCCCATTCCAGGACCCTTCAGGGCATCTGTCTTGTTTCCCCTGCCCTATTACCAAGTTGTAGGAACTGGTTCACGTTCTCCAAATGGGGTGTCTTTGACCTTGTGCCGTATTATGAGTCAGTGGCTTTCAATTCCTTAACAACCCAGCAAAGGGAAAAATCTCACCCTCTGTCAATCACTTTTAGCCCAACACCCCAATTAAAAACAAACAAAAATCTGTAGGTGAACACCTTTATCTATAATTAAGCCTCCATAAATTCCAAAGAGCTGATACTAAAAGACATAGAGATTGATTTTTAAAAATCATTAAGCAAAACACCATCATCAAGGAAATTAAAAAAAAAAAACCTGTGTAAGTATTGATTCAAAGTTGAAATGTAACTGAGTGAATATGAGAATAATATATGATAAAATATAACAGTGTTACTCAAAGTATCATAAGTCATAGTCATTGTGATTTGGAGAAAACACCAAAGAATAAATCTAAAAATAACTAGAACTAATAAAATAGTTGAGAAAGAACTCTGAGTTAAAGATAAATGTATAGGGGAGACCTTCAAGATGGCGGAGGAGTAAGACATGGAGATCACCTTCCTACCCACAAATACATCAGAAATACATCTACATGTGGAACTGCTCCTATAGAACACCCACTGAATGCTGGCAGAAGGCCTCAGACTTCTCAAAAGGCAAGAAACTCCCCACATACCTGGGTAGGGCAAAAGAAAAAAGAAAAAACAGACAAAAGAATAGGGACGGGACCTGCACCAGTGGGAGAGAGCTGTGAAGGAGGAGAGTTTTCCACACACTAGGAAGCCCCTTTGCGGGCGGAGACTGCGGGTGGCGGAGGGGGGAAGCTTCGGAGCCGCGGAGGAGAGCGCAGCTACAAGGGTGTGGAGGGCAAAGTGGAGCGATGCCCGCACAGAGGATCGGTGCCGACCGGCACTCACCAGCCCGAGAGGCTTGTCTGCTCACCCGCCGGGGCGGGCGGGGGCTGGGAGTTGAGGCTCCGGCTTCGGTCGGATCCCAGGGAGAGGACTGGGCTTGGCGTGTGAACACAGCCTGGAGGGGTTAGTGCACCACGGCTAACCGGGAGGGAGTCCGGGAAAAAGCCTGGAGCTGCCGAAGAGAAAAGAGACTTTTTTTTGCCTCTTTGTCTCCTGGTGCGCGAGGAGAGGGGATTAAGAGCACTGCTTAAAGGAGCTCCAGAGACGGGCACGAGCCGCGGCTAACAGCGTGGACCCCAGAGACGGGCATGAGACGCTAAGGCTCCTGTTGCACCACCAAAAGCCTGTGTGCGAGCACAGGTCACTACCCACACTTCCCCTCCCGGGAGCCTGTGCAGCCCGCCATGGACTGGGTCCTGTGATCCAGGGACAACTTTCTCGGGAAATCTCTCCCAGCAGCCTCAGGAACAGCAGATTAAAGCTCCACAATCAACTTGATGTACCCTGCATCTGTGGAATACCTGAATCGACAACGAATCATCCCAAATTGAGGAGGTGGACTTTGGGAGCAGCTGTAGACGTGGGGTTTGCTTTCTGCATCTAATTTGTTTTTGGTTTTATGTTTATCTTAGTTTAGTATTTGGAGATTATTATCATTGGTAGATTTGTTTATTGATTTGGTTGCTTGCTTCCTTTTTCTCTCTCTCTCTCTATATATTTTTTCCTTTTTCTCTTTTTGTGTGTATGTGTATGCTTCTTTGTGTGATTTTGTCTGTATAGCTTTGCTTTTACCATTTGTCCTAGGGTTCTGTCCATTTTTTTTGGTATAGTTTTTAGCACTGGTTATCATTGGTGGATTTGTTTTTGGTTTGGTTGTTCTCTTCTTTCTTTTTTTTTTTTACTTTTAAAATTTTGAATAATTTTTTATTTTTTATCTTAATAACTTTCTTTCTTTCTTTCTTTCTTTCCTTCTTTCTTTCTTCCTTTCTCTCTCTCTTCCTCCCTCCCTCCCTCCCTCCCTCTCTCTGTCTCTCTCTCTTTCTTTCTTTCTCCCTTTTCTTCTGAGCCATGTGACTGACAGGGTCTTGGTGCTTCAGCCAGGTGTCAGGCCTATGCCTCTGAGGTGGGAGAGCTGAGTTCAGGACACTGGTCCACCAGAGACCTCCTGACCCCATGTAATATCAAACAGCAAAAGCTATCCCAGAGATCTCCATCTCAACACTAAGACCCAACTCCACTCAACGACCAGCAAGCTACAGTGCTGGACATCCCATGCCAAACAACTAGCAAGACAGGAACACAACCCCACCCATTAGCAGAGAGGCTGCCTAAAATCATAATAAGGTCACAGACACCCCCAAAAACACTACCGGATGCAGTCTTGCCCACCAGAAAGACAAGATCCAGCCTCATCCACCAGAACACAGGCACTAGTCCCCTACACCAGGAAGCCTACACAACCCACTGAACCAACCTTACCCACTGGGGGCAGACACCAAAAAAAGCAGGAACTATGAACCTGCAGCCTGTGAAAAGGAGACACCACACACAGTAAGTTAAGAAAAATGAGAAGACAGAGAAACACACAGCAGTTGAAGGAGTAAGGTAAAAACCCACCAGACCTAACAAATGAAGAGGAAATAGGCAGTCTACCTGAAAAAGAATTCAGAATAATGATAGTAAAGATGATCCAAAATCTTGGAAATAGAATAGACAAAATGCAAGAAACAGTTAACAAGGACCTAGAAAAACTAAAGAGCAAACAAACAATGAAGAACAACACAATAAATGAAATGAAAAATTCTCTAGAAGGAATCAATAGCAGAATAACTGAGGCAGAAGAACGGATAAGTGACCTGGAAGTTAAAATAGTGGAAATAACTATTGCAGAGCAGAATAAAGAAAAAAGAATGAAAAAAATTAAGGACAGTCTCAGAGACATCTGGGACAACATTAAACACACCAACATTTGAATTATAGGAGTCCTAGAAGAAGAAGAGAAAAAGAAAGGGAGTGAGAAAATATTTGAAGAGATTATAGTTGAAAACTTCCCTAATATGGGAAAGGAAATAATCAAGTCCAGTAAGTGCAGAGAGTCCCATACAAGATAAACCCAAGGAGAAACATGCCAAGACACATATTAATCAAACTACCAAATATTAAATACAAAGAAAAAAATATTAAAAGCAGCAAGGGGAAAACAACAAATAACATACAAGGGAATCCCCATAAGGTTAATAGCGGATCTTTCAGCAGAAACTCTGCAAACCAGAAGGGAGTGGCAGGACATATTTAAAGTGATGAAAGGGAAGAACCTACAATCTAGATTACTCTACCCAGCAAAGATCTCATTCATATTCGATGGAGAAATCAAAACCTTTATAGACAAACAAAAGCTAAGAGAATTCAGCACCACAAAACCAGCTTTACAACAAATGCTAAAGGAACTTCTCTAGGGAGGAAACACAAGAGAAGGAAAAGTCCTACAATAACAAACCCAAAACAAGAAAACGGTAATAGGAACATACATATTGATAACTACCTTAAATGTAAACAGATTAAATGCTCCAACCAAAAGACATAGACTGGCTGAATAAATACAAAAACAAGACCTGTATATATGCTGTCTACAAGAGACCCACTTCAGACCTAGGGACACATGTAGACCGAACATGAGGGAATGGAAAAAGATATTCCATGCAAATGGAAATCAAAAGAAAGCTGGAGCAGCAATTCTCACAGCAGACAAAATAGACTTTAAAATGAAGACTATTACAAGAGACAAAGGAGGACACTACAGAATGATTAAGTGGTCAATCCAAGAAGAAGATATAACAATTGTAAGTATTTATTCACCCAACATAGGAGCACCTCAATACATAAGGCAAATGCTAACAGCCATCAAATGGGAAATCGACAGTAACACATTCATAGTAGGGGACTTTAACACCCTCCTTTCACTAATGGACAGATCATCCAAAATGAAAATAAATAGGGAAACACAAGCTTTAAATAATGCATTAAACAAGATGGACTTAATTGATATTTATAGGACATTCCATCCAAAAACAGCAGAATACACTTTCTTCTCAAGTGCTCATGGAACATTCTCCAGGATAGATCATATCTTGGGTCACAAATCAAGCCTTGGTAAATCTAAGAAAATTGAAATCATATCAAATATCTTTTCCTACCACAAAGCTATGAGACTAGATATCAATTACAGGAAAAAATCTGTAAGAAATGCAAACACATGGAGCTAAAAACACACTACTTAATAACCAAGAGATCACTGAAGAAATCAAAGAGGAAATCAAAAAATACCTAGAAACAAATGACAGTGAAAACACAACGACCCAAAACCTATTGAATGCAGCAAAAGCAGTTCTAAGAGGGAAGTTTATAGCAATACAATCCTACCTTAAGAAACAAGGAACATCTCAAATAAACAACCTAATCTTACACCTAAAGCAATTAGAGAAAGAAGAATAAAAAAACCCCAAAGTTAGCAGAAGGAAAGAAATCATAAAGAGCAGATCCGAAATAAATGAAAAAGAAATGAAGGAAACGATAACAAAGATCAATAAAACTAGAATCTGGTTCTTTGAGAAGATAAACAAAATTGATAAACCATTAGCCAGACTCATCAAGAAAAAAAGAGAGAAGACTCAAATCAACAGAATTAGAAATGAAAAAGGAGAAGCAACAACTGACCTTGCAGAAATCCAAAGGAATATGAGAGATTACTGCAAGCAACTCTATGCCAATAAAATGGACAACCTGGAAGAAATGGACAAATTCTTAGATGCACAACCTGCCAAGGCTGAATCAGGAAGAAATAGAAAATATGAACAGACCAATCACAAGCACTGCAATTGAGACTGGGATTAAAAATCTTCCAACAAACAAAAGCCCAGGACCAGATGGCTTCACAGGCAAATTCTATCAAACAATTTGGGAAGAGCTAACGCCTGTCTTTCTCAAACTCTTCCAAAATATAGCAGAGGGAGGAATACTCCCAAACTCATTCTACGAGGCCGCCATCACCCTGATACCAAAACCAGACAAAGACGTCACAAGAAAATAAAACTATTGGCCAATATCACTGATGAACATAAATGCAATAATCCTGAACAAAATACTAGCAAACGGAATCCAACAGAAAATTAAAAGGATCATACACCATGATCAAATGGGTTTATCCCAGGAATGCAAGGATTCTTCAGTATACGCGAATCAATCAATGTGATACACCATATTAACAAATTGAAGGAGAAAAACCATATGATCATGTCAATAGATGCGGAAAAAGCTTTCGACAAAATTCAACACCCATTTATGATAAAAACTCTCCAGAAGGTAGGCGTAGAGGGAACTTACCTCAACATCATAAAGGCCATATATGAGAAACCCACAGCCAACATCATTCTCAATGGTGAAAAACTGAAACCGTTTCCTATAAGATCAGGAACAAGACAAGGTTGTTCGCTTTCACCACTCTTATTCAACATAGTTTTGAAAGTTTCAGCCACAGCAATCAGAGAAGAAAAGGAAATAAAGGGAATCGAAATCAGAAAAGAAGAAGTAAAGCTGTCACTCTTTGCAGATGACATGATACTATACATAGAGAATCCTAAAGATGCTACCACGAAACTACTAGAGCTAATCAATGAATTTGGTAAAGTAGCAGGATACAAAATTAATGCACAGAAATCTCTTGCATTCCTTCCTCAACATCACTCATCGTTAGAGAAATGCAAATCAAAACTACAATGAGGTATCACCTCACACCAGTCAGAATGGCTATCATCAAAAAATCTACAAACAATAAATGCTGGAGAGGGTGTGGAGAAAGGGGAACACTCTTGCACTGTTGGTGGGAATGTAAATTGATACAGCCACTATGGAGAACAGTATGGAGGTTCCTTAAAAAACTAAAAATAGAACTACCATATGACCCAGCAATCCCAGTGCTGTGCATATACCCTAATTCAAAAAGAGTCATGTACCAAAATGTTCATTGCAGCTCTATTTACAATAGCCAGGACATGGAAGCAACCTAAGTGTCCATCGACAGATAAATGGATAAAGAAGACGTGGCACATATATAAAATGGAAAATTACTCAGCCATAAAAAGAAATGAAATTGAGTTATTTGTAGTGAGATGGATGGACCTAGAGTCTGTCATACAGAGTGAAGTAAGTCAGAAAGAGAAAAACAAATACTGTAAGCTAACACATGTATATGGAATCTTAAAAAAGAAATAAATGTTCTGAAAAACCTAGGGGCAGGACAGGAATAAAGACGCAGACATGGAGAATGGACTTGAGGACACGGGGAGAGGGAAGGGTAAGCTGGGACAAAGTGAGAGAGTGGCATGGACTTATATACACTACCAAATGTAAAATAGATAACTAGTGGGAAGCAACTGCACAGCACAGGGAGATCAGCTCGGTGCTTTGTGACCACCTAGAGGGGTGGGATACGGAGGGTAGGAGGGAGACGCAAGAGGGAGGGGATGTGGGGATATATGTATATGTATAGCTGATTCACTTTGTTATAAAGCAGAAACTAACACACCATGTAAGGTAATTATACTGCAATAAAGACATTTAAAAAAAAAGAAATGTATACAGAATTAAATGGATTTAACTATTTACCATAATAGTTGAAGAGGTATAAAGGAAATGAAAGTTGTACAAGAAAAAAATAATTTAATGATAGCTTAAGAAATGTGGGAATTCAGTGAATAAAGTTATGAAATATACTGATGTAAAGTTCTCATAAAGGTAGAATTCTATTATTTATGCATTTATTCTTTACTTTCACAATGATCTTTGCACATTTACATTCCAGGGGCAACATTTAGCACTGGGAACACATCTGTGAAAAAGACAGAGATGCTCTCTGCCTTCATGGATTACCGCCTATTATGAGAGATGGACATTTTAAAGATTTGTGTACTTGAATAATTACATGACTAAAACTATGATAATTGCAGTATATAAGGTAGGGACAACCTACACATTTGTAAAACATGAAGTGGGAAACAGTAGCACATTTGAGGAATTCAAAGAAGGCCATGGTGACTGAGTGTAGAGGGTGAATGGGAAAGAGTGAGTTTGCAGAGGGAGGGAGGGAGGCCCTAGATCAGGGGTCCCCAACCCCCGGACTGGTAGCAGTCTTCAGCCTGTTAGGAAGTGGCCACACAGCAGGAGGTGAGCTGCGGGCGGGTGAGCGAGCAAGCGAAGCTTC
The DNA here is from genome assembly GCF_005190385.1 of Monodon monoceros. Classification (NCBI taxonomy): domain Eukaryota; kingdom Metazoa; phylum Chordata; class Mammalia; order Artiodactyla; family Monodontidae; genus Monodon; species Monodon monoceros. Next base: position 91,114,219 of record NW_021703782.1, on the reverse strand, counting down.
GTCTCCCGCCCCTGTTTGCCGGCATTACCGCCTGAACCGTCACCTCCCTCCCCACACCGAAAATTGGCTTCCACGCAACGGATCCCTGGTGCCAAAACGGTTGGGGACCGCTGTCCTAGAACATCTGGGGCCTTGTGACCATATTAAAGATTTTGACCCTTATTCTAAGAGCAATAGGAAGCCATTGAAAGGTTTTATGAGGTTTAAAAAGAATATTAATGACAGGAAATCATCTATCTATCCAACAAAAGGGAGAGGCTTTAGAAATTATTTTAAACCAGAGATAAAATACTTTTCATTATGAAAAAGGTTTATTGGAAATTTTTAGTGACATGAAAAATGAAGGTAACTAAAGTAAAATTTAATATTAAGTGTGGCATCAACTATGTTAATACTTGAAAAAGTTAGCAATGGTAATCTAGGATTGAGGGTTTCACTGAATCTTCTTTAATATTTTTCTAGGTTTTCCACGTTGTCTAAAACAATTGTACATTTAGTTTTACAAAGGTAGGAAAATGTAGTATTTTAATTTCTGATCCCTTCTGAGTTGGTCACATCAATAATTTATTGGTGGGCCCAATAACAGTGAATTTTAGGGTGAACTTAATTCACTTATTTTCTTTGTTTAAATTTATTTGGGTGTGGATGAACCTAACACATTCCTGTATACTTGGTAACTTGTACTTAAGAGTGAACATGTGTGTGCAGAAAAGGGTTAACATAGCAGGCCGCAGACTGCTGTCCTTGGAAATGCCTGCTTGCAAGGTGGCCCTTGACTAGCATCTGGAAACTTGGATTTCTGGAAGGTTTCGACCATTCCCAGAACTGATAAGAGCGGCTCACTCTGCCTGGACAGTTTGTACAAACAATATGGTTTTTGCTGAATACCTGCTTTCCTTCTGGGAATCTGGAATTTTGGAACATGCTAGGCAGAGGGTGCCTATGTGACCAGCCCCCAATAAAAATCCTGGGTGCTGTGTTTCTAATGAGTTTCCTTGGTAGACAGCATTTTACACGTGTTGTCACAACTTGTTGCTGGTGATTTAACTGCTTCCTGTGTGACTCCACTGGGAGAGCACTCTTGGAAGCTTTACATAATTTCCTCTGACCTTTGCTTCGAGCTTGCTTTGATATTTTTGCTGTAATAAATCATAGCCATGAGTATGGCTTTCTGCTGAGCCCTCCCAGCAAATCATCAAACCTGGGGGTGGCCTTGGGGACCCCTGACACAGTTTTCATGTTGTTGAAACTCTTATCCGAGAGTTGTTTTTAATTGACTATTAGAAATTCATTTAAATGTAAGAGTTTAAGTGAAGAAACATGCTGGCTGTCATTGCAGTAAAATGTGGTGTTATATTTATATTTGCATATGACAACATAGAAATTGTTAAACTTGTGCTCATTTGCAGTAAGTGTTTTACTGACTTGGTCTGGGCATTGATGATTCACAGGGACAGCACAGTTGTATTTGAAAACAAAAATTTCTAAACAACTTCCAAATAGTATGCAGGTCACCTAAAACCAAATAGTTTCTACTTTATACTATATCATATTTTCTTATTTTGCTCAAAGTTATTACAGCTCAACACAGTATATAGTTTTAGTTTCAAACTTGATGAATATGTATATATGTGTGTGTTTCTAGGTCTACTCCTACTTCGTTTCACTTAGCATTAAATTCTGAATATTTTCAAGTCAGAATATATCTGCTTAGAGCAAAATCTCATTTGCCACAGCATTCTATCTTATGTATGCTCTACATAATTAACTAGCCTCATCTTATGATACATCCAGTCAGTCCCTCAGTTTTTAGTATTTAAACAATAATGTTATTAATATCCTTGATCCAGATTTTTGAAGGATTATATTTAAAGGAATTATGGAAATATATAACAGATTAAAAGATACAAAGATATCAAAAATTTAAATATATAAAAAATAGAAGATTCTGAAGGTAGTATAATTCAATATTTATATAATCTTGGAGGAAGACTTTTAAAACATGGTCTCACACAGTAGCAGAAACTACAATAAAATGATTAGCTTTGTCTGCATAACAAATAGAAACATACTTGCTATAAAAGGAAAAAGTCATAAAAAGGTTAAAAGAGGGACTTCCCTGGTGGCTCAGTGGTTAAGAATCCACCTACCGGGCTTCCCTGGTGGGCAGTGGTTGAGAGTCCGCCTGCCGATGCAGGGGACACGGGTTCGTGCCCCGGTCCGGGAAGATCCCACATGTCGCGGAGTGGCTGGGCCCGTGAGCCATGGCTGCTAAGCCTGCGCGTCCGGAGCCTGTGCTCCGCAATGGGAGAGGCCACACAGTGAGAGGCCCGCATAACGCAAAAAAAAAAAAAAAAAGAATCCACCTACCAATGCAGGGGACATGGGTTGGATCCCTGGTCTGGGAAGATCCCACATGCTGTGCAGCATCTAAGCCCGTGTGCCACAACTACTGAGCCTGTGCTCTAGAGCCTGCGAGCCACGACTGCTGAGCCCGCGTGCTGCAACTACTGAAGCCTGCGTGCCTAGAGCCCGTGCTCCGCAGCAAGTGAAGCCACCACAATGAGAAGCCTGCGCATTGCAACGAAGAGTAGTCCCCGCTCGCCTCAACTAGGGAAAGCCTGTGCATAGCAACTAAGACCCAACACAGCCAAAAATAAATAAATAAATAAATAAATTTATATTAAAAAAAGGTTAAAAGAAAACAAACTGAGAAACAAAACTATTTGCAACCCACATAACAGATTAAAAATAACAGTGATAACTTACATGTTTATTAAGAAAAAAAATAAATGCAACAATTGATAGGTGGGAATCAGTAGGGAATTTGCAATGGTCAAGAAAAATGTGGAGAAATTTTCAATTTCATTATGGAAGATAAAATGCAAATTAAAATAACAAATTTTTATTCTATCTTGTCAAACTAAGTACAATGAAGAATTATAAGACCATTGTGAACATGGGTACAATGAAAAACTCATACCACTGGGGGGAGTGTAGCTAGCATAATATTTAGCATATACTAGCCCCCCCAAATACTTGTTAATTGAATAAAAATGCGTAAAAGTAAGCTTCTAGGACTGATTATTAAAAAATGGTTTGTGAGCACATAGGCAACATGGTTTATAAGAAAATAACTTGGGTTTTGTTGCATATTAATTCCATTCTCTTTGACAGGGAGCCAGGCTGGTGGGTGAAGTGAATGCAGTAGACATTGCATCTTGCCTTCAGCAAGGTGTATGACATGACCTCTTCAGTGTGCTTATCACCAAGAGAGAAAAATACAGTCTTAGGTAAATCTAAAAGTGAGTTCTGTGGATGTTAGGTTTAATTGCCAGTTGTTGGACCTCATTCTAATCCTATTGAATCAAAATCTCTAGAAGTGAGTCCAGGAAATTTACAAGCTACCCAGGTGACTCTTAAATATACTAAGATCTGAGCACCTTTGGGCTCAATGCCAGAAACATGATGGGAACTAATTAATGTATATGGAGATTTTCATATTTTCTGCAGTCTGTGTCCCCCAAGATACCCTGATAATCATTTTCATCAGTGACTTAGATAGTAATCCAGGATTGTTCTTTACAAATTTTCAGATTTCACGGAGTTGGCTGAATTCATGGATACCTTGAATGATTACATCAAACACAAAGGACTGGGACAATTAGATTAAAGTGAAATTTGATGGAAATAAAGGTAAGGTCACATACTCTATTCCAGATACTACTGCACAAGGGACAGGATGATAAAGAGAGTTTTGGCTTAGCAGCACTGATTATGAACAGCTCATAGGGCTTCAGTCACTAGTCATTGACTCAGTATCAGTCAATATTGTAAATTAGCTGCCCTAAAGGGCCAATATGATTTTAGGATGCATTAATGTTAATGAAGTAACCATACTAACCAACAAAATAAACCTTTATGTTGTGCCAATCATTCCATATCAAATATATTCAGGTTAGGTGCCAAACTCTAGGGAGGCTATTCATAAATTAATCTATATTCAGAGAAAATCAACAAGGCTAAAAAAGTGACTTGAAATTATGCATAGGAGGATATATTGATAGAAGAGGGATTTTCAGTTTGAAATAGAATAAACTAGCATTGGAGAAGGGGATGCATAATTTTAATTTATTTTTTATTTTGCTTTTTTGTTTGATTTAGTGTTATTTAAATGTAATATATTTGCATTATTTTAAAAATTGAACAATACCTCACTGAATATGCTTTTAAACATTGTAGCATTTCAACACACACAACATAATATCCAGGAGAACTAATTCAACAACCTCAATGAACTTAAGTTTTATATTTTCCAGATTTTTTCCTTATGATTCTTTCATTTCCCAAATGAAATTAAGAATTATTTCGTCAAGTGAAAAAAAAGTCCTGTTAAGGTTTTGATTGCAACTGCACAAAACTTATACTTTAATTTTGGGAGTTTTCCTGTCCCAAATAAGACAGCCATTGTTTTATGTCTTTCTACAGAGTTCTTCAAGTTTTAAAATTGAGATATAATTCAAATACCATTAAATTCACCCCTTTTAAAGTATATAATTTAGTGGATTTTAATAAATTCAGAGAGTGTGCAAATGTCACCAATATCCACTTCCAGAACATTTTCATCTTCCTGAAAGAAACTCCCTAACCATTATCAGTCACTCCCCATTCTGCCTCCTCCAAGGCCCTGGCAATCACTAACCTGCTTTCTGTCTCTATAGATTTGCCTATTCTGGATATTCCATATAAATGGAAGCCTATAATACATGGCTTTTTGTATCTGTCTTCTTTCACTTAGCATATTGTTTTCAAGGTTCATCCATGTTGAAGCATGTGTCAGTACTTAATTCTTTTTTCATGGCTGAATAATATTCCATTGCATGGACAGACCACATTTTGTTTATCCATTCATCAGTTGATAGACTTTGGTTGATTTCCACTTTTTGGCTATTACGACTAATTCTGCTATGAACATTGTGTACAAGTTTTTGGGTGAACATATATTTTCGATTTTCTTGGTATATACCTAGCAGTGGAATTGCTGGGTCGTATGGTTATGGTTACTCTGTGTTTACATTTTTGAAGAACGGCCAAACTGTTTTCTAAAGTGGCTACACCATTTTACAGTTCCACCGGCAATATACAAGGGTCCTGATTTTTCCCCATCCTCACCAAGACTTGTTATTGTCTATTTTTTAGAAAAAATTATAGCCATCCTATTGGGTGTGAGGTGGTAGCTCAATGTGGTTTTCACTGGCATTTCCCTATGGCTAGTGATGTTGAGCATATTTCAGTGTGCTTATTGGCACATTTGTATGTTTTCTTTGGAGAAATGTCTGTTCAAATCCTTTGCCCATAGTTTAGTCAGGTTATTTGTTGAGTTGTAAGAGTGCTTTATATACTGTGGATACAAGTCCCTCATCAGGTATATGGTTTGCAAATATTTTCTCACATTCTGTGAATTTTTTCACTTTCTTCCTAGTGTCTTTTGAAGCACATATGTTTAAAGTTTTTATGAAGTCCAATTTATCTATTTTGTTTTTGTTGTTTGAGGTTTTGGTGTCATATCAAAGAAAACAGCCTAATCCAAGTCATGAAGACTTGCGCTATGCTTTCTCCTTAGAGTTTACAGTTTTAGCTCTTTATACTTAGGTCTTTGATCTGTTTTGAGTTGATTAGTGATGTGGTATGAAGTAGATTCATTGATTCCAAATTCATTCTTTTGCATATATATACAATTGTAGTAGCAATATTTATTGAAAAGTCTATTTTTTCACATTGTATTGTCTTGGCACTCATCAGAACTCAATTGACCATAAATGTATGAGTTTATTTTTAGATTCTCAATTCTATTCTATTGATCTGTATGTCTATCCGTATACAAGTACCGTATAATCTTGATTACTGTAGCTTTTTAGTAAGTTTTAAAATTGGGAAGTGTGGGTTCTCTAACTTTGTACTTCTTTTATAAAATTGTTTTGGCTCTTCTGGATTCTTAGAATTTTCATACAATCAGCTTGTTAATTTCTGCAAAAATAAAAGTCAGCTGGGCTTTTGTTAGGGATTTCATTGAATCTATAGATCAATTTGTTGATAATTTATACTTAATAATATTGTCTTCCAATCCATGAACATGGGATGTCTTTCCATTTATTTAGAGCTTTAACTTATTTCGGTGATTTGCTGTAGTTTCCAGTGGTCAAATCTTGAACTTCTTTTATAAAATGTATTCCTAAGTATTTTATGTATTTTTGGTAGAATTGAAAATGAGTTGCTTTTTTTACAAAATAATTCCATTTATCCCCATCCTTTGTGCGCTTGTTGTCTTATATTCTGCTTTTGCATATGATATAAACCTCACAACACAATGCCATTATTTTTGCTTTAAATTGTTAATTGTGTTTCACAGAAATTAAGGAAGAACAAAACTGCTAGCCTTTGTATTTATTCAGCTATTTACCACTTCCGGTGTTATTTATTCCTTTTGTGTCAACAAAGCTCTTCCTCTGATATGTCATTTCCTTCAGCCTAAAGAGCTTCCTCTAGCATTTCTTATAATGCAAGTCTGCTGGGTACAAATTCTCTTAACTTTCCTTTATCCGAAAATGTCTGTATTTCATTCTCATATTTAGAAGATATATTCACTGGTTAAAGAATTTTAGGTAAACCTTTTTTGTTTGTTGTTTTAAAGAACACATTCCCTTGTGTCCTATTCTCCATTGTTTGTGATAGACAATCAGACATCATTTTTATCCTTGTTTTTCTGTATTTAAGGTCCTTTTTTGTTTTATAGCTCCTTTAAAATTTTTCTTTTTAGTAGTTTGACTGTAATATACCTAGGCTTGATTTTGCTTTTCTTTTAGTTTATGCTACTTGGGGTTTGCTGTGCTTCCTGGGTCTGTAGGTTTTTGTTTATAACCAGCTTTTGGAATTTTCAACCATTATGTCTTCAAATAATTTTGAGCCTTTGCTCTCCTTATTTGTAGGATGTGGCTTTTACTTAAGGTCATGGTCCTATTCCTAAGACATGACATTTATGGAGTTCTCTAGGAGCCTTAACAGTGGCTGGAGTAGAAATCCACCATCTCTCAGCTCCATTGATCTCTCTTGTCTCCTGTCAGCTCTCAGTCCTGCATCATCTACTCTTTGCTGGCCTTGTGTTACCTTATCCTGTGAACATAGCCCAGCCTTGTCCAGTAACCCACTGGGCACCCCATGCAGATTTTGGAACCTCTCCTCTGTGCATTACTTCTTCTCTTGAACGATGAAGCACAAATTCCAGCTGCTTCAGTAGCTCTGAACTCCGACTCCTGCTTCATTAGCTCAGTAAGACTTCGTGCTCTGTTTGGGCTTCACCTTCCTACTCAGTCATCTGGAAATTGTCCCCAGGCAGCAATCTATGGAGAATATTGTTCATCTCGTGCATTTTCCTTCTCTTGAGGATCGTGATCCTGTATTGCTTGTGGTTCAATACCTGAAAGTAATTGCCTTGTACATTTTGTCCAATTTTAGAGTTGTTTAGGGTGGTTTACTCTGTCATGGCCAGAAATAGAAGCTGCCTTTTCTTGTTAAATACTTTTTAAATACTTGGCAAAATATGGAGTCAGATACATCTAGTCTAAATAAGGTTAGCAAATTTAGATGCCCACAGGAGTAATCCAGTAACATTAAAAACAAGTAAGGTGATCTAGATAATCAACTCCTTTATAGCTATATGTATTTTTTTGGAAAACATGTGGGCCAAATGAAACATTCAAAGTATGTTTTTGGCCTATTACAGTTCATGAGCCACTGGTGGCAACCTCTATTAAACTTTGGATTTTAGCTTAGCCACATTCGTCTAAGTCTCTGTTTCTTCATTTGTAAATTTAGAATAATGACACTTAACTCACAAGGCTGTTGCCAGCTTTAAATGAAATAGATACAAGCAATACTTGGTGTATAATATTCATTCAATAAGTGGAAGCTCATCTAGTAGCTGCTTTTGTCTGTAGGTTCTGGATCCACCATCATCTCAGTCAAGTGAGTTAAGTCCGGCTACCAGGTCCATTGACTACCTTTCTCAGAGAGACTACTGAGATCAGACCCCCCATGCTTCATCTTCCTTTTTAATCAGTCAAAGCATGAGTGAAGTTCCCATCATGCTTGCTGCTTCCTTCCTCTTCAACTAGCCGCTCTACATCTCCTCACCTCCCAAACTCTTTTGCTCTTCTCTCTAGAACTGCTGCTCCATAGCCAGTGATACTTTTCCTCATATTTTCCACCTGTTGCCTGAATATTCTCTCAGCTTCCTTGCCTTTCATGAAATCTGGCTCTTTGCTGAGAATACCTGAAGCTCTCGTAAGTGGCTGTGGCTGTTTACTTTCACAAACCCTATATACCTTAGGACAAGAAGGTAGGGCTGGCGTCTTCCTAGCTTACCACTGCCACCTCCATTTCACCACTGTCTTGTAAAAAACCCTCTCCACTGAGACTTAATCCATTTTATTACCCTCTATCCTATTGCTTGCTGTCATACACCAACTTTCCCAGTCATTTCCCCTGCCATTCATCTAAAATATTGGCACCTGCCTAATTTTCTCCATCTCAGTTCTTCCCATCTTTTCCTGTAACCTAGGATGATAATGGCATAGATGACCCATTCTGTGCTATTAACTCTGATTTCTTCCTCCTCTACACTTCTGCCATGTGCTCTCACATTACTAGTACTTCTAATTGATCCATTTACAAAATCACTACTTCGTACATCATTACCTGTAACCAAAATCTCCTTCCCTGACAGTTGCTTATTCTCCTACTAGAATTTTCTTCCTCTTTTCAAAACATGTAATCCAACAACTCTTCTAGCTTCTTTTTTCTTCATTTCCCTCTTTATTTCAGGTTTAGAGTCTAACGCTCATGATTTCAAAAACACCCCTTCCTGTAACCAGAATTCTCTTTTACTTCTGTTTTGTTCATCACCTTGGTCTGGTAAATCCCTGATCCTAGATGAATCCAGTTACCTTGTTCTTTCCATGTCTGCACCCAGTGCTGCAAGAGGTCACAATGGTTCAGATATAAAATTGTAATTTACTTACCTACTCTCCGCAATGGCTGTGTCACACCTCCTGCTTTCCTTCTTCCCACTCTGAAGTTTTGAACAACTAGAATAATGCAATATGGGCCCTGCATTATATGAGGTATAGATAGAGGCTTCTGGTCTAAGGCTATGGGCAAATGCCTAGCTTCTGTTCATCAACTTGGGCACATGTGTGGAGATCCTTCAGTCCCAGTTCATACATGAGCCACATATTCCCAGTGTTCAGTTTTACAGGGTGAACCCAGTTCTGGCTCAGCACAGCATTTGAGTCTAATGGTTTCAGCTTCCCTCACCACAGGACACCAAAACCCCAGCCCCAAGGCCTGCATTTCATCTGGGTCCTCTATTGGCTTCCTGACTTACGTTCCTACCAAACACCATGGGTTCCTTCTCTGTTTTTCCTTCCTTAAGACCTCTCTCTCTCTCTCTCCTTCTCTGTGTAGTTTTAAATATTTTTATTTATAATTTTTATGTAGCATTTATCTTCATTTGGAATAGGAGGAAATGAGTTGTAGTTTGTGCATTTTCCCATCTTGACGTAGAAATCTCAACCTGTCTTTTGTGACAGATGTCCTTTTATTTGTAGCAGATGTAATTTTATATTTGTTTGTGTGATTATTTGATTAATGTCTGTGTCCCCCATTAGACTCAAAGCTTTGTTGGGGCAGACATAGTTTTGCTTACTATGTGTCCCCAGCCCAAGGCACAATTCTGGTATTTTATGGGCATTCACTAGTTGATCAAATGAATATATTATTTTTATTGTGAAATATGTAACAATGTCTTTTAGCATCCCAGACCATTGCTGTTCCTAGTCCATTCCTCTTACCTCATCAAGCCAAAAATTTCCCTCCCGTAAGACTCATGGGAGGTTTGTATAAAACCATTCTCATCTTCTGCTTGTCAGCTTCAGATTTCACTCCTTGTTAGTCACTTACAATTACAAAAATATACTGTCATCTTCTGAAACCACCCCTGAATCACTTGGGATGCCCTTGGCTGCAATGAACAGAAAACTCCGTTTAATTTGCTTTAAAAGATAAGGGAATTTATAATTCACATAATAAAATTTAAGACATAAGGCAGCTTTAGGCATATTCATCAGGGTTGGTTTTATTATTCCACAATTCCCATGGTCTCTGTCCTCCTGTCTGTGCCGGCTTTGACCTTAAGCTAGTAGTAGGGGACCAAGACACTACAGCATCCAGAGGAGGAAGGGGGCTGAGTTTTTTCCATGTGCCTCTTTTCTATAGTGATGAAAAACATTCCCAGAAGCTCCCCAGCAGACTTTCCCTCGTTCCACCAAGACTAGATTGGAGGCCTAGTCCTAAACCAATCCTTGATAGAGAGACTGGGATTACCATGTTTAGTTTAGTCTAATCATTGGGATGGATTGGAAGTTGATGGTGTCAACCATTTTGACCTCCCTAACTCTACTTTTAAAATCTAATTTGGGGGCTTCCCTGGTGGCACAGTGGTTAAGAATCCACCTGCCAATGCCGGGGACACAGGTTCGAGCCCTGGTCCAGGAAGATCCCACATGCCGCGAAGCAACTAAGCCCATGCACCACAACTACTGAGCCCGCGTGCCACAACTACTGAAGCCCGCGCACCTAGAGCCTGTGCTCCGCAACAAGAGAAGCCACCGCAATGAGAAGCCCGTGCACTGCAACCAAGAGTAGCCCCCACTCTCCGCAGCTAGTAAGCCCACGCACAGCAACAAAGACCCAAAGCAGCCTAAAATTAAAAAAAAAAAACTAATTTGGAATTCCCATTCTGATCATACTTCCTATTCTTTCATTTTTCTCACTTCTTGACCTTCCCTCAATCTCTTCTATGTCTTTATTGAATCCTGTAGTCTATCAATAAACTCAATTTTTCTAAAACATCAGCCCTCAACTGGCAGCACTAACTCCGCTTCCTAATCTAACATTCTTTCCCACAGGACTCTTCAGCGCACTCAGTTACTTCATCATGACCATACTTTAGCCACAACAACCAAATCAATCCTCAGTCAATCCTAGATGACTTCAGCAATTAGCTTTGCTGGAAAAAATGGCATTGTTCTACAAGCTTGCGTTACTGTGGATTCGTAGATGTTAAACTGAACATGGCCCTTACTGCTGTGCAGATAGGTGGGTTTTATCCTGATTCTACAGAGAGTGGGTTGTATCCTGATTCTACAACTCGCTAGGTTGTGTGACCTTGGGCAAGTCATTCAACCTCTCCGTTTCCCAGTTACTTCATCTCTAAAATGAGAACAATGGTACCTACATCAAGAGATTGTCTTAAGGATTAAAAGAGCAATATAAGTAAAGCAATTTGTCCACTGGCTGGCATATAGTACTCAATTAATGCTAGCCCTTGTTTTAGTGGCAAATCTTAAACTTTGCCCCTCTCCTTGTATCGTCTCCCTTGAACTTTCTTTTCCTCCCCACTGGCCTCTACTCTTAATGACTGTCTTGACTTTATGGAGAATAGAGGCCAACGTTTGTGGATCCTCTGGTTTCCTTTCATCTCCAAATATACGAAGAACTGTATTGATTTTTTGCACCCTGAATGGCTAGTGCAGGCCCGGCAGTTGAAAATATCCAGTGCTTGTTTGTTCCACTGAATTTAAAATGTCCTCATTTTTTTATGTTCGTTCCATGAAATTAGGGCAAGATAAGGGGGCAGGAATCACAATTGCAATCGTTTGGAAATCAGGCTAAATATTTGCTTGTGATGGTTGGTGAAAAATAAATCCTCTGGTATTTAAGATTGGCTTGAAGGAGACTTGGGAATCAGGAGATGTCTACACGAAAGCACTCATTTAGCTCTGATAATTAGCAAAATAAACAAAAAACAGATGAATAAGCTGGCTTTATTTGTAAATAACCATTTATGGTCCAAATAATTTCTCCTCTGTGACAGAGACTTCCTTGCTCAATATTGCAACATCTCTCAAATATAAACAGTAAAACCAAATGGCTACAGACAATGATCAATGTGTTTTATGATAGCAATACAGAGGGAGAACAAACATTCCCCTACTAACTAAACACAGCCAACCAAGCAAAGTCATTTGAACCTCTCTTGTGTCAGGATCAGAATATAATAAATATGTTTTTTCAGTGTATACTGAAACTGAACTTCTGTGACCAATTCTGACAGTAACTTAAATTTCTTTTCCTGAAGTAAGCTTGGATTTAGGAAAGAACATTAGAATGATGTTATTTGCTTGAGGATATTTATTCTAGTATATAAGTGTTGTAAGCTAAGATCTTGGTCTAGAAATCTGAGATACGGAATTTTAGCCAAGGAAGGTTGTGGATTCAAACTCCTTTGAAAAGTCATTTTCTCAACAACATTTTTTCCCTCAAGACTATCCATTTTATTTGTGTTCAGTGTTGAGTATATAGACTTTCATAAGCCACTAGTCTTCATGGGGTTTTGAGAAGGGAATATGCCACTGGTAATTTCTGAAATGTGAGGACATTGGTTAGGTGAAATTAAGCTGGTTGTGAGTCAAACACCCACTATTTAGGAGTTCAGATAATTTAGAGATTTTCTACCTTCCACACAAATTTCATGTGCAGTTGCAATGATCCTTTCCTAGAACTGCCTATACAGATTTAATGGGGTTTTCTGTTTTTGTAGTAGAAAACTGTAACCCACTTGGCCCCCAGTTTCTTTTCTTTGGCTCTTTTTTATTCAGCCAATGTATGTAATGTTTCTTTTTCTTTTCATTAATTTCTCATGTTTTCCAAAAATAATCACTTGAAATTGAGAATGGAACATTGGTACAAATTCGAATTGACATCACCTATCAACGAATTGAGTTGTGTTAATAACTCTGTGTGTTTGTAATGATGGTCTATTAGGATTCTAAGTCACAGGAACCAAACTCTAATTAAACTTGAGCAAAATCGATGGATTTGTTTGAATGATCCTAGGTGCTCTCATGGGATTCAAAGGCAATACGATACCATGTTTCAGGAGTAGACTGAGAAGGAACTGCTCTTTAAGTCCTCTTTCTCTGTTTTCCCCCATACTCTCACTGCACATCAGCTTTATTTTATTTTTGTTTTTATTTTATTTTATTTTTTTGCGTTATGCGGGCCTCTCACTGCTGTGGCCTCTCCCGTTGTGGAGCACAGGCTTCGGACGCACAGCCTCAGCGGCCATGGCTCACGGGCCCAGCCGCTTCGCGGCACGTGGGATCCCCCCGGACCGGGGCACGAACCTGCGTTCCCGGCATCGGCAGGCGGGCTCTCAACCACTGTGCCACCAGGGAAGCCCGAGCTTTATTTTATTTTTAAAAAAATTTAATTTTATGTTGGAGCATAGTTGATTAACAAGGTTGTGTTAATTTCAGGTGTACAACAAAGTGATTCAGTTATACATATACATGTACCTCTTCTTTTTCAAATGCTTTTCCCATTTAGGTTATTACAGAATATTGAGCGGCGTTCCCTGTGCTATACAGTAGGTCTTGTTGATTATCTATTTTAAATGTAGCAGTGTGTATGTGTCAATCCCAAACTCCCAATCTATCCCTCCCTGCCACCCTTCCCCCTGGTAACCATAAGTTGGTTCTCTAGGGCTGTGAGTATGTTTTTGTAAATAAGTTCACTTGTATCATTTTGTTTTTTACATTCCACATATAAGCGATATTATATGAGATTTGTCTTTCTCTATCTGATTTACTTCATTTAGTATGATAATCTCCAGGTCCATCCATGTTGCTACAAATGGTGAAAGAAGTATGTCAAAGGGTGTGTGCCCAAGAAATTCACTAGTCTTGCACTTCTAGAAGCAGTGAATGACCTATTGAAAGGAGGCATTTATTTGATTTAGTTTTGGTTCATGATCAGTTTTCATCTTTTTCCAGTGTCTTCATAGTCTTTTAAAAAAAATTTATTGAAGTATAGTTGATTTACCATGTTGTGTCTAATTTCTGCTGTACGGCAAAGTGACTGCATTCTTTTTCATATTCTTTTCCATTATTTCACAGTCTTTTTCATAAGAAGTGGATAAGCTAAATGGGGAACTGCTAGCCAGATGTCATTGTAATCCAGAAGTGTTTTACAGAATTTCTTAAAAACTAGGGCAAGTTTTAGTTATTTTGAACTCTATTAACTGTCCAAGATACAGCCATTACTCCTTGCAATTGGACGTTACTGACCAACAAATGACGTTGGCGCCCGGTGGCTTGTACTTGTTTCATTAAGAGATTCCAGGTTGAAATTAGAAGCGCAAGGCACTGAACACCAATTGGATGAGACTCAAACTCTATTTGCAACATCGAACAATCAGCTATAGACAAAGAGAATGGGGAAAAAATTTACTTTTTGTATACTTTCCCTAATTCTTGTGTGCCCTTGGATATAGTGGCCTGATTGGGTGTTAGGTATCTTGGTCCTCTCAAATCAAACTGTTCCATGGGATTTTATATTTAAGGCAGTTTGGTGTACAAGTCATTAGGTTGATGGTTTTAAGGGCTTAGTCTTCCTGGGGCCTGGGTACTGAGTATCTCATGGAATAGGCCTGTTCTTCTGAGCTTTGAAATGTTATTCATTGGATGGGAGCTGTGTCTGCTGACCAGGGGAGCCTGATTTGCAGGGATTCAGCTGCAGTAGTTGCTACCGATCATCAGAGGCTGGGAGAAGACAATCCCCTTCTAGCAAAAACAAGCAAACAAAAATGATCTCACCCCTCTGGGCTATCTCATCTCTGTGTGCATTTTAGCAAACAAGTTGTGCTAAGGGGCATGGAGAGCATAATGTTGGTAGGTGGAGACCCACATTTTATCATCGCTTCCTACAAAGCTTTAATACTTGAAAATGCCTTGAACTTTCAAAGAGTTTGATATAATCTGAGAGTGATCGACAAACCCTGCAGAGATGTTCCCTTTGGAAAGGAATCGTGGCTCAAAGGTACTAAGTTATAGAATGTACTCTTTCCGGGGACCCAGAGCTCCTGGGTCCAAATCCTGCCCCTAAACAGCTGCATGTCCTTACTCACTTCTCTTTTCTTCACCTCCGTTTCCTCGTCTCTAAAACCAAACGGCTGATCTTTTTTTAAAAATTATTTTTAAGAATTTATTTATTTATTTACGCATAGCATAGGGAGATCAGCTCGGTGCTGTGTGACCACCTAGAGGGGTGGGATAGGGAGGGTGGGAGGGAGACGCAAGAGGGAGGAGATATGGGGACATATGTATATGTATAGCTGATTCACTTTGTTATAAAGCAGAAACTAACACACCATTGTAAAGCAATTATACTCCAATAAAGATGTTAAAAAAATTATTTATTTAGCTACATGTGAAGCATACGGGATCTTATTTCCCCAACTAGTGATTGAACCCATGCCCCCTGCAGTAGAAGCGTGGAGTCTTAACCACGGGTAATTGCCAGGGAAGTACCCCAAATGGCTGATCTTGATTGACATAAAGATGCATGTTAAGGGCTAAAGCATAGACAGGGCTTAGGCTACCAGGTGCTCAAAAAATGTAGTTAGAACTCCCTCCTCAGTTCAACCTCAGGATAAACACCTGGGAGGAGGATGCTCTTAGCTAATTAGGGGAGCAATTAGGAAATTGCTTCCTATGGATTAGACTTTATTATTTGTTTTATGGCAGTGAGTGTGGCTGCTCTCTATATGTGTTTGTAATGATTTAGCAGTTAATTGTTGGGCAATCTGAAGAGGAAAGACGTTTGTAACTTTTGTAGGTAAGGTGACCTCTAAGGGGAGCTGGGAAGTGAGCAGCTTTTGCTCACTTAGTCATGTCAAAACAAACGCAGAAGAAGCTGTCTTGAATATATGTGTAAGGTGACCGCTCTCAGGCCTGGTACCACTTCCAATACTGCTTAACAGATTTTCATTCAAGCAGTATTTATAGGACCCTTACTTTCTGCCAGGGACAGAGATAGAACAGAGCTCCTGCCAATAGGATGATTATAATGGGGAGTGAGACAAGCAAGTCAACAAACAGTTGCAAGTCAGTGGGACAGATGCTTAGATAAATAAGTGCACAAGAAGCTTTGGTTGTATACAGGAGGGACTGCTTCAGGGGAAGGAGCATCAGGGAAGCCTTCCTGGAGGCAGAGACTCCTGAATCTTGAAGGATGAGCAAAGATGTTAACCAAAGAGGTAGATGGAGGAAACTCATTGAGTGGCACTCTTGGAAATATGTGAGCAGATCCTAGCAAGTGTGTTGTGTGGAGCATCATGGAATGGGCTATTTAAATATCAAGGTGGGCTTTGCAAAGTATAGTGTTGAATAATTGCTTACTGAATTAGAGACTTTGCAGGTGCCCTGATAAAGTTCAGGAAAGTATTTTCTATTGCCTTTCCCTGATCAGCCTATCATAACCTATTAAAAGAGAAACGAAGTTAGTTTACCACAACCATTTTTCTATAACCATTATGGTTATAGTGATCTTTTTTAAAATTTTTATATATTTATATAATTTTTAAAGGTTACACTCCATTTACAGTTATTAGAAAATATTGACTATATTCCCTGTGTTGTATGTACATCCTTAAGCCTATCATATACCCAATAATTTGTATCTCCCACTCCTATATTGTCCCTCCCTTGGCCCACCACTAGTAACCACTAGTTTGTTCTCTATATCTGTGAGTCTGCTTCTTTTATGTTATATTCACAAATTTGTTGTATTTTTTAGATTCCACATATAAGTGATATCATACAATATTTATCTTTCTCTGTCTGACTTATTTCACTTAGCATAATGCCCTCCAAGTCCATCCATGTTGCTACAAATGGCAAAATTTCATTCTTTTTCATGGCTGAGTAGTATTCCATTGTATACACGTATACCATCTCTTCTTTATCCCTTCATCTGTTGATGGATACTTAGGTTGTTTCCATGTCTTGGCAATTTTAATTAGTACTTCTATGAACATTGGGGTGCATGGATCTTTTCAAATTAGTGTTTTCATTTTTTTGGATATATACCCAGGAGTGGAATTACTGGGTCATATGGTAGCTCTATTTTTAATTTTTTGAGAAACCTCCATACTGTTTTCCACAGTGGCTGCACTCTGATTTGTTTTTCAGTGGTTACAGTTGCTTTTTTAATAAGGGTCAATACTAAAAAAATTCCTTAGTGAACAGTTTGCAGAATCTATCTTTTTCAATATTGGAAGTACATTTTTCTCACATTTACATTTTTAAAAATTCAAAGATGTAGTGACTTAGAGATTTCATAAGCAGGTTTGCTCTATAAACTGGTATATAATTATCACTTCCCCTTAGTCAACTCTGTGTTGATCAGAATTAGATCCAGAAAGGAAATACTTTTGTAGAATAATGGGAAAGTATGAATTTGAGAATTAAAGTAAACCTAGTTTTGAAGAATAGTTCTCCCACTTACTAGCTTGTGTAACCTCTGAGTTTTATTAAGAGTGTTAAATGTGATAACATCTGTGAAAGAAATAATTAATTTTCCTTTTCTCTTCCCTCTGGGTAGTCAGGTGGTTCAATTGACTTCCTCTTTTTTTTCCACAAAAATTAAAAAAAAAATTAAGGAGAGTTATCCCCAGTACCCCATTTTTATATATAGTTTGCTTCATTTTCCATATTCTATTTTAATTCTTCTCTCTATTCAGATCCCTTATTACATAATCCATTTTCACACTAGCATCTCATTGCTTGGATTACTTTAAAAAGTGTTTCAGTGAGGAATATTGAAATTCGTTTGTCAGAAATTTTTTAAAAATTCAATAAATCTAGAAATCAGTTTAGAAGTGAATTTAAAACTTTAATGATAAAGTGGTCATCACTCTATCTCTAAAGATTATGTAAGGGTCCGATAATAGTTTTGCATTCTACATGTATAGCAACACAATACTCTTCATAACCCACAAAGTAAATATTATTGTACTCCTTTTACAAATAGAGAAGTTGTGACTTACAGGGGTTGGAAAGCTTGTCCTGGGTTGTATCTACAAAGTGACAGAGCTGGAATTCAAAGCCAGGTCTTTTCCTGTTGTATCACGATACCTTCTACCTTATGATACTCATTCTTTTCATGTTTTATACCTTTACAGTTCATGTGAATTTAGCATTGGCTTTATTCCTAAGGTTTCTGTGACTATTCTTGTGGCAGTTAATGGCCCTACACCCTACACCAGATTTAATAATATGTCGTAGTTGCTTCAGATATTTTATTCTATTAAAGAAATAAAATGTTAGTGATACAGCAGAAGCCCATCTTTTCTCTTCCCTCGCTCCTGGGAGCTAGCTTGTGTCCTGACGTTCTCATGCATGTCTTAAATCTTTTACCATAAATGTGTATATCCATAAACATAGTATTCTAAATATGAATAATATGGTCATTTCCTCATATATATTTTCATATTTCAAAGAATCAGACATCATTTCAAGATGAACCAATTCAAGATGAACCATTAAGCAGATGTATCACTTAACAAAAATGTGGGAGGGAACTCAAAACCAAAAGCATTATATTTAAAACAGATGCTCTAGTATCTGAAACAGAAAAGAAAATCTAAAATCACAGAATGAAAAAGAAAAATGGTCACTTCAAAAAAAAACATTTGTGCTACTTTATATTTCAGGAGGGAGATATGTTAAAATATTTACTTTGGCTACAATTAATCAAGTATGGAAACATTGATGCTAAAGGAGGAAATGGAATAAAAAGAAACCCAATGAGGCTTTTATATACTTTGCATCCTAAGGACTATAAGATTTCCTGGCATATTAAAGACTATAATTGGAGAGATCAATGATGAAACAAATTAGTACAGGACATTTTTCCTTCGTCTAATTAAACTCCCTGAATCATGGAATTTAAATTATACATGGAGATGCTCTGTCAAAACGCTCTCCTGCTTCTCCAGTAATTGAAAGCAACTGGATGTTTGCCCCTGGTCCACAACATCTGGGAAACTTTCATCCTTTTTTTTTTTTTTTTTTTTTTCCAAAGTGTGTATACACATAAAAGCAAGTATCTCTAGTTTTCCAAATAGATTTCAACTTTGTCCTCATTCAGCATTCTGTTGAATTTTAATTTGTCATTAAAATTATGTCATAGACATAGCAAAAGAAAATCAAGGTGAAGGGAGACCTACTTTAAGCTTGTGTACAATTCTTGTTATGTTTACCTGGGCCATATGTTTATCCTGCCCTCAGGTGTGTGCTAGTGGCATGACATTTCAGGGTTATTTCACTTGGGTTTAGGATTCTTTTGTGGAATGCAGCCTCTGAATTATAGCCCCTGGGAGCTAAGACAGATAAGGATGGAACTCAGGTAAGTTCTGCCTCAGAAGTTGAGACGTCCCGGGGCTATTGGCCTTCTGAAGCTGACAGTGCTTCCCAAGTCCCTGGGACTGTTTCTCCAAGACAGATCCCAGCTCTGACTTCACTCTTCTCTTTACCTGGGCGATCCCTTCTTTTGAAGTGAGATGGAAGCTATTACTACAATTGCAAGATACAAGGGATCTTAAAATATACAGGTCTGTAAATATTTTGACTCTTCATTCAAAACATCTCTAGGATTTGTACTAGAAATAACTCTTTACACTTAAGCCGTAATGTGCTGATTTTCAATATCTCATTGTGTTTGGAATAATTGAGAGCAATCCTATAAACATCTTAGAGTACTTAGGCAAAAAGGAAAGTCAATCAGTAGTTAAATTCTTCATTAATCAGTAGTTAACTTGGGATATATCTAAAAGATATGTTTGAAATGACTATTGGTAAAATATGATTTTAGGAATTGTTTCTAAAAAGATTGATTTTTAAAAATGGCATTGAACAACATAAGAATAGTTTCTTCAAAAAACTCTCCCTGCACAATTGGTAGGCTTTTTAGCAATATAAACAGGACTAAAGCTTTGAAATCAAACATGAAAACTGAAAATATATCAGAAAAGGAATTACTGATTTTCAAGCTCTAGATCAAGAGAGAGAAACAAAGAAAGGAAAGACATCATAAGACGAAGACATTTTAAACCCAAATTTTACAAATAATTTTTGTTTTTATTCTGAATATTGGTCCCTAGAAGAATGTGTGCATGGTAGGGGTAGGGGTCACCTACAGAGATGGAATTTTCATGTCTTTCTGCAAAAACCGTCTCCTTCACTGGTCTGCCACTGTCATCACCACCCTGCCCAACTCTGTTAAATTTCCTGCCTGAAATTGTCATCATTTCAAACCTCTGTGGTGAATTAGACAATTGATGAGAAAACGCTAGACAAAAAATACTTCATATTAGACTGAACTGTTTGTATTTCAAAACTTTTCCACTGTTATCTCTGAGGAATTCCTACCCCTTCATTCTTAAAATCCCAGATTGAAGAACTTCTCCTTCAGGAAACCTTTAATAACATTCCTCACCTGTTTCCTGTGCATTCCTCTCCCTGACACATTGATGGTTTCTTCTTTTGTGCTGATTCTACACCTTGTATGGACTTTAACTGTATCATTTATAACCATTGAATCACACTTGATTTCTGACACACTTGTAAAACATACTGCGAGAACTTTGAGAATAATGACATTTTTTTTTAGCTTCAAAGCATTGCTAAGAACCTGTCTTACGGTCAGCTCAACATAACACATGTTCATGAGTAAATTATGGGAAGGTGAAGAAAAGTCCTGGGGCAGTGTGGCACATCAGCTTTAGCTGATCATGGCTCTGGAAGCTTGAAGGAAAGGATTACTTCAAACGAATTTTGAGAGGAATGGAGAGTTTAATTTAATGGGTAGTGTTTCATTTTGG
Organism: Monodon monoceros; assembly: GCF_005190385.1. Lineage (NCBI taxonomy): Eukaryota > Metazoa > Chordata > Mammalia > Artiodactyla > Monodontidae > Monodon > Monodon monoceros. The sequence goes on along the minus strand of NW_021703782.1, from coordinate 91,093,377 downwards.
CAAGATAAAAACGTTCTGGAGACTGGTTGTACAACAATATGTATATACTTAACACCACCAACTGTCCACTTAAAAATGGCTAAGATGGTAAATTTTATGCTTTGTGTGTTTTACCACAATTAAACATAAAAATGAAAAAAACAAAGTTGGGTGACAAGGAAGAGGACATATGAACACAAGAAATCATAAGTGACCTAACGATCCCTCAGGTGTGTCAAGTGGAGGTAGTAGCCATGACAACTGGCTACTCAAACTTGGTCATTTTTCTTTTTGGTGCTTAGTGTTTCACAAATTATATCTTGTTTGATTTCCTTAGCAACCCTATGAATGGAACACATTTTTTATCCTCCATTTTAAAGACCAAGAAACTAAGATGAAAAGAAGTGATTTGTTTGTGTGAATTGAGCTGGGGATCTGTTGGGTCACTGCTGCGGTTGGCGGGTCAGCTGTCCAGTGTTAACCACATGGTCTGGGCTCGCAATCCCATGATGACTGGTCCCACCTGCAGTGCTTTAGGCTCAGAGGAAGCCACTCTGCACCCACTTTCCCCTGGAGCTCTGGTAGCTGGTCCAACATACTGCTATTAAGAGGTCATCCTGGAGTGAACAAGAGAGAAAGATTTTTCTCTCAAGGATGGCAACGGTCCTCTGAGGCAGCTAGCTAGTCTCCTCTTTGGTGGAAGACACATTGAAATCTGTGGTGAGGGTCCCTTCTCCACCCACATTCCCTCGATGCTATTATTATTATCATTGTTACAATACATGAGCCCTGGTGGATCATGGGAGACTGAGTGGTTTTGACTGCATAGTATCAGTGTTTATATCTACTTGTTCTTGTCTGCTTGGCCAGCCCTCAGGTCCAGGTGTTATATACTCTTGTGCACACTATAAATGCCACATTCTGAGCCAGCCTTAGCTGAGCCAATTGAATCACAGGATTGCAAACTTTTAGCTCCTGAATTGCCCAAACATTGTCCACATGAGCCTCAGCCGATGCAGTGCTGGCCAGTGTAACACAACTACCTTTATTTTTATAAATTTATTTATTTTTGGCTGTGTTGGGTCTTCGTTGCTGTGCGCAGGCTTTCTCTAGTTGCGTCGAGCGGGGGCTGCTCTTCGTTGCGGTGTGTGGGCTTCTCGTTGCAGTGGCTTCTCTTGTTGCAGAGCACGGGCTCTAGGCACGCGGGCTTCAGTAGTTGTGGCTCTTGGGCTCTAGAGCGCAGGCTCAGTATTTGTGGCGCACTGGCTTAGTTGCTTCGTGGCATGTGGGATCTTCCCAGACCAGGGCTTTAACCTGTGTCCCCTGCATTGGCAGATGGATTCTTAACCACTGCGCCACCAGGGAAGTCCCTGTAACACGACTACCTTTAAACCAACTCAGAGAATTCTATTTTTTAATGCCAACAAAGTCCAGATTTAGGAGTAAGGCAGAGACCTCTAATTCTTCTCTTTCGGCTGCCCAGGTGGAGACTATGTTTCCCAGCCTCTCTGGCGGCTGGGCGTGCCCGTGAGACTGAGTGTTGACCAATAGGATGTGAGCAGGAATAGTAACTTCTAGATTGGCTTTGTTTAAGAAAGTCACTTTTACTGCTTCTCTGCCCTCTTCCATGAACCTGTCCAGTGCATAAGCCTCAACCATGCTGCCTTGGATCATACTCGAGGGCAGGGTTTCTCATATTTTATGGTCTCAGGGCTTCTTCAGACTCTGAAATATTATTGAGGACCCCAACTAGCTTTTGTTTCTATGGGCAAATTTACCATATTTAGAAAGTAGAAGTAAGAAAATTTTATTAATTATTTAAGTCATTTAAAAATAACTGTAATAAACCTATTACATATTAACATAGTATTATATATTAACATATATAGTACCTTTTAATGAAAACTAGCCATATTTAAAATTTTTAATTATTTACTAATTCATTTAAAATAATAAAGCTGGTACATGTTGATAAGTAACATATTTTAATTAAAATATATTTTCCAAGATAAAAAAATTAGTGAGAAGAGAGGAATTTTTTTACATTTTTGCAAATCTCCTAATGTCTGGCTTAACAGAAGCAGCTGGATTCTCACATATGCTTCTGCATGAACTCTGCTGTGATAGGCTCTTTTGCTTGAAGTATGTGAGGATGAACTAGCCTCACACAGATAAGTAGTTGGAAAAGGGAGGAGTGTTTTAGTAGTCATTTCAGACAATTTTATTCTTCTTTGATACTGCAACAAATATAAGTGCTAGTTTCTTAAAGGTTAGTTACAATGTGAAATCTGAAACTATATCAAATAACTTTCATACTCAGGTACATGAAGAACATACTGGTCTGTTTCACACTTTAAATGGATCTCTTACCCATTCATGACTTTACTATATTGCTTCACCAAGTTGTATAGATCTTTCAAATGTTGACACATTTTATTATACAACATCAAAGCATCCCAAATATTCACATCAACAGCAATCTCAGAAAAAGCAAATGTAAGTAACTTAAAGACAGTCAAGTCTTTAAGTACTGGGAAGCTGTCAAGTTCAAGGTACGGGTACAAATTTTCCAAAATTGTAAGTGCTGCTTCAAAGCTCAAATTTTGTAATTGGCAACAAGTACTGTCAGTTGTTTTTCGTGATTTGCTTTTTTAATTTTCACAAAGATGTCGGTCAAACACCCAAATCTGAATAAGAACATGTGTCTTTCTGCTAATTTTTCAAGTGAAAATCATGTTCTGTGGAGAAAAAAAAAAAGTAGCTAGTTCTTGAAACACAAAATTGCACAAGTGCTTTTCTTGGAGACAAATACACTACCTTGGAATGCATCAAACTTGTTGCATACTGCCAAATTCATCACCCAGAATATTAAAAAGAATCAAGAGTTAATGAAATTAATACTTTTTACTGCTTTATGAAAGACATTTTAAAGTGAAACTGGCTTTTCCCCTTGTGACTATGTGGCAGTAAAGAAATACTAGTCTACTTGGACCTTTTGGTGTCCCTGCCTTGATTTATACCAGCAGTTTTACCTACCATTGCTTCTGTACCATCAGTTTAAACGTCAATGCAGTGAAAAAGGCATGCTACCTTAGTATCATTACGAAAATAGTTTTGACCTATGATCTTCCTGAATGGGTCTCTGGGATTCCAATGTGCATTACTGGGGAAGGTCAAGGCCTTCAAGTTCTAGGAAATTTCCCCAGTGTCCTTGTGGAGCTGCAACAAGATGTTAAATGCAATGCCACAGTGGGGGCTGCCCACAGAACCTAGACTTATGACCTACTGTTCTGGGTATTTTTTATTCCTAGCTGAGATAAACTGTCCAGAATGGGAAAGTGAGCTCCTTATAAAACCTTTTTTTCAGGGCCTGGGAAGATGGGGCAGGAACAGTAAGAGGCGTGGACTGGTGGTTTGCCAAAGTCCCTACAGCCACAAGCGTCCTCGGAAGCATAATGGAACATGTTCCAATGTTTCTGAAAACCAGGGTAACAAGGGTCGCCAGACATTACTTTGCCTTGAAACTCTTCCACCCAAGACTTTGTAGCTTCTGCAGCCCCATCTGGGGATTACCAATCCATCCCTCTATCTGCTCTGCCAAAAACTTCTCCTCCAACCCAACCTTTCTCAAGATATCCAAGGGAGCTGTGGGTTTCCTGTGCCCTTGCAGTCAGCTCTGTAGGTACTGCTCCAGAAAGCTAGCAGGGTCCTTTCCAGGCTTCTGGTGGCCTCACAAGGAGAGCAACACTCTTATGATCATAAGTGAAGCTTGTTTCAAAGTAAAGGACATAACAGGGAATGGGGAGACTGGGTGGAATTCTGGTGGTGTCCTGGGAATTCTGTTTGTGGTGTAATTCTGATAACATCTTGGCTTTCCCTGTTGCTGGTTTATGATTCATCTTTCTTGGGTCTGATAAGTTGGTTACCATTCATCTCTGCATTTTTAGATTCCAAAAATTTATTATTTCACTCTGAGTCAGCTCTGGGATGGTGACAATAGACCTCTCTTTTCCTGGCATCACCATGCCCTATTGGTCACGGTCCATACCCTGACAAATGTGTCATATTTAATCTCTAAAAGAGGACCCAGGGCCACTTTACGTACTTATAAATTTGCCTATTTGACAAAGGCACCTGACCCCAGGAGTGAATGGGGACTGGCACCCAGCCCTGTTCTGCTCACCAAACGGTATTCCCACAGGGCTAGATCTGCCCAGAGAGGGCATCTTTTTCTCTTGTCTCCATATAAGGGGTACCTTTCTTTAGCTCATACCAAGATCTTTCTATAGGGGCTTGCGGAGGCTCTATCAGGACTTACCTTGGCCTATCCTGGGTCCTTTGAAGGATGTTTTCCTTCATGGCCTGCCCATTTGTGTCCTACTTAGAAGAGCCTTTAAGGCCTTCCAGATACACGTCCCATTGTCTATTTCTTTCTTTCTTTTTTAAAAAATATCCCAGAAATTTATTTAATGTTTGCTTGATACATTTTATATAGAAAGGTTAGGACCATTTGCTTTGGGTGCCCCTGGTAAAGCTCGTGGAGGCACTGAACTACAAAGGGGTGCCAATCTGGAGACATCAGAAATGGAAATCACACGCCCCATTTTATGACTGTTCTTAAAGATTTGTCTCTAGTGAAATCAGGCCACTCCCTTAAAAAATGCTCAAGATGTCAGAGCTACTGTGTGAAAACAGCTGACATTTAGGAGGGCATTTCACATTTTGGTCTGTCGGAACATTTAAATACTTCGAAATAAAAAAATACTCAACTTTGAATCTTTCAATACTGGAAAACTTTCAAGTCTAGGGTTAACAGCCAGGAAGGCTGCTTTGTGTTCCTTAAACTGGACTCTGTTGCCCACAAAGTTAACCTTCGGCTTTGGCTTCCATTTCTTCCGCATTATAATCTCCATCCACTTCTGTATTTTCTCTCTCAAGCCTCTCCAGCTGCCTTGCAAGTTCAGTCTCATCTGTATCTATCACCACTTTGGGCTCCATTTGAACACTGAAGACACCCCTCTTTTCCTCAGTCTTTTCTTTTATGACAGCCATAGCTTGGTTGAGGACAGAGAGGCCTTCTGTTCCTTCCAGGGTGGCTGTAGTCATTACATACCGAGGAGGAGCTATTAGATTAATCTTGAGGGCATGGTTTCTGTAGAACAATTCAGACCTGCTCTCAGGGCTGCTTTTACAGCATTGATGCCTTCATAACCGTAACAAGCCACTTCACTGTCTGCTCGAATTTTGACAGCTTGTGGGGTTAAACACCTATTAATATTGTTAATGAGTACTTCCCGTTCATCTCCATTCAAATCTAAGCTATCCAAAATAGATGGGTCTGAGACTGCATGCTTAAATGCATCATAGGCGCCGTATCCGGGTCTCTTGTACTTGTCATCGAAGACCCAAGCAGTCCTCCGGAACAGGCTTTCCAGCTGTTCGTCCTTGGTGTTTTCTAAGACCTCAGCAACATGACGAAGAATGCTGTAAACAGTTGTGGATTTGGTAAATTTATCTTCACATTTGATCATTTGATTGCTTCCTCAGAGGAACTCTTCTGTTTGAAAAATCAGTACATCCTTTTTCTTTGTCCACTCTAATGACAACCACACATTCATTCCTGCCAATTCGGATGAGTTTGTTTATAGAACGGATACGCCTTCTGGACAACTCACTCAGAAGAATCATGCTTTCGATGTTGTATTCCAGCAAGCTGACATAAGGCTCCCATTTCAGCAATGGACCTTACCCTCACCATCACTACATCTTCTACCTCCGGAAATTTGTGCTGATAAAATCTACAAATTAGACCCGGCATTGTGAGGTATGTGTGTTGAATTCCCCACTGGTGTCCCGCGCCACGCTCTTCAATCAGAGAGATCACACTTGATCCGCCCACAGCAGCCGTGGACTCTCCTCAGCATCCCGTTGACTATTTCTTTCCTGCCCAAACTGGCCTTTACGCAGGGCCCTGGGGGAGCGGGCCAAGAGCTGTGCTTTGTCCCTGCTGGACAGCTGGACTCTCCAACTAAATTGCAAGGACTAAGCTCTACCAACTGATCTCCTTGCTGTGTTCACAGCTAATGCACACCCTCTTCCTCAGCAAAAAGAAAGCCTTTGTTATATATAAATATAGGAAGGAGTATCTGATAAGCCAGAGGCCAGTATACAGCCAGCAAGCACCAAGCAGCCACTGGGGAGATTACGTGAGTGAGGACAAAAATGTGGTTTTTCTGTCATCACGACCAGATGACCCCAGCTATGACAAGATCATACATAGTCCTAAAAGTGGCTACTCTTGCTGTTGCTACAGTTCCCTTGGGCAATCCTTTGTCTAGAGCTGCTGTACGCGACAGAATCTGTCTCAGATATTTCTTTCTTCTTTCCTGGCCCCTCACATCAAAGGGTGCTGAGAGCTTTCTGTACTTGCTGGTCCCAAAGTGTCTGCAAATCCCTCGTTCTTTTCATCATGGCCTATGTAACTAGTTCCTTTATTTAAAAGTCTTAAAAATGTCCATCCGGGAGTATGGTTGGTTTCCTGCTTCTGGCTGGTCCTTACATCCTCATGAAATGACAGAACCATGGGGACAAAGAGAACATCTTAGAAGCTTGGAGGTAGAGGTGGGTGGTTGGGAGAAGATGTTGGCAGAGAATGATTGTGGATTTTTCAGTAGCAACTGAGAAAGTTAGAAATCAGTGGAGCAGTTTCTTACAAATTCTGAAAGAATGATTTTTGACTTAGAATTTTATTCCCAGTCAGCACATCAATTAAATATGAAATAGACTGAAGATATTTTCAGAACTTCAGGGCCTCTAGGAATTGACATCCTTTCTTAGGAAGATACTGGAGGAAGTGCTCCATCACAACGAGGGTAAACAAATGAAAAGGAAGATGGGGGCCTGGGAAACAGGAGATCCCGTGGGAGACAGGGATGAAGGGAATCCTCCAGGTGAGGGCCAGGGGAGAGCCCAGGACGGCAGGTGTGTGGCAGGCACAGGAACAACTGAACCGGTGAAAACAAGTCAGGGCTCCAAAAGAAGCATTAATAGAATATTGAGAGGAGATTTAGACAATGCAGAAAAATTTGAAAATGTATTAGTGATAAATATCTAGAAAACAAAGCAAAAAACAGCATACTTCTGGCCTCAACTGTGGATAATGTAAACACTGACTCTTGATCTAACTAAAATTCATATACAAGCATGTCAAAAGTACAAGGCAATAGGAAGTGTGTGATTGTGTGTGTATGTGTGTGTGGGTGAGTGTGTGCGTGGTGTGTGTGTGGTAGTGGTGGTGGTGATGGTGGAAGTGGGGGAGAGATGAAGAGCCATCTAGGCCAAGGCACCAGCCGGCTGACAAACAACATCTGAAGCTGACAAAGCAAGAGCAATTACTATAAGCCTGGTACTGAATATGTGGAAGTAGATGCTTAAAGAATCAGCTGACAGATTTGAGAGTGGTTGTCTTTGACTAGCAGAAGATGGAAGGGAGCTATGAACTGCTATTTTTGTTTTTGTTTTGTGATCTATTTTCCTTTTTATAACAAACCTTATAAACTCTAAGTTATGTGCAGGTTTAATTTTAAATTACCTATTATAAAAAACCCAAACTAAAACCTAAATATGGGGAAAAAAGATGTGAGAATGTAGGGATTTATGTGATTTTTTTCTTTCCTCTAATTTGCCTTATTAATAAATAGTCTTCCACAGTTCCAAAGCAAAAACCCATACCATTAACATGTGGATCTGAAACAAAACAGCTGGGCAGAAAACATGGCTCCCCTGCTACCCTGGGCTGGTTCAGGAGATCTTGCCAGATGGCATACTTAGTACCCAGATAGCTTTGATCTCTGAACTGCAAATGAACATCCCATTTCCTTCCTGAACATGGTCAGAGCTCTCTGTGTTCCAGTCACACCTCACTCCTCGACCTCCCTAACCCTTGAAAGTTGTAGTGGGTTGAATCACGTTCCTCAAAAAGATATGTCCAACTCTTAACCCCAGGTACTTGCAAATGTGACTTTATTGGAACTAGGGGCTTTGCAGATATTATTGATATTATGTTCAGGAGCTCAAAATTATTTTAGAGTGGGTCCTGGGTCCAATGACTAGTGTCCTTATAAGAGAAGGAGAGGGAACTTTGACACACAAACACAGAACAGACACAGGGAAGAAGGCCACGTGAAGATGGACGCAGAGATGAGAGTGATGCAGCCACAAGCCCAGGAGCACCAGGAGCCACCAGAAGCTGAAAGATGCAGGAAGGATCCTTCCATAGAGTTTGTAGAGGGAGCATGGCTCTGCCAGCACCTTGATTTCAGACTTCTGGGCCTCAGATCTGTGAGAGAACCAATTTGTGGTCGTTTGTTATGGCAGCCCCCGGAGGAAACAACACAACACACGGATGCAGATGGAGGAGAAGCAAGCCTTCGAGCCTGTGGTGTGAGTTTTTCAGGTTCTCTTCTCAGCAAACAAACATTTGCTGAGCTCCTGCCATTTGCCAGGCTGTGGGCTGGGCCTCGTGGCTGGAGATGAGAATTTGGAGGCTGAGGCATCTTGACCAAGGTGCTGTGGGCCATGTCACAGTGTTTGGGCTTCATCTCCTGAACCAGAATAGACCACTGAAGGATTGTTAAGATGAGTTTGGTGCTTTGGAAAAAGAAGTTGGAGCAGAGGGTATTATGGAGAAGGGATTTTAGCGGGGACTTGGGAAATGTCAGTTAGGACCGGGATTTTCAAACAGGGAGCGTGGGGCCCTTCACTGAGGAGACTTGGGCAGGAGAAGCCTGTACTGTCTGAAACAGAACATTCAACAGGCCTACTGTTTTCATATTATAGATGACAAGAAATCTCAGCGTGGGAAAATCTTGGAATTTCTGCATAAAGAAATTCTGCATAAGAGAGCATGACAAAACGTTGTAGGGTGATGGATTCTAAAAGATTAATCATAGTACATCCCATATTTTCTGAGTATTTTACTATGTACTATACCACATGCTTTCTACTTATTACACTTAATTCTCTAACAGCGCTATGAGGAGAGTACTGCTACTAATTACCTCTATTTTAATCATGAATAGTTGAGGCTTAGATTTGGGGCGGGTCACACGTTTAGGTGGAGCTGGGACTCTAACTCAAGTGACTGTGCTCCTTAACCATTCCCTAACATTTCACTCCCTTAAAAAAAATTAATTAAAAATTTATTTTTAAAAATTTTATTGAAGTATAATTGATTTACAATGTGTTAATTTCTACTGTACAGCAAAGTGGCTCAGTTATACATATATATATTCTTTTTCATATACTTTTACATTATGGTTTATCACAGGCTATTGAATATAGTTCCTGTGCTATACAATAGGGCCTTGTTGTTTATCCATCCTATATATATTAGTTTGCCTCTGCTAATCCCAAACTTCCAATCCTTTCCTTCCCCACCCCCTCCCCCTTAGCAGCCACAAGTCTTTTCTCTCTGTGAGTCTGTTTCTGTTTCGTAGATATGTTTATTTGTATTGTATTTTATTTTTATTTTATTATTTTTTAACATCTTTATTGGTAGAATTGCTTTACAATGTTGTGTTAGTTTCTGCTGTATAACAAAGTGAATCAGCTATATGTATACACATATCCCCATATCCCCCTCCCTCTTGTGTCTCCCTCCCTATCCCATCCTCTAGATGGTCGCAAAGCACCAAGCTGATCTCCCCGTGCAATTCAGCTGCTTCCCATATATGTGATATCATATGGTATCTGTCTTTCTCTTTCTGACTTACTTTGCTTGGTATGATAATCTCTAGGTCCATCTGTGTTGCTGCAAATGGCATTATTTCATCCTTTTTCATGGCTGAGTAATATTCCGTTTTATATATATATATATATATATATATATATGTATATAGATATAGATATAGATCTATCTCACATCTTCTTTATCCATTCATCTATCGACAAACATTTAGGTTGTTTCCATGACTTGGCTATTGGAAATAGTGCTGCTATGAACATAGGAATACATGTATCTTTTTGAATTGTAGTTTTGTCTGGGTATATGCCCAGGAGTGGGATTGCTGGATCATATGAAAACATTTTTTTTTAGCTTTTTGAGGAACCTCCATACCATTTTCCATAGTGGCCGCACCAATTTACATTCCCACCAACAGCATTTCATTCCCTTTGAAAGGTTTAGTTCAGTGGCTAATAGGATGTGCCAGAAATTATAAGGATTTGAATGAAGGCAGTGACAGTCAGTCTGGGTGGGAAGACAGATGTGAGGGCTATTTCAGAAGACTTGGTGACAAATCAAACAGGGAAAAGTGAGAGGAAAATATAACTTGGTACACAAGCAGAGATACTATCCACACTTTTTTCTTTCTGCTTTGGAAATATTATATGATATTTAGAGTTTTGTGTTTCAAATATTAAGAGTTTTGCAGAATCAGCTCAATACAATCTGTCTAAAGCAGTTCACTGTATCTTGTGGTACAACATCTGAGCCATAGAATGGATGTAATTTCATGCAGCTCTACTCATCAGTGAATTCTGTAGCAAAGATGATATAAAATTCAAGTAACCACACACTAGCTTCTCTCCTGGATGGTTAGACTTCTATAGAATGTGTAAATAGATGAACAGATTTTACAAAATACAGTTATGTGTCATCAATACCCTCAATTGCAAAACAAGCCTGATTTTTTTCCATTTAACTTCATTTTGGGAAATCCCTGGCACATATTTTAATAAGTGCCTGTACTGGTTTGCTAGGGCTGCATAATAAAGTACCACGGACTAGGTGGCTTAAACAACAGAAATATATTTTCTCACAGTTCTGAAGGCTGGAAGTCCAAGATCAAGGTAGCAGCAGGTTTGGTTTTCTGCTGAGGCCTCTCTCCCTGGCTTGCAGATGGCTGCCTTCCTGCTGTGCCCTTACTTGGCCTTCTCTGTGCATCTGTGTCCAAATCTCCTCTTCTTATAAGGACACCAGTCATACTGGATTATGATCCACCCAAAAGACCTCATTAACTTAATCACCCTTTAAAGACCGTATCTCCAAATTTAATTATATTCTGAGGTTCTGGGGGTTAGGACTTCAACATATAAATTTAGGGTAGGGGACAGTTCTGCCCACAGTATGATCCAAGGTCACAAAGGTCAGAGCCATATTCACACTGTAGGAAGCCGTTTCTTGAGATGATGGGATCCAGTTGCTCAGGCCATTTGGACAATCAGAACGGAGCCAAAAGTGACTTCACTGTGGGACACTTAGCGAAGTTACCTCCCTCTTTCTTATTACATGGCCTGTTTCCCAGGACTAGAGAGAGATTTCAGTCATTCTTTGGCATTATTACTGGCCGTGGGGACCTCTACATCTGATATTTGAAAGGGGTGAGAACATGGGTGGGTGGAGGTTGAAAGTATTTGTTTAGATACGAGTACGTGGAGAGGCTGAATGAAATGGTGCTGGAACTGGCAGAAACGTTGGAGGTCAGTGCTCTGGGGCTTCTAGAACTATGTCCCCTTCTCCCTAGTGCAACTCCCTCTCTGAAAGGTCACCGCACATTCATCAATTTGACATCATGGAAGAAAAGCTTCCTTTAATCTTGTTTTTCAGTATATATGATTCAAAGTCCATTTAATAAGGGAAAAGACTGTGGAGGTACACGTATATTTCCTAATAAAACAAGGTGAGGGGGAATTTTTTTTTCTACATATTGTTTGATTAAAACACATATTTCCAACTAATTAGCTCTGTAATAAAACAAAACAGGATAACAGCCTTCTACTATTTAAAAATCCTTTCCCATCTCCCCACCTGAAGTATTCTTCTGCTCCCCTGTCCAATGAATGGCCTTCTTTTTTTTTTTTTTTTTTTGCCTCACCTTTAGCCTCACACTAGAGTCTCAAATCTGTATCTACCACCTAGAATTTTCCCCTGAGCTTCAGGAGTTGATTGCCACTTCTCTCTAGGTCTTGCCACTTCACTGCTCTATAGGGCACTTATACTCAATATGTACAAAAGTGAATTTCTTTTTTAAAATTTATTTTATTGAAGTATAGTTGGCTTATACTGTTGTATTAAATTTCTGCTGTACAGCAAAGTGATTCAGTTATACATATATATACATTCTTTTTCATATTACTTTCCATTGTGATTTATTACGGGATATTGAAGATAGTTCCCTGTACTATACAGTAGGACCTTGTTGTTTATCCATTCTATATATAATAGTTTGCATCTGCGTATCCCAAACTCCCAAAAAAGTGAGCTTACTGGGGTCCCTCAGAAATGCTGCTCATCTTCTATATGCCCCATCCTGGTTCATGAAACTTACTTAAAGAATTCAGAGTTACACTTGCTTTCTTCTCACCTCTCATCTCCCACATTTAGACCCCCAATCCTACTAACTCTACATCTTAAATACATTTCCTGGTTATGCTTTCCTCCTCCTTCTCTTAAATTTAGATCCCAGCCATCTTTCCCCAAGCCTATTGCATTTGCTTCCCCAGGTGTCTCCCTGTCTCCTGTCTCACGTCTTTCTCCTTTCCTTGGCATCCTAAACCTATAGACTCATTTCAACTTCCTTAGCCTAGCATTCCAGGCTCCCATCCTGGGCCTGGCTACTTATCCAACATTCTATCCTGAAACACATCTTTTCCTACAACTGTTTACAGACAACTTGTGTTGCTTTAATATAGCCTGATGTTTCCCGACTTGAGGTCATGAGCTCATGTGCTTAAGCAAACTCCTACTTCTCTTGCAGGCATTACGCCAGTGGAATGCTTTCTTTGGTCCCCAGAACTTGGACTCCGTGCTCTTTTCTGTGGCTCATGGCATATTGTGCCCATCCTTCATTTCACGGAACTACTGAAGTGGACCAATTTCCTTATCTGTCTTATACATTAGATGTCCAGTTCCTTATAATAAGGGAGAGTTTTATTCACCTCTGTGCCTCTGGCATCTAGTCAGTGTGTGCGGCATAGTAGTCCCTTTAAGTATATTGAATAAACAAATGTGAAAGTGCTTTGAAAAGTTTCAAATCTGATGGAGGTATAGGGACTCTTTTTATAAACACTATCCCTTAAACATCTCTAATGAGCTATTGTTTTATTGTAAGAAGATCAGTGGAATCCGAGTTAAAAGCTTCAAGTGCCAGTCTGTGTCTATCTATAGTAGTTAATTTCCTTGACTGTAAAATGGGGCTAGGGATACTATCTAAGCCAATTGTTGTGAGAATCAACTGCGATAATGTGGGCAAAATTTATTTCTAAACCTTAAATGCTGTTCTATGAAAACATGAGTTAACACCAACTATGCTCGTCTTTCTAAAACTATATCCACCTACCTATCTATACATATTTGTATTTACACACATATGTGTATTTTTTTTGTACTTTGTCCTGCTTGACTATTTAAAATAGATCTTCACCATCTGTGTAATGTTCCCTTGAGTGGTGATTCAGTGATTTCCTCATTTTCGAAAGAGAACAAATTTCTTTTGCTAACATTAGGTCTCAGGGACCTGTTCATCATGTATGAATGCAAATAAAAACAGAATTATCTATTCAAATTCAACCTTTTCTCAAAAATACAGGGAAGAACCTGGATCCTATTTGGTAGAGAGAATTGTTCCAAGCCAGAAAAATCAGTGGTTGGATGACCTGAGCACATATTTTTATTTTACTTGAAAGAACCAATAGGTTTCACCAAAATTTTCAGATATTTTGAGAGCAAGTGGGCGTTAGCACTGATTTTGGATTTAGGAATGAAAAACAGCTCCTCCACCCACCCCCCCTAGACATTTTCTGTTTTTACACAAGGTATATAGAAAGTGTTCAATAATTAGGGTGATCTTACCTCCCATTTTATTCAGAACAGTCCTGGGATGTCCCTTTGTCTTGGTGGAATAATAAAGCAACCCTTCGTTCTCTAAACTACAACCCCAGTACCTGTTGAATGAATGAACAAATGAATGAATTTTTATCTTCATCCAACTAAAGGAAGCAAAGATAAACATTTCAACTGCAACATTTTGCATGATATTATCTAGCAGCATTTTACCTGGAAGCATAATTCAGCCATAGAAATAAAGATTCAGGTTTTCTAATATAGAAGTAGAACGATGTCCCTTCTCTCCCCAATTCTCTTCTCTCTCTTAACTTTCGCCACTTTCTTCTTTAAAAACGTAACATAGTGATCATGCTGGACAGACCTATGGAGCCGTCAAGGTTCAGGAGAGGGAGCAGCTGTTGGCAGAATCAGACCCTCCAGGTCACCAGATGTCAGTGTCATTTTCACATGATGTGTGATTTTAACTAACCTGGTGATGAGATTTATAACATTTTATTGACGTATAGTTGATTTGCAATGTTGTGTTAATTTCTGCTGTACAGCAAAGTGATTCAGTTATTTATATATATATATATATATATATATATATATATATATATATATCCTTTTTTTTTTTTGCGGTGTGCGGGCCTCTCACTGCTATGGCCTCTCCCGTTGCAGAGCACAGGCTCCAGACGCGCAGGCTCAGCGGCCATGGCTCACGGGCCCAGCCACTCTGTGGCATGTGGGATCCTCCCGGACCAGGACATGAACCCGTGTCCCCTGCATCGGCAGGCGGACTCTCAACCACTGCGCCACCAAGGAAGCCCTATATATTCTTTTTCATATTCTTTTCCATTATGGTTTATCACAGAGTATTGAATATAGCTCCCTATGCTATACAGTAGGACCATCTTATTTATCCATCCTATATATAATAGTTTGCATCTGCTAATCCCAAACTCCCAATCCATCCCTCCCCCACTCCCCTCCCCCTTGGCACCCACAAGTCTGTTCTCTATATCTGTGAGTCTGTTTTGTTTCTAGATTTATAACATTTATCTGTAGAATTAACATTGGCTCCATTGGATCCGTAATTTGAGTTGCTTCAATCTGTTTCAAATGGAATTAATGTTATTATAGTTATGGGTTTCTTCTGTTTGTCCTTTGACCTCTCCATCCGGGGAAAGCAAGTCCTTTAATGTGTATAAAATAAACACCTGCTGCCCCTTCGGGGGACTTGCCAGGAGTAAATGCACATGACAGAAGCTCTTCGCAGGAGACTCCAGGACTCCTGTGGCAGGAGGTCTAGGCAGGCTGAGCAGCACTGTTGAAATCCTCTCCTCTGGACTGAAAGTGTGATCCATGCACTCCAGTTAGCATTAGCAGAAGCTGTCAGGCCAGGGGTGGGCTGCAGAAAGTCCTCTAAAGCTGCTGGTAGTGGCTACCAGGTATTTACTTAATACCCTTGAGCGGGGACAAAGGAAAGTTTATGGTGTAGGATCCTGCTAAGGGAATAAACGCCTAAGGGAATGGAGGAAGCTAATTAAGAGGAAAATCGGAAACCTGCTGAGATTTCATTTCCTTAAGTGCTCCAGACAATCGTGGGCTGGGTTACCTCACCCTGCTGCTGTCATCTTGTGGTCCTACTCTAGATGTAGATCCCCACCAAGTGTCGGCCCCTGGCATCTGAGAACGCCAGCTGGGACAGCAAGTGTAATGGGGCCTCCAACCTGAAACCTGGGACTGCCAGACAGTACAGATGGAGCCCTTGGACTAAGAAGGAAGGGAGGGACCAGGTGATCTCACTCTTATGTGGAGTCTAAAAAAGTCTACTCCCAGAAGCAGAAGCAGAGACTAGAAGGGTGGTTGCCAGGGCCTTGGGGTGGGGGAAATGAGGAGAGGCTGGTCAAAGGGTATGAACTTCTAGTTGTAAGGTGAATAAGTTCTGGGGATCTGTACCTCATGGTGACTGTAGTTAAAAATACTGTCTTGTTGGGACTTCCCTGATGGTGCAGTGGTTAAGAATCCGCCTGCCAACGCAGGGGACATGGGTTCGGGCCCTGGGCTGGGAAGATCCCACATGCCGCGGAGCAACTAAGCCCGTGCGCCACAACTACTGAGCCTGCGCTCTAGAGCCCGCGAGCCACAACTACTGAGCCTGCATGCAGGAACTACTGAAGCCTGCACACCTAGAACCTGTGCTCCGCAATGAAGATAAGCCATGGCAATGAGAAGGCCGCGCACCGCAGCGAAGAGTAGCCCCTGCTCGCCACAACTAGAGAAAGCCCGAGCACAGGAATAAAGACACACACACACACACACACACATACTCTAACATGCACGCACACAATGGTAACTATGTGAGGTGGTGGATGTGTTACTGAACTTGACGGTGGTGACCATTTTACAATGCAAACATAGATCACATTGTAGCTGTGTACCCTTCATAGAGGACACACTGGGGCAAAGTCTGTGGAGCCGAGTCCACAGCCAGGCACTCTGGGTGGCAGGGCTCAGGTGTGAGTTCAGCTGGTAGAGCAGGTGCTCAGACTCTTCATGGAGGCCTCCAGTGGGTAAATGACTGTCTTTTGGATCTGCCTGACATCCCGATTCGTCGTTAAGAAAGTCACTTCACAAACAACGAGGTAAATTAGGCTCACGTGAATAGCCAGTATCTTTCCAACTTCTTATATGGAATCTGGTTTTTAAGAGAGAGAGCTTACATTCTGTCATTTGGGATCATTTCCAGTGGTTGAGGTCTTAAGTAGCATGGCTGAACGTCATCTTACAAACAACTTGCCTTTGCTTATTTTGATAGTGTGACAAAGTGAACATTTATTGGGACAATAGTTCCCGAGGGAGGTGAATGTACAGAGTGGTTACAACCTGTGCTAGGGATACAGACAGACCCAGCTCTTAGTGGTTGCTTTGTCACTTTCTAGACCTTTTTGCATCAGTAAAGTGGAACTAATAACCATGAGGGATTAGAAGAGATTTAAACCTGTGTCTTTACATAGTAAACCTGCACTGAATGAGACCAAATGGTTTATGAATGGGTTTGTTAGGGAAAAAGAATCACAACTGCTCCTTACCAGTGGAGACTGTGGGCTGGATTTCCCTGTTCTGCTCACTCTGACCTTCTCTAGGGGGTTAGCATTTGGTCAGTCACTGACAGATTGTGACTTTGCCTGAAGAACGTGTCCATCTGCAAGCTCTTGTATAATAGACATAAATCTCATTAAGGCTCCCAGGACTGGTTATGACCCTGAGGTGGGAAGGGATAGATAGGTCTTCTGAGGTATAGGTTATACAAATTCCATCATCATAGGAAAAATAATATCTAACATCTTTTGAATATTACTATGTGCCAGGGACTGTGCTAATGTTTTATTTTTAAATTTTTTTTGGCTACGCTGCACAGCGTGTAGGATCTTAGTTCTCTTGACTAGGGTTCAAACCTGCACCCCCTGCAGTGGTAGCTCGGAGTCTTAACCACTGGACCTCCAGGGAAGTCCCGGTCCTAATGTTTTAAGTGCATTTTCTCACTTAATCCACTAATGACTCTATCAACAGTCAATACGTCCTCCTTTATTAAGAAAGTCAGAAATGCAGAAATTATCAGGGGATTCGTTTAAATTGCAAGCCCCTTTTCCCTGCTACAGTGTTTCTCCTCTAGCTTTATTAAGGTATAATTGATGAATAAAACATATATATTTAAGGTATACAAGGTGATACATTGAGAAATGATTGCAACAATCAAGCTAAGTAACACATCAACTCATGTAGTTATCTTTGTGTGTGTGTGTATGTGTGTGTGTGTGTGTGTGTGTGTGTGCGTGGTGAGAACACTTAAGATTTGCTTTCAGCAACTTTTGAATACATACTATTATTTACTATAGTCACAATGCTGTACATTAGATCCCCAGAACTTACCCATCTTATAACTGGAAGTTTATACCCTTTGACCAGCATCTCTCCATATCTCCCACCCTCCAGCCCCTGGTAATCTGCATTCTAACCTCTGCTTCTATGAGTTGACTTTTTTAGATTCCATGTAAAAGTGAGATCATAGATCATACAGTATTCATCTTTCTGTGTCTGGCTTATATCACTTTGCCTGACGTCCTCCAGGTTTATCCATGTTGTCTCACATGGTAGGATTTCCCATTTTTAAGGCTGAATAATATTCCGTTGTGGTGTGTGTATGCACATATATACCACATTTTCTTTCTTTATTCATCAGTGGACACAGGTTGTTTCCATATTTTAGTCATTGTGAATAATGCTGCAATGAACACGGGAATGCAGATACTTCTTCAAGGTACTGATTTCGTTTCCTTTGGATATATATATTCGGCAGTGGGATTGCTGGATTGCGTGATAGTTCTATTTCTAATTGTTTGAGGAACCTCCTTCCTATTTTCCATAGGAAAATTTACCAGTTTACATTCCCACTAACTATGTGTGAGGGTTCCCTTTTCCCCACATCCTCACCAATACTTGTTCCTTGTCTTTTTGATAATAGCTATCCTAAGAGGTATGAGGTGGTAGCTCATTATGGTTTTGATTTGCATTTCCCTGATTATTAGTGATGTTGGGTAGTGATTCAAAATACCAGTTGATTTACAAAGATTCCATGTATGGTTGTTCACACACTTCTGTAGGGCAAGGTACCTTGATGGATTTGGGGTTTTGAACAGTGTTCTTTCAGGTTCCAGAGTAAATTCTGTTTCTTCTAATTCTTAATCTGGTGGGTCAGGAAGGGAAAGGGAAAACTTTGGGAACCCTCGGAAGCAGCAATTAAGAGCCTAACCGGTCTCCCTGTCCTGGGGCTTCCATGATGGCGCTCACTCAGGTTAGCCAAGCTGCTGCTCCTTGGGCAACTTGGAGTTGATTGGACAGGAAGTAGCCTGGTACAGCAGAGCTTGATCTTTACTGCTTGTTCCTGAGAATGAAGGAGCTCCATATTTTGCTTTGCCTGCATCACTTCTTTCTGCTCCCTCCCCCTGTACTCTGGGCCCTTACATGCCCTTCTTTCTCTCCCTATCCCCGTCAAAGTCTACACTCAGATTCCTCTGTCAGAAGCTAGCAGTGATTTCCAAAATGTGATACAAGGACCATACACACCAGAATTTCCAATGGGGCTTATAAAAAATGTAGATTCTGGGCCCCATTCCAGACTTACCAAAGGAAGCTCTCTGAAGGTGAGACACTGGGAATCTGCATTTTGATAAGATTTAAAAAAATTGAAGTATAGTTGCTGTACAATATTATATAAGTTACAGGTGTACAATATAGTGATTCACAATTTTTAAAAGTTATACTTCATTTGTAGTTATTGTAAAATATTGGCCATATTTCCTGTGTTGTGCAATATATCCTTGTAGCTTATTTTATACCTGATAGTTTGTACCTTTTAATCACCTACCCCTATCTTGCTCTTCCCCACTTCCCTCCTCCTACTGGTAAACACTAGTTTGTTCTCTATATCTGTGAATCTGCTTCTTTTTTGTTATAGGTAATCTGCATTTTAATAAGCAACTCAGTTGTTGCCTTTGCACATTAACATTTGACAACCAATGTAGAAAAACAGAACAAAGTGTTATTGCTCCCAGGGACCCTAAATTTTTAATAGAAATAAACAACCTTTATACCAAAGGCTGTTAAATTAATAGAAGAAAACTATCTTTCTATAGCAGTGGCTCTCAGCCTTGAGTTTATATTTAAATTCCTTAGGGAGATTTAAAAAATAAAAAACATGCCTGGGCCACACTCTAACAGAATCTCTGGAGGGAGGACAAGGCATCAGTACTTTTAAAAGGCTCTCCAGATGATTCTAATGCATAGCCAGGACAAGAACTATTGCTCTGCGGAATAGAAGGAGGTTACAGAGAACTGGAGCATCCTTTCTCAAATTGAATATGTATACGAGTTAGCTGGGGGTTTTATTAAAGTGGAGATTCTGATTTTGTAGATGTGGATGGTGCCTAAGATTTGCCTTTTTAACGAGTTCCCAGGCCCTCAGCCCACACTTTCACTAACAAAGCAGTAGAGACCCTGTTCTCAAACTTTGCTGCCTGTTAGAATTAGCAGGGAGCTTTTACAATAAGTGGATGCCTGGGCAGCACTCTAGACCAATTAAATCGGAATTTCTGGGAATGGGACCCAGGCATGAGTAGTTTTTTAAGCTCCCCAGTAACTCCAGTGTACATCAAGGGCTGGGGGCTGGTGCTGGAGAGGTTTGTTGAATTAATCTAAATCCCAAAGAAGACAGGAGGTTGTAGCCATGCTGAAACACCAAAGAGCAGAAGAGATTAACCCCATTCATTGATGATGTCAAAATCTAGCATCACTGAATTTTTACATCTTAATTTGTTTCACTTGGAAGAAGGGGACATTGTTCTCCCTTGATATTCCCACAATCCCCTTCACACACCTCCCTTGTTCCACGCTCATGGTGAGGATTCATGTACTTCTGCAATTTCCCGGTCCGAGCATGACTGGGGTGAACTACATGCCCAGTTATCCTGTCATATCATGTTACTTTGCTCAGACAGGGGCTGTGCTGACTTTTTTTTTTTAATTTAATTTTTATTTTTTTGTCTGCGTCGGGTCTTCGTTGCGGCACGCAGGATCTTTTGTGTGGGCTCTTTGTTGCAGTGTGCGGGCTCTCTAGTTGAGGCGCGTGGGATCAGTAGTTGCGGCACGCAGGTTTAGTTGCCCCGCGGCATGTGGGATCTTAGTTCCCCTACCAGGGATTGAACCTGCACCCCCTGCATTGGAAGGCGGATTCTTCACCATCGGACCACCAGGGAAGTCCCTGTGCTGACTTTCTAAATAAGACATGAAGTCCCCAAATTTAAAAACATGTGAGGTCATAGGAAATCTTTTTAAAACAAATAATTTGGTACTCATGGAAACAAGAAGCTTAATTACATTGTCTAAGAAAGCTGTCTGGAAGGACTTCTCACAGCTCTCAAATGGCTCTTGGTTATCAGGCGCTGGGAGCATCCCAACTGGCGGGAAGCACATCACTTTGATACCACGTAACAGCGGATAGATGGAGAATTTTAGAATTTTGCTCCATGTTTAACTCCATCGGGACAGATATTTCACTTTTTCCTTGGCAATCTAATAGAGAATTTTGATTTGCAAACAAGTCCTAAAAATAAATTCATATACCAGCACTGTTTGGTTTGAACTTCATTTTATTCCCCAGTGTGTGCTAAGTTGGGTCTCGTCTAAGTTTTTTAAGTGAACCCTATTGCTTTTCTCCTGAGATTATTCAAGATTATGACATAACCAGGCAAGCCTTACCTAGTGATTTTTGTGTTTCCTGTAAGATGTAACACATAAGCTTTCTGTCTTTCTTGCCGGTCTGAGTCCACTGGGTTCTGTCTTAGGATAAAGGTCTCAGCATTATGTTCATATTTACGTTTCATAGTTGTTTCTGCAGAGGGGAGGGGACTTCGTCTGTCATAACCAGAGAATTCTTCCAATTATCTTTGAGAGAAATTAAAAAACCAGAAAAGATCTTTTATATTTACTGCCACGTTTGCCATTTTATTACTATACTTACCATGTTGGCTTTTACTGCCCTTTGTATTTTATTGTCTTTTATATTTACTGCAAAATTTGTCATATTAAATGCTTAAGGAATTGTTAGGGTCTTAGCTAGAACCACGAGCTAATGTACTACTGAATTTCTCATTTTTGGAAAATGTGAGATAATACAATATATTTTTGCTATTTACATTGCTAAATTTTGGGTTAATTTGTTACACAGCAACAGATAAGTAATACAATAATTTAACATGGTTATAATCACTGTTTTAAAGTCCTTGTCTGCTTATCCCATCATCACTTTTATTCCTGGGTTTATTTCTATTGTCTGATTTTTCTCCTTGTTTTATAACAAAAGTTCCAAACAAGAAATCACACACACACACACACACACACACACACACAAGAATTTTCCTACTTCTTAATAATAATTTTTTAAAATTGTGGTAAAATATACATGACATGAAATTTACAATTTAACCATTAAAAAATTTACACTTGAGTAGCATTAAGTATATTCACAGTGTTGTGCAATCATCACCTCTGTCTAGTTCCAGAACATTTTTTTTCACCCCGAAAGGGAGCCTGTACCCATTAAGCAGTCATTCCTGATTCCTTCTTTCCACCACCCCCTAGTCACCACTAATCTGCTTTCTGTCTCTATGGACTTACCTATTCTGAATATTTCATATAAATGAAATTGTGCAATATATGATCTTTTGTATCTGTCTTCTTATACTTAGAACAGTGTTTTCAAGTTGTCATGTTGTAATTCATGTCAGTAATTCATTCCTTTTTTGGCTGAATAATATTCCATTGGATGGACATACCACAGTTTGTTTATCCATTTATGAGTTGATGGACATTTGGGTTGTTCCCACATTTTGGCTATTTTGAGTAGTGTTGCTATGAACATTCATGTCAAGTTTTTGTTTGAACACATGTTTTCAATCCTTTTGTGTATATATCTAGGAATGGGATTGCAGGGTCATATAGTAATTCTAGGTTTAATTTATTGAAAAGCAATGTGAGAATTTCTTTACATCTTTACCAATACTTGCTTTTTTCCATATTTTTTTTATTATGGCCATTCTAGTGGGTGTGGAGTGGTATCTCATTGCAGATTTGATTTTCATTTATCTAGTGAATAATGGTATTGAGTATGTATAATCATTTCTACTGGAGTCTAGACAATGTGATGACTACATTGTTGAGTGTCTGGGTTTTGTTGCCTTCCTTTAATCAGCATTGGATTTTATTCTGGAAAGCAATTACTTTAGTTCTAGATCTTGATCCTTTTAAGGCATTTTGACACTTCAGGTAGCCTTCACTCTACCTTTCCTAAGGTGTAGCCTTCTGTGGATTCTAATGAATGCCCTGAGTGTTCAGTGAGGCTTCTCCACTTTGATTGGTCAGACCGAAAGGTTTCTTAACACTATGAGAGTTCTGGTAGTTGTTCAACTTACAGCTCCACATAACTTTTTTTCCTATAGTGGTTGCTCTTGTATGTTCTCATCCTATAAATACACAGCTTATTATTTGACCGAATATTCAAGGTGATTCCCATGAAGATTTATGGAGCAATTGATCTAGGCACCTTGTTCCTTTCTGGTGCTCCATACAAGTTCTAGCCACTTTGGCGCCCCTGAACGCTGACCTTTGTAACCTCAGCTTATTGAGACTGCTGTGCTCTGCTTGGATTCTTCCTCCTGGAGTCAACGTCTGGTAAATATCTCCAGGTAGAAAGCTGGGGTAATCATTGGATTCAACTCACTTGTTTTCCTTCTTTCAGGAGTCACGATCCTGTGCTGCCAATCGTATGGTGTCTAGAAATAGTTGTTTTATAAATTTTGTCCAGTTTTCTAGTTGTTTACTGTAGGAAGGTTAGTCTGGTATCAGTTATTCTATCATGCCCAGAAGTGGAAATGTAAAGGGTTTTTAAGGCACTATCTCTCTCTTTTTTTTTTTTACTGTATAATTAGTTGTTTTAATTTCCATTTCTTATCTTCAACTTGTTCTTTAAGTTAACTTTAGTTCTTATATTATATATTTTTAAATACATCTTTATTGGAGTATAATTGCTTCACAATGCTGTGTTAGTTTCTGTTGCACAACAAAGCAAATCAGCCATATGCATACATATATCCCCATATCCCCTCCCTCTTGAGCCTCCCTCCCACCCTCCCTATCCCACCCCTCTAGGTGGTCGCAAAGCACTGAGCTGATCTCCCTGTGCTATGCAGCTGCTTCCTACTAGCTATCTATTTTACATTTGGTAGTGTATATATGTTGATGCTATTCTCTCACATCACCCCAGCTTCCCCCTCCCCTGCCATATCCTCAAGTCCATTTTCTATGTCTACATCTTTATTCCTGCCCTGCCACTAGGTTCATCAGTACCATTTTTTTTTTTTTAGATTACATACATATGCGTTAGCATACAGTATTTGTTTTTCTCTTTCTGACTTACTTCACACTGTACGACAGACTCTAGATCCATCCACCTCACTGCAAATAACTCAATTTCGTTTCTTTTTATGTCTGAGTGATATTCCATTGTATATATGTACTACATCTTCTTTATCCATTCATCTGTCAATGGACATTTAGGTTACTTCCATGTCCCGGCTATTGTAAATAGTGCTGCAATGAATATTGTGGTACACGTGTCTTTTTTAATTATGGTTTTCTCAAGGTATATGCCCAGTAGTGGGATGGCTGGGTCATATGGTAATTGTATTTTTAGTCTTTTAAGGAACCTCCATACTGTTCTCCATAGTGGTTGTATCAGTTTACATTCCCACCAACAGTGCAGGAGGGTTCACCACACCCTCTCAGCATTTATTGTTTCTAGATTTTTTGATAATGGTCATTCTGAACGGTGTGAGGTGACACCTCATTGTAGTTTTGATTTGCATTTCTCTAATGATTAGTGATGTTGAGCATCTTTTCATGTGCCTCTTGGCCATCTGTATGTCTGCTTTGGTGAAATGTCTCTTTAGGTCTTCCACCTATTTTTCAGTTGGGTTATTTATTGAGCTCCCTGAGCTGTTTGTATATTATGGAGATAAATCCTTTTTCCGTTGTTTCATTTGCAAATATTTTCTCCCATTCTGAGGGTTGTCTTTTCGTCTTGTTTATGGTTTCCTTTGCTGTGCAAAAGCTTTGAAGTTTCATTAGGTCCCATTTGTTTATTTTTGTTTTTATTTTCATTACTCTAGGAGGTGGGTAAAAAAGATCTTGCTGTGGCTTATGTCAAAGATTGTTTTTCCTGTGTTTTCCTCTAAGAGTTTTATAGTGTCTGGTCTTATATTTAGGTCTTTAATCCGTTTGGAGTTTATTTTTATGTATGGTGTTAGATTTCATTCTTTTACATGTAGCTGTCCAGTTTTCCCAGCACCACTTATTAAAGAGGCTGTCTTTTCTCCATTGTATGTTCTTGCCTCCTTAGTTGTAAAGTAGGTGACTACATGTGCATGGGTTTATCTCTGGGCTTTCTATCCTGTACCATTGATCTACATTTCTGTGTTTGTGCCAGTACCATACTGTCTTCATTACTGTAGCTTTGTAGTATAGTTTGAAGCTGAGGAGCCTGATTCCTCCAGTTACGGTTTCCTTTCTCAAGATTGCTTTGGCTATTCGGGGTCTTTTGTGTTTCCATACGAATTGTAAAATATTTTGTTCTAATTCTGTGAAGAATGCCATTGGTAGATTGTCAGGGATTGCATTGAATCTGTAGATTGCTTCGGGTAGTATAGTCATTTTCACAATATTGATTCTTCCAATCCAAGAACATGGGTATATTTCTCCATCTGTTTATGTCATCTTTGACATAAACACTTTCTTTCATCAGTGTTTTACAGTTTTCTGAGTACAAGTCTTTCTCCTCCTTAGGTAGGTTTATTTCTAGGTATTTCATTCTTTGTGTTGTGATGGTAAATAGGATTGTTTCCTTAATTTCTCTTTCTGATTTTTCGTTGTTAGTGTACAGGAATGCCAGAGATTTCTGTGCATTAATTTTGTATCCTGCAACCTTACCAAATTCACTGATTAGTTCTAGTAGTTTTCTGGTGGCATCTTTAGGGTGTATCTAGTATCATGTCATCTGCAAACAGTGACAGTTTTACTTCTTCTTTTCCAATTTGTATTCCTTTTATTTCTTTTTCTTCTCTGATTGCCATGGCTAGGAATTCCAAAACTATGTTGAATAAGAGTGGCCAGACTGGACATCCTTGTCTTGTTCCTGATCTTAGTGGAAATGCTTTCAGTTTTTCACCATTGAGTATGATGTTCGCTGTGGGTTTGTCACGTATGGCCTTTATTATGTTGAGGTAGGTTCCTTCTATGCCCATTTTCTGGAGAGCTTTTATCATAAATGGGTGTTGAATTTTGTCAACAGCTTTTTCTGCATCTGTTGAAATTATCATATGGTTTTTATTCCTTAATTTGTTAATATGGTGTATCACATTGATTGATTTGCGTATATTGAAGAATCCTTGCATCCTTGGGATAAATCCCACTTGATCATGGTGTGTGATCCTTTTACTATCTTGTTGGATTCTGTTTGCTAGTATTTTGTTCAGGATTTTTTCATCTATGTTCATCAGTGATATTGGTCTATAATTTTCTTTTTTTTGTGATATCTTTGTCTGGTTTTGGTATCAGGGTGATGGTGGCTTTGTAGAATGAATTTGGGAGTCTTCCTCCCTCTGCAATTTTTTGAAAGAGTTTGAGAAGGATCGGTGTTAGCTCTTCTTT
Source organism: Monodon monoceros (assembly GCF_005190385.1). Taxonomy (NCBI): domain Eukaryota; kingdom Metazoa; phylum Chordata; class Mammalia; order Artiodactyla; family Monodontidae; genus Monodon; species Monodon monoceros. The sequence goes on along the minus strand of NW_021703782.1, from coordinate 91,067,249 downwards.
AAATGTTTGATAGAATTTGCCTTTGAAGCCATCTGATCCTGGACTTTTGTTTGTTGGAAGATTTAAAATTACAGTTTCAGTTTCATTACTTGTGATAGGTCTGTTTAAATTTTCTAATTCTTCCTGGTTTAGCCTTGGAAAATTGTACCTTTCCAAGAATTTGTCCATTTCTTCGTGGTTGTCCATTTTATTGGCATATAGTTGTTTGTAGTAGTCTCTTATAATCCTTTGTATTTCTGTGGTGTCAGTTGTGATTTCTCCTTTTTCATTTCTAATTTAATCGATTTGCATCCTCTCCCTTTTTTTCTTGATGAGTCTGGCTAAGGGTTTATCAGTTTTGTTTATCTTCTCAAAGAACCAGCCTTTAGTTTTATTGATCTTTGCTATTGTTTTCTTCGTTTCTATTTCATTTATTTCTGCTCTGATGTTTATGATTTCTTTCCTTCTACTGACTTTGGGTTTTCTTTGTTCTTCTTTCACTAGTTGCTTTAGGTGTAGGGTTAGATTGTTTATTTGAGATTTTTCTTGTTTCTTGAAGTGAGACTGAATTGCTATAAACTTTCCTCTTAGAACTGCTTTTGCTGTGTTGTATAGGTTTTGGGTTGTCGTGTTTTCATTGTCATTTGTTTCTATGTATTTTTTTATTTCTTCTTTTATTTCTTCAGTGATCTCTTGGTTATTTAGTAGTGCACTGTTTAGCCTCCATGTATTTGTGTTTTTTACAGTTTTTTTTCCTGTAACTAATTCCCAATCTCATAGTGTTGTGGTCAGAAAAGATGCTTGATATGATTTCAGTTTTCTTAAATTTTCTGAGGCTTGATTTGTGACCGAAGATGTGATCTATCCTGGAGAATGTTCTATGTGTACCTGAGAAGAAAGTGTATTCTGCCACTTTCAGGTAGAATGTTCTATAAATATCAGTTAAATCTATCTGGTCTATTGTGTCATTTAAAGCTTCTGTTTCCTTATTTATTTTCTGTTTAGATGATCTGTCCATTGGTGTAAGTAGGGTGTTAAAGTTCCCTACTATTATTGTGTTACTGTTGATTTCCCCTTTCACGGTTGTTAGCATTTGCCTTATGTATTGAGGTGCTCCTCTGTTGCATGCATACACATTTATAATTGTTATATCTTCCTCTTGGATTGATCCCTTGATCATTGTGTAGTGTCCTTCCTTATTTCTTGTAACAGTCTTTATTTTAAAGTCTATTTTGTCTGATATGAGAATTGCTATTCCAGCTTTCTTTTGATTTCCATTTGCATGGAATATCTTTTTCCATCCCTTCACTTTCAGTCTATATGTGTTCCTAGGTCTGAAGTAGATCCCTTGTACACAGCATATATATGGATCTTGTTTTTGTATCCATTTAGCCAGTCTGTGTCTTTTGGTTGGGACATTTAATCCATTTACATTCAAGGTTATTATCGATATGTATGTTCCTATTACCATTTTCTTAATTGTTTTGGGTTTGTTTTTGTGGGTCTTTTTCTCCTCTTGTGTTTCCCGCCTAGAGAAGTTTCTTTAGCATTTGTTGTAAAGCTGGTTTGGTGGTGCTGAGTTCTCTTAGCTTTTGCTTGTCTGAAAAGCTGAGTTCTCTTAGCTTTTGCTTGTCTGAAAAGCTTTTGATTTCTCCATCAAATCTGAATGAGATCCTTGCTGGGTAAAGTAATCTTGGTTGTAGGTTTTTCTCTTTCATCACTTTAAGTATATCCTGCCACTGCCTTCTGGCTGCAGAGTTTCTGATGAAAAATCAGCTGATAACCTTATGGGGATTCCTTTGTATGTTTTTTCCATTGCTGCTTTTAATAACTTTTCTTTGAATTTAATTTTTGTTAGTTTGATTAATATGTATCTTGGTGTGTTTCCCCTAGGGTTTATCCTGTATGGGACTCTCTGCACTTCCTGGACTTGGGTGACTATTTCCTTTCCCATGTTAGGGAAGTTTTCTACTATAATCTCTTCAAATATTTTCTCAGATCCTTTCTTTTTCTCTTCTTCTGGGACCGCTATAATTCAAATGTTGGTGCATTTAGTGCTGTCCCTGAGGTCTCTGAGATTGTCTTCAATTCTTTTCATTCCTTTTTCTTTATTCTGCTCCTTGGCAGTTATCTCTACCATTCTGTTTTCCAGCTCACTTATTCGTTCTTCTGCCTCAGTTATTCTGTAATTGATTCCTTCTAGTGTATTTTTCATATCAGTTATTGTGTTTTTCATCTCTGTTGTGTGTTCTTTAGTTCTTCTAGATCTTTGTTAAATATTTCTTGTATTTTCTCAATCCATGCCTCCATTCTATATGCATGATTCTGGATCATCTTTACTATCATTACTCTGAATTCTTTTTCAGATAGATTGCCTATTTCCTCTTCATTTATTTGGTCTTGTAGGTTTTTACCTTGCTCCTTCATCTGTGACATATTTTTTTACTGTCTCTCTTTTTTTTTTTTTTTTTTTAATGGGTGGGATTGTGTTCCTGTTTTACTGGTTGTTTGGCCTGAGGAGTCCAACACTGGAGTTTGTAAGCTGTCGGGTAGAGCTGCATCTTGATGCTGAGATGAGGACCTCCGTGAGACCTCACTCAGATGAATATTCCCTGGGGTCTGAGGTTCTCTATTAGTCCAGTGGTCCGGACTCGGAGCTCCCACTGCAGGAGTTTTGGCCCGACCCCTGGCTCGTGAACCAAGATCCCACAAGCTGCACAGGGTAGCAAAAAAAGAAAAGGAGAACAATAACAAAGAGTAAAAAATAAAATTAGACTAGGAAAGTAACAGATATATTAGAAAGAATATACAAATAAAAGTAGAGCTGAAACAACAAATGGAAGGTAAAAAAGAACCACAATAGTAAAAAAGAGAAGGAAAGAGCTTCCCTGGTGGCGCAGTGGTTGAGAGTCCGCCTGCTGATGCAGGGGACACGGGTTCGTGCCCCGGTCCGGGAAGATCCCACATGCCGCGGAGCGGCTGGGCCCGTGAGCCATGGCCGCTGAGCCTGCACGTCCGGAGCCTGCGCTCCGCAACGGGAGAGGCCACGGCAGTGAGAGGCCCGCGTACCGCAAAAAAAGGAAAAAAAGAAAAGGGAAAAAAACAAAAATAAAGGAGGAAAAGGCCTTGGCTGTGGAGGGTGGGGCCTAGGCAGGGGTGGGGTCTGGGTGGCGGGTGGGGCCTATGCTTAGGACCCACAGGGCTGGAAAAGACCCTGGTGAGTGTGGGGCGTGGGGCTTAGGCTCAACAGAGTGGGGGACCCCACTTGGGAGCCCAGCAGGTTTCCTTGCCCAAGTGGGCGGGGCAGACGCCCTCCACTCTTCTCCTGCTCCTGCATTCTGTAGGGCCCCTCCTGCCTGCCTCTCTTGTTCTCCCCCCACCCTCCCTCCTACGCCCCCAGGACCACTGTGGCCCAGACGGGGCCTCTGAGGGTGTAGGACCCGGCAGACTTCCCCTGCCTATTTGGCAGGTGAAACGCTCAGTGCATTCCCCCCAGTTTGAGCCCCCAAGGGTCCCTCCAGGCGTGGAAACCCCTCTCCCCTCTCAGCCACCCCTCAGGGGCACTGGTCCTGTCCGTCCTCCACTTCTCCTCCCCCCGTCAGTCCCCCCACATCCTACCAGTTCACTTGGGGCTTCCTCCTGTCTCCTTGGGCATTGAGGGTCCCCCACCAGCGTCCAGCAGGTGTCCTAGTTATGGGGAGACACGAACTCCACGTCTTCCCATGCCGCCATCTTGACTCCACGCCTAAGGTACTATCTCTTAAGAACTAGAAAACTTCTTACCCAATGCTCCAGTTCATCTGCAAACCTCCAGTGCCTTTCATTGGTCAGCGGGGGTTATTAAATTTGCTTATTTCTGAACCAATCTCTTTGGTTATCAGATTATGCTACTTATAAATCAATCCCTATGACAAGGTGGATTGTAGTCCCTGATTTTCTTAGTTCAATCAAGACTAATCTTTCAAACTGAAGGTGCAGTCAGGTGACCTAAAATTTCTAAACTCCATGGGGGAGAGGTGGCTTCCTGAATGAAAAGTATGGATAATGCTAGGATGACAGAAGGGGGGATTAAATTCTGGTAACTAACCAGAATTAGGTAACATACATTCACTACATCCATTTTATAAATGAGAAGTGGAAGGACAGAGAGGTTAGGCGACCTGAGCAACATCCCAGATACGGTGAGTGACTGAATTAGGACTGATCCATCTAACTCCAAAGGCAATGATGATGGCAGAGCAATGTATTCAAATAGACTTTTAAAATTATAAAATACTTTCATACATCTTCTTTCGTTTTAATTCTTCCATCAATTTAATGGGTTGAGCAAGGTAGATATTGGCCCTATTTTACAGATGAGGAAACTGTATCTCAGAGATATAAAAGTGACTGATTCAAGAATATATGATTTGTGCAGAACTGGGATTAGAACCCAAACCCTCCCGCTCTTTCCATGGAATATGATCTTTCCAAAATTCCTTTAGTTATTTAGCCCAGTTCCTCCCTTCTCCCCCTTCTCTTACCTGTTAAAGAGAATAGATTCCAGAACTTCATTGTGAACCATTTGGTTTTTGTTTCTTAATTTTACAGCTGAGTTCCTTTCACTGGGAGTCGAAAACCACACAACGAAAGATAAAATAATGTGTTTGCTTTATTCCTTTTCTTGGTGAAAGGTCTTGGCTCATGGGATAAATTCACTTTGTTTGGCAACTTGAGATAATCAGAAATTGATTACTTGAATCATTTAAATCTCTTTTTCATTTAAATCTTTTCATACAGAATTAAAGATGGTCATAGGTCAGAGACTACAGGACAAGATTTCAATGCATGCTTTTTCAAAAAGTAAAGAAAATAATTAGAAGACAGTATCTTGGAAAGAACAAGGGCTTTGGAGACTGGGAGACATGAATTAAATCCCATCTCATCTACTTAGTTACTTAAGGATTTTTAAGCCTCAGTTTTCTCTTATAAAGTGAGGATAATAATAAGTACTTGGAAGGGTCATTTTAAGAACTAAATGAAATATGGAAGGTTCCTACTGTAGCACCATCGCATAGTTAATTCTCAATGGCAGCTATTATGTTTATTACCTTAATGCTATGGAAAATTCTGGAGCTTGCTCTGAGAGCAGTGTACTAACATTTTTATCTTTGTCAGATCCTTTCTCCTAGGCTCATTAAAATGTATCAGTAGGCTAATCAGGGTCCAAAGTCTTAGAAAAACTGGTTAGGCTAAGATAGTTACTTTCCCTTAGCCTGAAAACCATAGTAGCCTTGATTGCTTGAGTTTAGAGCAGTGGTTAAGGGGACAGGCCCTGGAGCCAGAATGTCTGAGTTACTCCCTGCCCATGGGACCCTGAATATCAGTGTAAGCTCCAATTTCAACATCTATAAAATGAGGATGATGATAATAAATGTGTCTACTTGCAGGCTTAGTTTAAAATGAAATGAGACCATCTCTCTAAAATACCAAGAACTCAAACAGTGCTGCTCAAATTGGAGAAGGACCTGGAATGAAGTGGGGAGTGAAGACATTTCCTGGTTCTCCATGAACTCTGCATTTAACTCCCAGAATGTAGGTTTCCCAACCACACGGAACTGTTTATTAGCTTCCCCTGAATGCCTATATCATCGTTTTTTCCTGTTATTTTTAAAATCTCTCGAGAGCTGGACTATCTCTCTCTGGAGGCTGAACTACAGAAAAGGTCGCTGGAGTCGTCATAGCAGGCAGACTGATTGTGGATGGGGCTGTGGACACCCAAAAAGAGGATGAGAAAAGTTATGGAGTTAGAAGATGCTGCCAGCACAGGAGGGCGAAGGGCATGGAATGGGGGCCAGAAGGAACTTGGGGGAAATAATATTCAGTGCAATGGTGAGGAGCAAAGGTTTGAAGAAGCTGAGAAGGTAACTCTGGGTTTTAGGGGAGGAATTACACCATATTTCTAGGTCTGAGAATGGAGAAGTACATAAAGAGACTTGAGGAGGTCAGATAATATATTCAGCTAGTGGCTGCCCGACGTGATGCCAAGTAGGAAACAGAAGAGTCCCAGAAGGGTCCACCACCCAGATATCTCAGAGGGGAACTCCACTCATTAGGCAGTTCTTATAGGCCAGTCAATGTCACACATATGTCACCTCAGTTAATCCTCAAAGCAACTCTGTGGGGCAGACACTATTATCGAATCCATTTTGAATTAGATATCAGTAGCTTTCCGAAGGTCATGTGACTAGTCAATGTTAGGACTACTCATGTTCTGTCATTCAGTTTAACATAGTTACTTTGCCTTCTGAAAAACCTGGGGAATAAATCCACTGGAGATGGCAACAAATTTATGTAAGCAGAAGTTAGGTAGATTAGATGCTAAACACCGGTTCACTAAGAGACTAAATGCGGCTGACAAAGAGAAATGGAGAAAGTAAATCTGGTACAATGAGAACAGCTATTGATAAACTAGGAATTATATGCACTGTAAATGCCAGCTTGGAAACAATTTAAAATTATTTGATTGTTCAAATGAGAATTACATGCATTAATTTTTTTTTTTTTTTTTTTTTTTTTTTTTGCGGTACGCAGGCCTGTCACTGCTGTGGCCTCTCCCGTTGCGGAGCACAGGCTCCGGATGCACAGGCTCAGTGGCCATGGCTCACCAGCCCAGCCACTCCACGGCATGTGGGATCTTCCCGGACCGGGACACGAACCCATGTCCCCTGCATCGGCAGGTGGACTCTCAACCACTGCGCCACCAGGGAAGCCCTAAAATACTTTTGAATATAAAACTTACCCTTCCCTCCACCCTCCCCTCCCCGCAATAAGAGAGTACTTCCTACTATATCTGGATCCTTAGGAATCTAGGCTTAAGGAGTTTTCCTAGAACTCTTAGGGAAACCATATGGTTCGAGGAGCGCTTCTTGGAATTTTCCACCAAACCCCAAGAAGCTCCTGCTGATCACATATGGTGGCTTCTATGAGCTTAATCTCTTCCCTCCATTTTAACCAAGAGCACACCAATGCTATTTTAAAATCCATCCAGATATCTAGATTGCCTAGGAATCAACTCCTACCTCAACAAATCCAGCCCAACGAGAGAGATCTGGGCCAGGGCCTTCAGATCCCCTGCCTCCATGTGCTCTAGGAAGTTGGGGGGCAATCCCCTACCTCTAAGACTTGCCTTTTTATTGACTCCTCCTCTAAATGACTGCTGGCCTGACAAAGTGACCTCAGAATTGGCTTGAGGGCAGCAGAATGTCTTCCCAAGAGCAGGATTCAGTCCTCAAAGTCATCACCCTCTGTCATCACTCTCTAAACAAGAGACTGCATAGGTCTTTCTGAGGATTTCTGGAGACCATTGGGATGGGCATTTTTCATCTGATCTCACAAAATTCTTATCAATGAGGTCAATTTTGCCTCTTTACTTTCCTAGAAGCCATGGGCCATGTACTATCAGCTCTCTTTTCAAAGTTACCCTACGCCTTGGGAATTCCCCAGCAGTCCAGTTGTTAGGACTCTGCACTTTCACTGCCGAGGGTGTGGGTTCAATCCCTGGTCAGGGAACTAAGATCCCGCAAGCTGTGCGGTGTGGAAAAAAAAAAAAAAAGAAAAAAAAGTTACCATATTGCGTACCTCTCAACTAAGTTCGTATTTTCCATTTCTATAGCATCTGCCCTTTGCCTGGATCAGTTCCTAGAAAATTCCTCTAATGAAATTATATGTTTCTTTAGCTTTTCGATGTCTCTGCATAAATGTTTAAACCAACAGGTAACTTACCTGCTCTTAGAGTAGAAAGTTCCCGCTGAGTTGGGTTCCAGAGCCACACCATTCATTTCAGGATGCACAGTACTCCTTTTTCAGTCACCCCTTTCTACCAGGCATTCCCAAATAGGTTTTTCCTGTTATTGATAGCTCTGGGCATTCTCTGGAGTTCTTCTCACTTCTTCCTTGGACAAGCGTGTTAATTATCATAATATTTCACCCTCTGCCAGGGTGTTAGTGCAAGGGGAAGAATGGGGTAGAAAGAGTGCTGTAGTTCCTGAGTAGTGGGGTATTATTGGTCACATTCTTGAATAACTTTTTCCCTGATATCTAACTCATCTGAAGCTGGAAAATATCCAGACAGCTAGCTACCCCCCAAGTCTCCTACCAGTAGGATTTGATCGTCCTGATTTGCCTTTGTGGAGCAGTATTTCACCAGTTTTTCTATTCTGAGAGAATAGAATTGAGAATGAGAAAGTTGGGACCTTATTCCCTGCAGCAAAAGAGTTTTGTGGAAGCACGTTGAAGATATATTTAGGTCTGGGTTCATTCTCATGTGTGATTTAGCATTTCTTTTTTCCAGGAAATAGGATGCCCTTATACTAAGAAGAGTGGCTTGTATAACGCACTCTAAAAATTTGAGACTCTAGTATTGAGATTATGAGTGTGCAGAGTGCTGAGGTGGTTTCTTTTGCTCGCTGACCAGTCTCTGTGGGCAGGGTTTGGACTGCGATCCCTGGTAGGGCAAGAAGAGGAAGTGAGTAAGAGAAAAAGCTGATGAGGAGAGAGAAATAGTGCCAGGTTCCAGATTTCCTTTCTTTCCTTTCTTCAGCTCAGGGTGGGAGGGAAATAATAATTTTTTTAAATTTATTTATTTATTTTTGGCTGTGTTGGGTCTTCGTTTCTGTGCGAGGGCTTTCTCTAGTTGTGGCGAGCGGGGGCCACTCTTCATCGCGGTGCGCGGGCCTCTCACTATCGCGGCCTCTCTTGTTGCAGAGCACAGGCTCCAGACGCGCAGGCTCAGTAGTTGTGGCTCACGGGCCTAGTTGCTCCGCGGCATGTGGGATCTTCCTGGACCAGAGCTCGAACCCGTGTCCCCTGCACTGGCAGGCAGATTCTCAACCACTGCACCACCAGGGAAGCCCAAGGGAAATAATAATTTTAAAAGTCTACAAATGTTATTCCCTTAGGGTAATAGAGATGGAATCTTTAAAAGTAAGTAAAAATAACCTAAAATAGACATCTTTGGGGGAATTTCATTTGTCGAAAGTACAGAGATAGTTGCAGGACTTCTTTTCCATCCTACCTGGAGTATTCCTTTCCTGCCTTCTCCCCCACCTGCCAATTCTTTTAACCCACCTTCTAATAACCACTTATTAGAAGGTGGGTTTTGTATTTGAACAATTTGACTTCAAAGTAAAATTGTTCAAATACAAAACCAAAAATAGGACCAGCAGCAGCAGCATCACTAACATCACATTTGAGAAAGATGCCTGTTTTCACACATTCTCTGAGTTTGGGGAAAAAAGAGGAATATAAAATTGTGGAGGAATAGATGTCTTGGTATGAGAATAACCTTAACAGGGGAAAAAAGGTCACAACCTCCGGGATTTGCCACTCGAGGAGAAGGAAGTCTTCTGCTGTCTTCATCTCAGGGTCTGGCTCCCCTTCCCAGGCGAGGCTTGGCTAAAGTTATTTCCCTCTGAGAGGCTGCTGAGGGAAGGGGATCCCACAGTTGGGGAGCTTGATTCCTAGCTCAAATGTCAGTTCAAAGCTCCCAGCAGTTCTTTGCTTTGTGTGTGCATGTGGGGGACATTCCTTTGTTAGGGAAAGACCACCACAAATACCTCATTTGGGATTGGAGAGCTGGGAGACCATGTGGTTTCCAGGGACAAAAATCCTCTGCTATTCCTATAAAAGGTTGACTTCATTGTGGGCAGAGTTGGATCTTTGCAGATTTTATTTCCTTTTGGAAAGTGCTGCTTTTCTAAATATGACTTAGACTGCACTGATATTAAAAATTATTTGTTTTTCTTATGAAGTGTGTGTATGTGTATGTTTTCACAGTTATCCACAGGCAATATATACATAGTATAATATAATATATATTAGATATTTTATACATTGATTTGTATATAGTATATGTTATACATCACTATATATGGTAATTATATGTTGTATATATAAAATATACAATACACTATATGTTATACAACATTTTAATATATAACATGTTATATATGACATTATAAATATACACATAATATATAATGTATTACATATAACATTATAATATATATATAACATTATATATAACAATTATATATAATATAATATAATTATCTGTGACATTATGATATATATAACATATAGTATATTGTATATTTTCACTTGAATACAAGTTGGTAATGAAAATCAATTGTCAATTATGTCATTGAGGGGTCAGGAAATTACTACACTTATTTTAACTTACTCTGAAAAGACCTTTAATGAAGGTTGAAATTTCAAGAGCTCTTAGCATACAAAAAAGCATCAGAACTTGGCAAATGGTATTGGAGGGGAGGGCATAACCTGATAGGCATCAAAGATGGGAATGTGGGAACACTGGAATAAGAGGGTAGCAAGAAATTTTGCTTGAAAGAAGTGAAGATGTTAAAAGGAAGAGTCGTCTGGTGAGAACCAAAAGTGGGGAATTCAGCAGACAGTGCCTTGATATGTGTGCAGTGAGCTATGTGATTTGCATAAATGAATAGGTCTGAAGCTTGGAATTTACAATAGAATTTGTATTTTAAAGCTAGAAGGAAATTTGGAAAGAAAAAGAACCTTTCTCAAGCAGTATCTATACACTGAGCATAATGCTTTCATGCATGTATTCTTAGGGGAGGCAATAGCTTTGAAACTAGACAAAGATTCAAATCTCTGCTCTGCTACTTTTTTGCTTTGTGACCCTGGGCAAATTAACCTGTCCGAGCTCCAGTTTCTTCATGAGAAAACCTTTCTTTGCAAGGGTTTTGTGTGAAATATAAAAAGTTTAAGAAGTGCATGGAATATTGCATCTACTCTGTGAATGTTAATTTTTGTATCCCTTCAATAATTTAGAACACTGAGTCTAGAGATTAGGTGCTGTCTTTGAAAATGAGATTTGGCCAAATTTCGGTTTCCTTTCTCCTAGTCTGATTCCCCCCGACCCCCATTACACTTTGTCACCACTCGAGTTTGAATGACCTCTACTAGGCAACCTGGACATATCTGGTTATGCCAGGCCACTAGGCAGTTTCTAGGAAGGCAACTCTTCCTTTCTGTTTCCTGGAAAAGCCCTCAAAGTAGCACTATTGTAGAGACAGCAAGGCAAAAAGACAATAAACTGTCCCCGCAGGTACAGAGTTTAGTTCAGTGGTTGCGTTAAAGAGAGAAGTGTGAGATACTGTACAGTTGTAAATGGCAGGCACTGAGCAGATCTGAGTGGAACAGTGAAGGCATTTATTGAGGAAAAAGTATTTCTTGGTGAGCCCCTGGGATGGGGAGGCTAAGCCTTTGGGTTATTATGGATATGAGATGAAAGCTATGTTTCAACTTAGAGATAATATTTCCTCCATCATTTCCTGGCATAATTATCTGGACATTAACAAGACACGTGATTGAACTTTGAACTCACCGATTGGAATTCACAGGGAGCAGAAGCTCCAAAAAGTCTGTGAGGTCGTTGTCCGCTCTTACCTAAGCACACTGAGGCTCCAGTGTTCTCTTAGTCACTCTGGATAGATTTAAAAGGGCATCGGCCCAAGCTCCTTCTCTTTCCCCATTTGTTTTTTTATGGCAAAATGTACAAGGATGATCATGTCTGTATATTGTACAAGTTCAAGAGCCATGTGACTTGTGGTTTTCTGAGCTTCACCGGTAGCTCTTTCCAATGTGTAATATCCACCCTGCTCCTCGGAGTAAACCCTTGGAGCAGATATGCAGATGTGTTGATGTGTAGACATGAGACATAGTACCCTCTACCGGGACTGTGGTCCTGGTGGACAGACGGGAAACAGACACGCTGAGTGGTTTGTTCTCAGACAGTAACTGGAAAGATTGATGTCATTTTATAGTCCATATTTCACAATAAGGCACTAAGCCTGGCTTTCTATCCTCTCAGAACTGAACCATGTGCCTAAGCCTTAAAAAGGAAAACTAAAAGCAGAACATGAAGAATATGTTCCATTATAAGCTCAGGAGGGAGGTGAAAAGTTTAAACAAATGAAAAACAGAATAATTGTCAATGGTTGGCTATCGTGAGTCAACATATTGATGCACTCAACCATGAACCAACTGCGAACTGTCTTTTGGGGGCAGAAGAATATACTACATGTTAGAAGGTAGATGTTTAGTTATTTTTCCTTAGCATGACAAAATGCAGGCTTTCGACCTTCTACCAGCTCCTGTGTGCTATGGGGAAAGAACCTTAATAAAGAGTGAAAGAACAGACCCCCACCACAGGGGCATGAGCTGGTAAAATCAGAGGAGGGAAAAGACCATATTATTTAGGATAAACAAGAAGGGGAGAGCAATTTAATTGGTTCCTGATGTCCCACATAACACGGGCCAGAGCTCTTAAAACCTAGTGGCTTATTTTTATTTGTGAATAGATTTTTTTTTTTTAAATGGGTTTTCCATCTGTGTTGGTGGAATTCCAGTCAAGAAACTTCCATCCTGGCTGCTTTGATCTTGTGCTCACCTTTGAAAGACATAAAAAGGTCTTCTTTTTCCTTTATGTAAAAGTACTTCCAGCCAATATTTAATATGAAAGTATGAAAGAGATGTTTATCAGACTTGGGACAGGCATATTGAAGCTATTCAGGGGTTGGGGCTTTCTTTCCCTGTTTTGTCTTTTTCCCATACACACAGGTTTTTTTTTTAATCTATCAGTCTAGGTCCCTGGCCTATACATCCTCTTGTGAGTTTGCACAGCAGAGGGAGGTGTCAATTAATAAAGTTGTTATAAAAGTAAGTGAGAAGAATGGGAATTCAAGGCGGGAGTGTCGCTGTGTAAGGGAGAAATGTGCATTAATTCAATTGCAAAACCTCTGACTGACAGTGGGTGTGATTATTTCAGAGAGCTGACAATTTCAGTACTGTCTGTTTGCCAGATCTTGATGTGAAGTCCAGACTTACAGGCGGTATTTGGAAGATAATTCTCCGTGGGTGCCGCTGTTACTTTTTCCCCCTTCCTATCTCTAGGAAAGCTATCTGTCTATAAATTATTTAAATTCGGCAAATCAAATAGGTCTCTTTGTGAACTTTTGCAAATAAAACAGAATGTGTTATTTTAAAAACCAACTGATCATGATAAAATAGATCTTTTTTCAGGTGAAAGAAGTTATATAGTTTTTGGACATAAAGCCTGGTCATCTGAGACGATTCTAGAGCCAACTAACATTTTTCAGTCCACTTTCCACGTAATGTTTTTTATAAACGGTGATACTCACCAGTTAACTTACATATAATTACCCTTGTTTCTTATGCAAAGTAAACATGGTTATAGCATTTGTGTTTCTCCTAACATTTAAAGCAAAACACTCCATGAGACAGAAATGTCTCCACTTTAAGGAAAAAGGGGGTTTGCAAAACAAGTCAGAGCAGAATAATTATTTGCACAATGAAAAAATTAATTATTTGAACCCCAGATTACTACAAAATTCCTTTAAATATAGTTTAAATATATTTTTATTAACCATAATTTAATTAAATGCACCTTTTCAATAACATTGATTGCAATAAAGAACAGTAAATCTCTGAACAGTTTTCTTTTAGCTTTTTGTTTTTAATAAAACAACCACCACAGACTTTGCCTGTGTTACCCACTTCTGCAGCCAACAGGCTTTGAAGAGATTGCTTCATTTTCTGCTCACACAGACCTCTAAAACCACGTGGAAGAATTAATAAGCCTTTTTACACAAGGGCTGTAGGATGGAAACTTTCTCAAAAATAAGCAGTGAAATTGTGGTGAAGGATAAAGGAGACAGGACAACGTCAGCTTTAAAATAGCCATTTATCACACATTCCAGATGATGGAGCAGAAATGCTGGAGCAACAGGTCAGCTGTTTTCATGCTTCTCCCTGAATCAGAGAGCGGGTACTTTATGGATCCCAGCTGTGCTTATTTTGGGGTTTCCTGGCTCTTTACCATTTTCTAGGTTGTAGTCTACGTGTCCTAAGCTCCAGGGAGATTTTGGTCCAGCAGCTCTTGCCGAAGTTAGTTTTCTTTTCTCTTCCTTTCTTTTCTTTTTTCTTTTCTTCTCTTTCCTTCTTTTCTTTTCGTTTTTTAAAATTTTATAAAGAGTAGCAGATACTTGTAATGTTCCAGATACTGCCATGATGTCCTTAAATGCCAGATCAAAGTCAGGACTGGGCAGGAGAGTCAGAGGAAAACAGAGAGAGAGAGAGAGAGAGAGAGAGAGAATGAATGAATGAATAAATGAGAAAAAAAGGGAGGAAGAAAGACTAGAGACCAGAAAGTGAGGCCAGGGTGTTCCATTAATTTCCCAAGAAGGAAGAAAGGAACCAAAGAATCAGGAATTCAGAGGACTGAAGGCCTTATCTATTTTTTACTTCTTAAGTTTTAGTGCATATCATAATCATTTGGGAAGCTCGTAAAATGAAGAATCCCAAGACTCGCTGACAGTTTCTGATTTATCTGGGGCTCAGGAATCTGCATTTTAACAAGAAACAACTTAATAGTCTTAATAATGTTGAAGGGCAGTAGCTCCCAGGTATTGGAGCCTGCGGAAGTTGCCTGAAGCGGCTCTGCAGGCACATAATGAAGTCACAAAAGCAGAAAGAAGAATGAACATTTGAGAGGGAACTAAGGAAACACGGTCAGAGGAGTGTGTTAGGAGCAAAACAAAAGTGACCTCACGAGGAGAGGGGGAGAAAGAGGGTTAAAAGAGGAAGTGAGTACCTATAGAGATTCTTTTTACCTTCTAACATCCAGATTTGCCTGATGAGATGAAATAGAAGACAGGAGAAGGAGAAGACATAGAAGATGGCCAAGTTGCTGTGAAGGCATTAATTAAATTAGCCAAAACTTAGGGCTGAATTCCTTGATCACTTGATAAGTCCTCTGTCCCAATACTTCTCTTTGAGATATTTATTACACAAGAGGGAAATCATAAGAAAGTACTATGAGAAATAAATGACTGATTGAATTCATTTCCCTTATTCCCAGAAGTTCTACTGAGGTGACTGCCTTTTATTAGAGAGGAAGATGGAATTTCAAAATAGCTGAAGAAAATCGGATCCAGGAGAGAGAGGATCAAAAGTTGCCAATGGAAAGATGGAAGGCTGTTATTCCCCACCTCAGAAAAGAAAACTTCAAAATGTCAAAGTTCAAGTGTCCATTTTAAGCGTATGGAGTTCAAAAATGATATCTGGTTAGCCAGTGATGATTACAAAATTTCTTTGTATGAGGGACTTGCAGGCAGTAAGAGGTTTGGAAGGGAGCCAGAGTTGGGTTTGTATAGCGCTTTACGTAAGTTTGAGAAAGTCAACTGTTCACCTCAAAGAATAAGGGGTGATGGAGATTATTGGGGGTAGGGTAGGGGGGTGGCTGAAACCATTCCAGTCTCTTTTTTTTGGCGTACGGAGAACGAGACTGCTGCTCCCTGAGGCAGACTCACATAAAGTCTCACTAAAATAACTGTGGAACTACAGAGAAAATGAAAACATGGCTCTTAAATAGACTGATAAGCAGTTGCCTGCATTCTGGAGGGGACTTGGCTGACTACAAAGACCTTGAAATAACCTATGCACACCTTACCACCTGGGAGGAAGCAAGGTGGGCGTTTTCCTCCCACTGCAGCCGACACTCAGCTGCCTGCCCGTCCGCCCGACGCCCTTGGGCCACCCACGTGAAGGCACATGGGAATGTCTTGCTCCCCTGCAAGGCGCACACAGGGGTGGGGAGCCGTCTCTCCAAACACCTTCCTCTGCTGGTGCTGCGTTATAGCCCTCACACATCATACATCGTTGACCCTCGCATTGAGCAAGACTAGATAGGGCTTCCCTAGACCCAGGGAAGCCGTCCACTAGCTCCACGGTCCTCAGTTTCCCTGATACGTTTTCTGGATGTTTTTTACTGACCCCTGTATGCTAAGAGGAGGAAAGTGAGATCCCCAGGATCCGACTTCATCCTTCTTTTTCTCCAAACTCCAATAGAAAAAGAAAGGATGGACTTCTATTCCTTCCTGCATAAGCAGGAAGCATGGCCTTTGTAGCATGGCCTTCCAAAGCATGGCCTTTGTTTTCTGATTTCTCCCGACTTAATACTTGTAGCGGAACTCTACGATCAAGTTAATGATTATGAAAGTGAGATCTCAAAGAATTGAGAAAATCCTTTTCTCTCTGGGCAAAGCCATTTGACAGAAGCTGAACACTGACCTTTCCATCTCCTGCATTCCTGCTGTTAAGAGTCCTAATTACCCCTGACCATTATCCAAGTCACAGGGCTACTCAAAAAGGACAAACTACATTAGATTATTTCAAAAATATTGTTCATCTAACACAACTATTTCTCCAGTTTATCATTTTAAAAGTGTTGTTTGTTTTTATTTAGAGGCATTGTAAATTGCTATAAAATTCCCTTATTGAGTAAACTGAGTGAACTGCCCTCTCAGGACTGTTGCATTTACCTTCCCTTTTACCTGGGAAGCTTACCTCCCCCCCTTCCTCCTCCCCTTATCTGCTTTCCTGAGGTCTCTGTTTACGTGCCATCTTTACAAAAGGTCTTTCCTGACCATTGGATCCGAAGTAAGTGCTCCCCTAATTACTTTGCATTCACTTTTCTCTAATCCTCTTCATAGCACTTATTGCTGCCCGACACATTACCTGCCTTTTGGTTGATTTTCTGTCTCCTCCCATTGGAATGTAAGCTCCTTGAGGGATAGCTATATTTTGTTCACTGTTGTGTCTCCACGGTCTAAAATGGGACTTTTCTGCACTTACTAAGATGTATTTTGTTTTCTCCTTTGACCTCATTTTGGGATGACTTATGAATGAAATTACAAGTCACTTTTAAATTCCTAGAAATAATTTTATGTGGTTATTTTGAACTTTTATAATACTGCCATCTATTTTAAAATGTTGCTTCTGGAATACTTTTATCTATAGTTGTTAGTCAAATTGATTTGTACTTCCTTTTACTATCTCAAAATCTTCTTGTGCTTCCAATAATTTTTGCTCTACATAGTTGACGCGATATTGTTTGACACGCCAAGTTTCGTTACTACAACTTTTTGAAAAATTATACCATCGGTTCTTCTGAACTGTCCATTTTTATCTCGTTTCATTTTTTTCATTGACTATTACTTATTCTGATCTTAATAATGCCATTATTGAGTTTTTAGACTAGCATTTGCCTAGTATTTTCCTATTCTGCTTATTTTCAAACTTATATTTTCTTTTAGGTCTGCTTCTTTTATTTATTTTAAATTTATTTATCTTATTTATTCTTTTTTTTTTTTTTTTTTTTGGCTGCATTGGGGTCTTTGTTGCCTCACGTGGGCTTTCTCTAGTTGAGGTGAGTGGGGGCTACTCTTCATTGTGGTGTGAGTTTCTCATTGCGGTGGCTTCTCTTGTTGCAGTTGTGGAGCATGGGCTCTAGGCCCGTGGGCTTCGGTAGTTGTGGCACGCAGGCTCAGTAGTTGTGGCTTGCGGGCTCTAGAGCGCAGGCTCAGTAGTTGTGGTGCACGGGCTTAGTTGCTCCGCGGCATGTGAGATCTTCCCAGCCCAGGGCTCAAACCCGTCTCCCCTGCATTGGCAGGTGGATTCTTAATCACTGAGCCACCAGGGAAGCCCTAGGTCTGCTTCTTTTAAACAGCAGATAATTGTTATTTTATTCAAACACTGAAGCTTTAAAAAAAACTTTTAAAACTTTTTTCATCAATACCTGTACCCACATGTGTTCTTTGGTTATTTAGAAACAATTCTCAGATATCATATTTTATATTTAACACTTCAATATATATCTCTAAAAAGAAAATAACTTTAAAAACATAACCACAATACTATTATCACACCTAAACATTGATAATAGTTTCTTAATATCATCAAATACCCAGTCACAATCCAAATTTCCCAATTTTAAAACAAAATGTATTTGTTTGGATCAGGATCCAACAAATGTCCATACATTGCTATTGGTCAATATGTCTCTTAAGCTCTGTTTAATCTGAAGTTCCACTTGTGCCTCTGTATTTTTTCCTTACTCCTCTACCCTTTGTCAAATCTCTCACCTAAAACTGTCCCAAGTTGAGCTGTCAGGAGAGAGCCCTTGGATGGGACTACTGTATATAAAATAGGTAAGCAACAAGGATATACTGTATGACACAGGGAATTATACTTACTATCTTATACTGACCTATAATGGAGTATAATCTGCAAAAATACTGAATCACTATGCTGTGCACCTAAAACTAACATAATATTGTAACTCAACTATACTTCAATTAAAAAAAAGAAAAAGAAAGAGAGAGCCCCTGGACTTCACAATGAACAGTATTCTTCACTGCTACCCTCCCACTTATTTTACATTTCTCAGGATTCATCAATATGCTGGACCGAGTCTGGTGCAGGTCATCTTTCCCTGCTGCTTCTGCTATGTCTATAGCTTCACAGTGGTTTCACTAGACAGTATGTACAAGCAGTGAGAATCATATACAGTCATTTATGTGAACTCTCTGAAAATCCTCACCTTCCTCCTTTCTCCTGGTATAGACTGGGGCTGGGGAAAACGGTGCTATTAGTGGCTAGGGACTGCTGTGTCATCTCTCATTACACCATGTAAGTCTGTTCCTACTTGTTAGTGTTTCTCTTTAGAAAGCACACACTTGGAATCTCCTTATTTTCAGCTACCAGCCTTAGTAACCCATTTTTGTAAAACTGGAAAAGTTTTCTTCAACACCCTATTAGATACGTATAACGTTTGATTTTCCATATCTCTCTTTTACATTCTTTATCTTCTCTATTAAAAATTCCACTTCTTTGCTTTTTACTGGGTATTGATAATGATAGCTAACATTTGTTAAGTATTTTATGTATCAGACATTTAGATTTTGCATAAATTAATCATTTAATCCTTATGGCACTCCAGTGAAGTAGGCACTATTTAGCTCAATGTTACAGATGAGGACTTGAAACCTAGAATCAATACTTAGAAAAGATAACTAAAGTAGCACAAGATGAAATACCTGAAAAGGAGTGGAGCTACAACTTGAGTACAGGTCGTCTAACTACAAAGTCTAGGATCCCACCACAACACTATACTGTGGTTACACTCTGTTCTAGGAGAAGTCTAGCAGTGGATCTAACCCATTAATTTGATTTCCATAAATGTCCATTCTGCCACTTGTCAGTTTTGCTTTTAGTTGTTTAGTTATTTATTTACTTGCAATCATATTTTTAAATCTATAAGAATTCATTCTTGCTTTCAATGACTACTTTCTAATACCATCTAATGGAAACCCGTTTTAATTTTATCTATGCATTATCCTTTAAATCTCATGGGGAGTATCAGTTACAATTCTTTTGAAGTTGTATTTAGTTTTCCCCCATGACTACTGTTAATGAAGGTCATTTTCTCTGACTCTTCAGAAGAGAACCTGTCTTCTGGTGGCAGATTCTCTTCTTTCATCTAGTTATTTTTTGCTGTCTACTCACTTATGAGTGAAGGGTTACAACAATCAGCACCAGTGGCCAACGTGGATTTCCTTAGCAATCTTGCTGGATTGTGTTGAGCATCCCTTGGTAGTCCTCTTCCCTTCCAGCCTTGTGGAGGGCAGGTAGGTGTAAGGATCTTGGATAAGCTGAGTCAGCTGGTCTGGGTCAGAAAACTTTCTTTTTTCCAGATGTGTCAGCTAGAAGCAGACCTGAGGAACAATCTCAGAGCCACCCCTTTAGGGAGTTCTTGGGGGCCAAAGCCCTACTCAACTTCACTTGTCTCAAATGAAGTTCAGGTTGAATGATATGCCAGCGGTCTGTACATGGGCCACTCAGGGTGGCTTTCAACATCCTGTGGTTTGCTCTCTGGTGGCTGACCTGATCCTCAACCTGCCACTCACACAGCCTTTGCTCATGGGATCCCAGGGACATTGATGGATGGTTCGAAATGTCGTTGCCAGTGGGAAGCAGGAGGGGTTACAATGACTAAGCATGAGTGAGGTTTTATTGATATACTGAGCTGTCCCCCCCACCTCCCATGTGGTTTTGTGGTGGAAACTTCCACTGAGTAGAATTTTTGACTTCACTCTACTTCAGAAGCCTGCTACAAAAAATTGTCCATTTTATTTATTTGTGCCATCCTCACCAAACGAAGTCTGGAGATAAACACCAGAATTGGCCACTGTCTACAACTTTATATTCATTTATATTCATTACTGTGGTGTAATGGTTCATCACAGTATCGATTAACCATTATACCACAGTGTTATACTAGTTTACTCTGGGAGGGGAGAGGGCATCTAACCCAAAGGTAGCCAGTCCTACAAGAAAGCCTGGAACGAAACAGTTTTGTCCAAACAGGGACAAGCTGGACCAGTCAGATTCTCACTCTCAAGAATTCAAACGGGGAAATACGGTGAGATTCAGGCACTGGCAGGAAGAACAGAATATAAAAGGGTGTAGAGAGAGATCTTGAGGTACTTTAGGGACCAGGATCAAGTTAAAGTTATGAAGAAGCAGAAAACATTTCATTTACATCAAAGACATACAGTCAAGGGTGATGAATTCAGTTGATAGTATGAGAAGAAAAAAGACACAGAAAGAACACAGATTGAGATAGCAATGGAGTCACACTAAAGGCATGCTTTACAGTGAGTATCTATCAACCTGCTTCTCTCAGAGATCAGTTACAGTCTCCATGAGATCACACAGAGCAGCAGAGTGCCCCTGGACAATGTATGACAATTACATCCTTTGACTTTTGGGGGAAGGTGATTCGGTTCTTAATAATCAGACCATGCACATTTCGGAAATTGAGAAAATAGAAAAGTGTCAGATATTTTATGGGAAAAAATTTATCAACTTTTTTTTTTCCCCTCTACTTTATACATTTAAAATTCCAATGAGAGAGAGAGCATTTTGTTCTGGAACATTCAGTGAGAGTCACTAGCAGAGTAGGTGAAGTCTTCCTGATGATTAAGAATGACACAGACATACCCTTTACAAAATCCAAGCAGGCAAGTCTTTCAGAAATGGACCAAAATGAAGTTCTGTATAATAGCTGAGGGGCTTCTCTCTTAACGTTTGAGCAGAGATGTTTTCTCAATATTGTTTGATAAAAGTTTCAGCATGGTTGTCAGAGGAGAAAGCAATAAGGTGATGGCTGCAATAGCCTATAGAACCTAAAGAGAGACAAAAAGACCCTGAGCAGATGGAGTGTAACTAAGGAGACATTGTGGAATGGAAACTATCTGTTATGAAAAAGTGGAGAAGGCTATGGTGAAAGATTCAGAAAATAGGAATATTAGAATAGATGCTAAGGTGCTATAGGAAAAAAGAGCCCTAAAATACAGGGGCTTGACTAACATAGTAATGTATTTCTCGGTCAAGAAACAGTCTAGTGGTGAGTGGTCCAGATTGGTGGGAGAGCTTTCCAGTCTTCAGTTAATCATTCAGGAACATTGTTTCTTCCATCTTGCTGCTTCTGCAGTCCCTAGGGTGTTGTTCTCATTAATCATTTGAAATTAGATCAAGCTAGAAGGAGAAAGTACAGAGATGGAGGGCAGGCAATTTCCTTTTAAGCAAATGGTATAGAAGTCGCATACATTTCTTCCACTCACACTCTTCCACTTCCACTGGTGAGAACAAATCTCCTATCACTGATCATAACTAGTTGCAAAGTAGGCTGGGTAGTGGAGGCGCTAGCTGAACGTCCATGTGCCAGGTAAAATTCCACTATTAAGGAAGAAGAAAAGAAAGGATTTCTGGTAACCGCTAGCAGCATGCCACACCAAGATAATCCCTACTAGGGAGTAAATCTCTTGAAAAGTTTGGAAACCCAGGTCAATAATGTCTTTCTCTGAGAGCCTAAAGCCATCTTTGTGGGTTACGAGTCAAGAGGCAAGTCTGTGAAGTCTGGCACAACAGTGCCAATGGAGCCTTTTAGTTACCACCATAAAACTTCAACTATTGTTGAAATCGTTTTCTGTTTGCTTCATCCCCAAAGATTCTGTGTGAAAGTCCAGAATATTTTCTTTGCTTTTCTAAAAGGCACAATCTAGACCCTCTCTTTTAATGCCCTGAAAGATTAGCTCTGCTCGGGGATATCCTCAAATCTCAGCCTTTTGTTTTTCTCCAGAGCCTTCTTCAAGTGCTCCATTGTTTTTCCTCACAAAGGAACACAAGGCAAACTCTCTCCAAAGGGGCCAAGGACTCTTAGTTCTCTCCTTCTGTCAGGACTTCTTAGGTAGCTCAAAAAGCTTAAATAAATACTGGAATTTATTGGCTTATGTAACTTAAAAGCTCAAGGGACAGACTACAGGTACACCTTGATCCAGGGGTTTAAATTATGTCATCAGGATATTATCTCATTCCCTCTATGTCTCTCAATGCTACTTTTCTGAGTGTTGGTTTCCTCCTTTGGCAAGTTCTCATTCATGTTGGCCTCCAACATTTCAGGCTTTAAGTTTCATAGCTCTGATTGTAGCAGGAAAAGAGAATATACTCCTTTCTCCTCAGCTGAAGCAAAAGTACCCAAGATTGTACATCAGTGGCTCTGATAGGATCACTGGCTCATGTTTGAATTAATCAATGTGACTGTGGAATTGAATGCTTTGAATGGTCAGCACCACATCATAGGAGAAAGCTAAGTCAACACAAATCAGTAGAAAGGAATATCAGGGTGCTGTTAGCAGAAGGGAGCATGGATCCTGGGCAACAAAACAACAACAGACGTCCACTGCCCATTCATTTGCCTATGAAGTTGACAAATCCAAACTGGTCTTAGGATGACTCTTAAATACTTGCCTTTGAATAAAGATACTCTAAAGCCCTTTAAACTACTTAGTTTCCCTGAGTCTTCTTCTTGCAGTCATACTCCAAGTGTTTGTCATTATCATGTCCTCATGGTCTTTAACCCTGAGGGCAGGCATATGCCTTCCTACAAGGACCTACTGATCATGAGTTACATCACAGTAATTGCCATTTTGCAATTATAATTTCTTAAGGTTTTCATTTTGCAGTCCACTTCCATTTTCTGTAACTTCATGCTGTACTTTATTTCTTTTTTTAAAAAAAATTATTTATTATTTATTTTTGGCTGTGTTGGGTCTTTGTTGCTGTGTGCAGGCTTTCTCTAGTTGCGGTGAGTGGGGGCTACTCTTCGTTGTGGTGTGTGGGCTTCTCATTGCGGTGGCTTCTCTTTGTTGCAGAGCATGGGCCCTAGGTGTGTGGGCTTCAGTAGTTGTGGCACACGGGCTTAGTTGCTCCACGGCATGTGGGATCTTCCTGGACCAGGGCTCGAACCTGTGTACCCTGCACTGACAGGCGGATCCTTAACCGCTGTGCCACCAGGGAAGTCCCTGTACTTTATTTCTAATGAAATGGATTACTTAAAAAAACTTCATGTCCCATTTAATATAATGAGGGACACCAAAACTAAAGCATCCATAGCAAGAGTAATTTGTAAAGGATTTCAGGAAAGAAAACCTCCTTTATTTCTTAAACAGAGTAATAGATCTCTCCAAGATACAATGGAGACTGGTCCTACTGATAGTTGGTTATATACCCTGCCATAGTCTCTAAGGCTTGGAATAGATAAGACGTTTGCCACAGTAATATCAAGATCTTGTTCATATTAATGAGGACTAACCAGGGAGCAGGGAATCCAGTTTTACCATTGTTCTCTTGGAACAAGCTAGATTCATTGGGACTTAAACAATGTAGTGTAGGGTGAGGTAGTTAAGACCATAGACTCTGAGACATTTTCCCCAGGATTGAAATTCTACATCTACTACTCACTGCCTGTTTGACCTTAGGTAAGTTACTTGACTTCACTATTCCTTAGTTTCTTCAACTGCAAAGTAGAAATAATAATAGTATTGACCTCACAGAGTTGATGTGATGCTTCTATGAGTTAATATGTATAAAATGTTTAGAATAGTGTGAGAACTATGAAAATAAAGTAAGAGCCATATATAAATGCATAGTAAGAACTTTGTTAGCTATTATTAATTTTTCATGAATATTCATATATAAATATGTAAATAAAGTGAGGGAAGTATTCAGTAGCAAGTTCCTTGAAGAAACAACTGAAGCACAAAACCCACATTTTCTTTTTATGAATCCCACTTAAATTATCCACATCTGAGTAAGAAAGTGGGAATGACATACTAATGGAAAAACAGGCTAACCTAGTTTCACATTTGAGAGGTGGAATAATTTATGGGAAGGCTCTCAAGGCTTCTAAATGCTGCAATCAAATCACTATATGGAGAAAGCTACAAAATCAAATTCCAAACAATGAAAACATTAGTTTCTTAATGGAACAGTTCCAACCATCTGGCATTCATATGTTTGCAGGGAGGCTATTGTGCAGACATAATGACCCAATCCCACCTCTAGGCAAGAAGCTTTCATGAAGGAAGTTTACCCTGGCCATTTGTGGCTGGTTAATATTACCAGAAGAGGTTTTATGGTGTTTTTTGTTTGTTTTTTTGTTTAAGTGTTCCACTGTTAATGTTTCAAATTCAAACTTTTTTTTCAAGAGAACACAGAAAGAAGGAACTTCAAATATATTTGTAGAGTGCAAAAGAGTGGGTAGGAGATTTCAGCATCTCAGAAATAAGCTTTTTCTTGAAGACAATTTTTAAAAAGAGGTGCCCTGCTGCATAGGTTGGATTCAGTCTTGATGATAATCTATTATCTCTTCTAAACAGATTTAAATTAAATGTTAGATAATCTTCTCATCATACTTTAACAACCGATTTTGAATGAAACTTGGAACACAGAAAATAATAACATTTCATTTTTCTTTGAATGAACTGCCAATTTTGTTAGCATATTATCTTTTCTCTCTACTATGGAACTTGACCTACTGTTGAAGGTTCATTCATTCATTTAAGATTAATAATCCAACAAGTATTTACTAAGTCTCTACTAAGTGCTAGGTACTGCATGAGGCATACCTATTCAATAGAGTGTAAAAAGATGAGTTTTTAAGAAATGAAAACAGGTGTGTTATGAAAAGGGCAGCTTGATATAAAATGTTAACAGCATGAGAGATTTTTAAAAAGATAAAAGGAAGAACTGGAAAACAATTTAACATTCAATGTAAATAAAAGCCACATTGGAGTGATTAGAAAGAAAAATATGCTATGGATAATAGAATCAATCATGTGGGTTTCACACTTTATAAGGTCTCCTAGGATGCAGGGCAAAAGATTAAAAAAAGGGCAAAGAGATAAAAATGACAAGAGAGGAACTGAATGGAGAACAGAGAACAAAGAGCCAGTATATTGACGAGGCTGATCCTGAAGGAGACAGAACAAATGAAGCAAAGCCACAATTACATATATAGTAGAAGAAAACTTTCCTGAGCTTATTGTATAAATTTATAAAATGAATTATAAATTTATTATATAAAGACCTATTTCTGTAGATTTGTAGTTTCTAGGTTATTACATAATTTACTTTTTATTTTTTTGAAGAGAATAGAAAACATTCAAAGATACACAAAGACTAAATATATACTACCCATAAAGCCTTGTCGAGAAATGTAAACATTAGTCCAAGTGCCTGAGGTGTATACCAAGTTGAGAACATTTAAAAATTATTATTAAAATTTTTTATTAAAAAGAAAGAATAAAATAAATTCATTAAGCCTTCAGCACCAGAAACTAAGGAGATTTACAAAATAAAGCCAAGGAAGTCAGTAGGAAGGATTTAACTATGAACAAAACAACTAATGAGATACACAGAAGAAAATGAATAGCATTGATAAATCCATCCTAGATCGGTTTCTTTTTTTCATAAAGGTCAAAAAAAAATCCTTAGCAAAGCAAATCATTGAAACAAAGCAAAACAAAACAAAAAACACGTAACCTACAGTACTAGGTTAAACAAAGGGGTGAAGACCATAACAATTCCAGTTCAAGCAATTTGAAAATATCAACAAAAAGACTATTATATGACGATCATTGAAAGATAAATAGAAAGCTAAATAGGATAGAAACTGTGGAAGATACTTGTGCAGGTTGGGTTCTATGTAGATGCCGAGGCTGAGGTAGGAGAACAAAGAAAGGGTTTATCGGGGAGTAACATCTATGAAAAGAAAAGGTGGAGAAGGATAGGACAGGGGGAGCTACCAGACCATGATACAGACCCAATAAAGTCTTCACTAGCCCAATACTGACCTTGGGAGCAAAGATGGTTCATTAGAGAAGTCCCTCATTAGACAGAAATGGCTAGGTCCTTGTACCCCCCCCCCGCCCCCACCGCTCAGTCATTGGCCATGGTTGACCATGAGAAGAGTGTAATCTTGGCTATCACTTTGCTCATTCATTGGCTCAAGGGATGCCCTAAGAAGAATGTGGCGTCACCTTAAATTGCTGAAGCCATGGACCATCTGCTAACCACACCCTTTGCAGCAGGTTTGTGAGTTCTTTCTTGGAATGGATTTGAATGGCACATATCCATGTCTGCTGAGCAGGCTTAGCCTTCCTGCTTGTGGAGATGATCAGGAATTCCACCTCTTCCCTCTCCTTTACCAGTTGGAAGAATTACGGAAGGGGGAGGATCGTGTGCATTCAAGTGCATCTTGGAATATATTACGATACTCAGTGTAATTTATTCTTGCCAAAACCTGTCCTTAATGGGTCAGATGCATGACCTGTTAGTCTAAATTTCTACAAGTCAGTTCAGATCTCTCTCTGGGAAAAAGTCCAGTTATTGTTATTGCTGTTTATCTTTTATCAACTTAAGGTCCCAGAAATGGCTTTTAGATAACTTTTCAGAGATACTTTTTTCTAGATATTTTCTCAGTAATTGGAGATTAATTAACCTCATCAGCAAATTCTGTCCAGGCTCAATTGCTAGACTTCCTTCCTTCTGATCACTGTGCGTCTTCCCAGGGGTTTTAGAGTATCCCGTGTTACTGTCTCAAACCCCCTATAGTCCCTCTGTACTCTGCAAATTAGCAGTGACTTCTGTGAGGTCACCTCTTGTCTGCAGAGCAATCCTCCGAAGGTTGTGGCCATATTTTATATCAAATTCGTTCCTGTTCTAGGGTTTGTGATCTTTGCATGGCACAGATACAAGGTGGCCAGGGGTCCTTAGCAATCATGGATAAGAACTCCATATTTATTGGGTGTTATAGGCTGAATTGTGTCTCCCCCAAACTCTTTTTGAAGAACTTAAACCTCAGCACCTCAGAACGTGACTGTATTTGGAGTCAGGGCCTTTAAAGGGGTGATTGAGGTAAAATGAGGTCATAGGGGTGGACCCTAGTCCAACAGGACTATCCTCATAAGAACAGATTAGGGCACAGACGAACACAGACTGAGGGGAGGCCGAGTAAAGACATCTGGAGAAAACCACCATCTGCAGGACTAGGACAGAAGCCTCAGAAGAAAGAACCCTTGATCTTGGACTTCTAGCCTCTAGATCAGTGGGAAAATGAATTTCTGTTTTTTAAACCTCCCAGTCTGTAGTACTTTGTTATTGGCAGCCCTGCCAAACTAATACAGTGGGTATCAATCTCAGCCAATAAACTTAGATATTCAAGAAGGGTTTTTCTATGTTTCAGATTAAATTCTTTTCTGGATCTCCCATTCCTCATGGTTGGTGGGAAAACATGAGCTCAGTTCTTTTGCAGTTTTCTTCTTTTCTTAGGGAATTATAGTTACACACCCCTGTCTAGGTCAGTTACTCTTCCCGAGTTTTATGTAATGGCAACGTGTTGGAGGGGCTTCTCTAGCATCGGTCTGCAGAGGTTGCCTCTGAGACTTCCTTTGTTCAAGTCCACTGCTGATATGTTACCTGTGAGACATGACCATCTGTGACTAAGCTATGCCATGTTCCATCTACCTAAACACATCTTGCAGTCTTTTCTTCTAAGGCAGCTTGCTTTCTCTCCAGCAGAATTGCTGGGAAGCAGGACAGAGGTGCCCTCTGTTCTTGGGATACACAGTCTTCTCTCTGTTGCTCTCACATTCCAAGTATACTTTTTTTCCTTCAGGTCTATGCATACTGTTTATGCCTGTAAATCCCCTTCTCCTAAGAGCTTAGGTTTTCTATAAAGAGTTTGGCTCTTCTGTTTTCTGTTTTGTCATATACTTTCCAGAGCAATGAGCACAGAACATACGGCTATTCAACAATGAGAGAAGGAAAGTGGAAATACAGGGAGAAGAAAACATGGAAAAAAAAATCTCAAAATATAGTTTGGTCATGTAATTATTATATCCCACTAAAGCCAGAAGACACATACTATTGATTATATAAATATATTTTATGGTTATATAGAATTAGAATCCTAGCCATGGAAAGTCACAGGCTTTTTACATAGGAATAATCTACTGACTTGCTTATTATTAAAAAAACAGTTTTTATTGAAGTTTGGTTGATTTACAATGTTGTGTTAGATTCTGGTGTACAGCAAAGTGATCCAGTTATGCATGTATATATATTCTTTTTCATTATAGGTTGTTATAAGATATTGAATATAGCTCCCTGTGCTATGCAATAGGAACTTGTTGTTTATCCTGACCTGCTTATTATAGTTAATTTTTCTTAGGACATGTGTGGAGTGTATCTTGGTTTTATATAGGAGTACAGTCATTCCCTGCTCTTAAGTGTTGTAGTGTTTAATATGTTCAATCAAAACAGCAGCCCTGAGAGGATGTGATGGCTGAATATTATTCCATAATAGTTTGTCTTAGAAATATCATTGTATGGATAGATCCAGATAATGACACTTGTGTTTTGAAATATACTATTCAGGTGTAATTTACAAATAATAAGTTACACCAATCTTAAATGTTCAGTTCACTGAGTTTGGACACATACATACACCCATGTTACCACAACACAAAGCAAGATATAGGATAGTTCCCTTACCCCAGGAAGTTCCCTTGTGTGCCTTTTCTATCAGTCCCCATTCCCTATGCAATCATTGTTCTAACGTCATAGATAAGTGTTGCCTGTTCTGGAACGTCACAGAAATGAAATCATATAGTATGCACTGCTTTGGATCTAATTCTGTTCAGCATATTTTTGAGGTTCATCCGTACTGCTGTGTATATCAGGAGTTTGTTCCCGGTATTGCTGACCAGTCTTCCATTCACGTCCATTATTGTTTTTTAACCTGTGGAATTTACTCTGCTTCTGGCAAGAGTAAATGTTGTCAGAGAAATGAGGGGGATTGGCAGAGGCATTCAGTTCAATGTGACCAGTAGAGTTTGTACAAAGGTGTAACACGCCCACTTCTGGCGAATGCCCACTCTAGAGGGCAGGTCATCAGAATCTCTACTTTTCTCAGATCAATCCACAATCTAGGCTATAGGGTGTCATTGAACCCCTGAGATTACATTCAAAGTGTGTATGAATATATATATATATATATATATATATATATATACACATTAGTTAAGCCAAGGTAACTGAGAGATTCCCCAAGTTTAGTGGCTCAAAGAACAAAAAATTTCTTTTTCACATAAATGTCCATAGAGATGCTCACGTCAGTAGAGAGGCTCTCCTTCATGTGGACAGGAGCGTCCTTCAAGCGTCAGGAGTCACGGCTGCCTGTCATCTTCCATCCGTGGCTTCCAAGGTTGGTGTGGGTATTGCCATCCCATCAACAGAAGGGACAAAGAACCTGAGGGAGCACACCTGAGAGGAGTTTTTGGTAGTCCCACAATCAGCAGAAGTCACTTATGCTCGAGTTATACTGGAGACACCTCAGTTACGTGGCCTCGATTAATCGCAGGAGAGGCTGGGAAATCTAATCTAGCTGGTGCCCCAAAAGGAGAGAATGGATATTGCAGTTGCTTCTGCTACAGTATGTATATCCTACGTTTACCTGTAAAGCAGTTTCATAGCTTTGATTCAGTTCTGAAGGGGGTCCACATCCAAAAATGTTTCAGAGCCTTCTGTTAAGGGACCACTACCCCACTGCTTCTTCCACCTTGCTCTAGGAGGTATAATAGGCTATCAAGTCAAAACAACAGAAATGACATAAGATACACATGACTTGGGAAAACCCCTGTCCCACTTTTGCCCAGAGTGGCACAGTACTGCACATATTCCTTGGAACACTCATTGCAGGTCTTGAGGCAGACATCACATCAACTACTAGAACTCACAAGAATCCAGCATATTAGACTCGGCCATAGTTTATTTGAAAGAAAAGAGCAGACGCCTTTATGGTTTGTACTTTTTGCACCGTTTGTAAGAAATTCTTCTCTACCCTGAAAAGATGAAGATATTCTAAAAATCTGGAAGTTTTACTTTAGGTCTTCACATCATTGGGAACTTATGTTTGTTTACAGTGTGAGGTAGGTATCCCATGTTGTTTTGGAAATATATTTAGAGAACGCTAAAGAGAACTACAGAGAACATCTTTGATGTACTATTTTACGTGGGCTTATCTCATTTATGTGTGGTTCTGTTTCTGAACCTGCCATTCTCTTTCATGAGATTATTTACCAGTCTCTGCACCAATCCTACATTGTTTCAGTTGGTGAAGCTTTAGAATATTTTGATACCTGGAGTGACAATTTTCCCTCCTTATGCTTCTTCAGAATTGTCTTAGTTATTCTTGGCCTCTTCCACTCCCACATGACTTGTAGAATCACTTTGTTAAGGTCTATGAAAAACCCTGTTACAATTTGGAGTAGATTGCACTCTGTTTATGGAGTCCTCTCGTCCATGAACATGATATTATCTATCCATTTATTGAGGCCTCTTCATGTACTTCAATAAATTTTTATAATTTTCTACATATAGTAAATACAGATACTATACCTTTCTTTTAATTTTTATTCAAGTTATAATAAAAATTTGTTGCTACATAAGTGAGACCTTCAAACATTTATTATTTATAATGGGCTGTGGCTTCATTGTACATTGATCTTTTATTCAACAATGTTGCTAAACTCTCTTCTTTGTTCTAATATTTTATTAGATTTGCTTGAATTTTCTCAGAAGACAATTATATCATCTACAAATCACTTTTTTCTTCTTTTCCACACCTTATATCTTCCAATTTCTGTGTGTGTGTGTGCATGTGTATGTGTTATTATCTTGGCAAGGTGCTTTATTACAATGTGGAATAGAAATGGTAAAGTGATCCTCGTTTTCTTTCTTACTTTAAAAGGAAAATGTTTAATGAATTAACATTAAGAATAATGCCTCTAGAATTAGGTTGTTGGTAGCAACTCTATCATGTTCAGGAAATTCCTCCCTTTTCTAGTTTGTTGAGATTAAGAAAAATGAGTGGCAAATTTCTTTACATTTTCTAATATGAAGCCATTCTTACATTATGGTATCAGCCATATGTGATGTATTTTTGTGATGTATTTGTGCTTGTGATGTATTTTTTAAAAACACATTGCTGAACTTGGTTTGATTATATGTAAGAATAAAATTTTTTATTCCTTTTGAGATTGGTCTAGAATTTTCCTTTCTATTTTTTTTTTGTTTGTTTTTTGTTTTGTTTTTTTGCGGTACGTGGGCCTCTCACTGTTGTGGCCTCTCCCGTTGCGGAGCACAGGCTTCGGACGCGCAGGGTCAGCGGCCATGGCTCACGGGCCCAGCCGCTCCCCGGCATGTGGGATCTTCCCGGACCGGGGCACAAACCCGTGTCCCCTGCATCGGCAGGTGGACTCCCAACCACTGCGCCACCAGGGAAGCCCTTCCTTTCTATTTTAATGTCTGATCTTGGCATCAAGATTTTATTAGCTCATAAAATAATTGGGGTGCTTTCCTTCTTTTTCTCTGAAATCATTTGAATAGAGATTACCTATGAAGATTTGGTAAATCTTTGCCACCAAATTTTTGACCCTTTTTGTAGGTAGATTTAGAAATATGAATTTAATTTATTCAATAGTTACAAATATATTCATGTTTTTAATTTGTTTGACTCAATAACGTTTTGTAATTTGCATCTTATTAGAAAGTATCTATTTCAGCTAAGTTTTAAAAATGTTCACAACATTCTGTTAGTATTAGAAAAAAGTCTCGAAACTATAATTATAATTTCATTCATAGTCTTGTTTCTTTTCTCTCTTTCCTCAGTATCAGTCTTACTAGAAATTTGAAAATTTTATTATTGTTTTATAGAACTTTTTGTTTTGTGACCCTTTCTATGAGTTTTTGGATATTTAGGTCTATTTTTAGCTCTAAAATTATACATATAACACACATATATTTTTCTTCTTCATTTTCTTCCCCCCTCCCCTTCTGTTTTAGATCAAAGGCTTTTTATTTGGGTGAGGGAAACTACAGGAAAAGGATTTGCTCACCCTTGATCTACTTCAGACACTACCCAGATTATTCATGCAGAAATAGCTGATAAGAGAAAGGTGAGCAAATAGTCAGTGTATTTAGGGCTTTCATTTCATTGTAGTCTGGTCCTCATACAGGGCTGCTGCCCACACAATCCCATCTTCTACTCTCTGTTCCTAGAGTCTCTTTATGTCACTTCTACCCTGAAGAGTGTTATTTTATTTTATGCTATTTTAGTTTCACTACATTGGGCTGACCTCATCCACCTCTGCCACTGGCCTTTTAAAATAGACACGTTTCCTAAGGAGAATGATTTCTTTCTAGTCAAGGGGAAAAACAGCAGCGAGGCATAAATACCCCATTTTAACAAGGAAGAAACCTGCCTGAGAGGCACCTGAAAAATTTTCCCAAGCAGGCTGAATTCTCTCAGGGTATTGTTTCACCGGAATACATTCTCTGCATCAGTCTCTACATTAACAGACTGGAGGGAAAGTTTCCAACAGATCTTTTTGCTGATAGGTTTGACTGCTCTCTAGTAGAAAATTTCAAAGGCTTTTTGCCAGACGGAAGGGAATGTGGGAAGGCAGAGGGAACTGGCATGACCAGCAAACCCTTCTGAACAAATAACAGAGCCAAAAGTAGTGACAGCCAATGTTCCAATCCTAAATGCTCTGCAGATTATAGTCCTTGGACCACTAGATAACAGCAATAATCTGACAAAGTCTACAGTTATCAAGATATTAATGTAAACTGTACTTGAAATACTCCTCATTCAAATTCTCTTCATTTTGCTGAAAATATTTTTTCTCACGTTTGACAGCACCAGCTATCTTTGGGCCTCTGGCTCTGGTGAAGTCATTTGAAGAAACAGATCTAGAGAAACATTGCTTGGCAGAGGATAAGAGAGAAAGGTTAGGACAGAAAGCATTAAGATGACTATCCAAGAAATGGAATCAGTTTGATTGGCAAGAGGGCCACAGACAGATAAAAACATTAAAGAAAGTATATCGAGGTATCTTTCTGCATCTCTATTGAAATAACATCACCTACTGTTGGGTTTGAAGAAGCCTGCTCAAAGATATTATCTTACTTTATTAAAGGCAACCTGGAACCTGATAAAATAGACTTTATTAGTATTATTATCCCATTTTACAGATGAGAAAACTGGCTCGTTTGGAACACAATGCTAGTTTTGATGGATTAATCTCTGTGCTGAACTGGATTCTGTATTGGATTTCATTTTCTCTCTCCTTTTACACTGGGCATACAGCCTACAGTTGATTTTGAAGTTATTAAACAAAAACTGGGTGAAGAGCAGTCTCATTCAGACAGGTCCGCATGTGTCAGGGAGACAGGTCTGTCCAGGCTGACCTTGTACTTTGCTCTCCAATTCATTCTAGGCCATGGTAGGACAAATAAAGAGGAAAGAAAGTTTTTTTAAAGCAAATAACTTGGAACTCTTGAATACACGTCACGTCTTGCGTGGACAGAACTCCTCATTTGATGTTAGAAAGGATCACAGAGTAGTTAAGGCAGTTAATATATAGTCAAAGCAGAAGCAACCATATTCCTTAATATGGTAAGAGGTAAAATCAATATCCTGGGAAAACATTCAAGCTGAGTGGTAGGCAAGAAACTCATTTACACTTTATCTTTGATTTATGAGGAAGGGTGAAAGATTGAAATAATTAATTTGTAAATTAATTATTTGATACTATTTATTGCTATAGTTAATATAATAATTTAATTATTTTAAATAAAATTTTAAAATATTCTTTTTACTAGATATAGAAGTTTTGGTATTGAGAAACCCAACAGTAAATACAAAGAGCGTGTAGTAGAAAGAAGACAGGAAAATGAGCTAAGTGATTTTTCTGAGGTGGGTAGAGCTATGGTGCAAAACAAAAGTCCCTTTCAGTATAGTCTTTCTTTTCTTACCAATATATGCTTTTTATTATATTTAGATTATATAGTGGACATTTTCCTATTTGTCCTGGTATCTTTCTTTAGAGTTTAAGATCAGCTCTCATTATTTTTGCGATAAGAGTTTTTATATGCATTTCTGCATGCTGTAAATGAACATATTAGCACCGTGAATGTATTAAAATTTCTATTTTTTCACATTTTAATGGATTATTATAAAATAAATGATAAATTGGTAGGAAAGGAGAGGAAGCAGAGTTCTTTAAGGCTGATTTTTTAACAAAGGGGATTTGCTACATTGTTTGAAAAAGGAAACAGCTTGAGAGTAATGGATGAGCAGTCAGGGTTTAGCTTTGAGCGCCCTGTGAAAACCGCAAGACGAACTCAATCAAGGTTCGAAACAGTCACTTGAGGGCGACGGTCACGTTCTCTTCGAGGCAGACCTCACTGGAAGCTTGAGACGTTTCCATCCCCACCAAGAATTCTTCTCCTCCCCGCCCTGTGCGGTTTCCGGTGACCTCTCATTTCTGCGAAGCCCAAGGTTACCGAGTGACTGCCACCAACGCAGCCCTCCCTCCTGGTTCTGCGTTTCTTTCTTATATGTACTTGTATCAGTCCTGCCAAGTTCCCTGACATACTGCTGTCGTAGACCCCACGTGCCGTTTAGAGTTTGCCCAGTTTTTACTTGTAAGCTGCTACTTTTGTTGTGTCGCGGCTTTAGCGGTGGAGCTAGAGGCAGCGAATTGCCAACACTCCAGGAAGCCAAGGGTGGGAGGTGGGTAGGGGGTGGCGCGGCTGGAGAGCCCCCGGTGGGCCGGGTGTTGTTCCAGAACCTGGGCGAATCTCTGTGCCCGCCACTTTCCCGAGAACCATCCCCAGGCCTTAGTCCTGCGCCGCTCCCAACCACACCTCCAGGTGTGTATTCCCCGCCCTTAATTACTCTTCTAAAATTGATAGTTTGCACTTGCAAAGTTACACTGGGAAAGCGGAAGAGAAATTTATAATCATGGATATGGAGAACTAGGGGAACACAGTCACACTTGCTTTGGTCTGCAGAGCCAGGCAATCGAAAACTCAGAAATGGAAACGTGTGCACCTTTCCGGCAGCAAAATTGACTCTGCGTTCTTTGCAGCCTCGACTTGAAGGCTGCACTGGGAGAAACTCCGTGCCTCCGGGAAAGTTTGGAAACGGAACTACGAGAGAGGCCAGACATCGGGGATTTTGCGGGCCCTGCGATGTCTTCCAGAGATTTTCAAGTGGGGAGAGAAGAGCGACGAAATGAAAATGCAACGTGTAGGAGAGGCCGCCCGAGCCCCGCAAGTTGTCGGTCGCAGAGGTGAGCGCGGGAGCGGGTGGGGATGGAGATCCGGAGCTGGAGGCCGTGGGTCTCCAGACGCGGGTGGGTCCGATCCGGGTGGGGGGCGGTGGGAAGATGATGAATGGGAGGCTTGGGCTACCCTCCGCCCCCGCCGGCGGGGCGGGGAGTCCGGCAACTGGATGGGGGAGGAGGAGCACAGAGGGTAGGGGCTCTGGGGGCGTCGCGCCAGGTAAGGGAATGAGCCAGGGGGAGGGAGTCGGGGGGGTGGGAGTTGCTGACTTGTGCTACGTGGAGCCTGCAGAAAAGAAAGAAGGCGGAGGAAGAAGGGGGCAGGCGTCCGCCCTGCTCCCGCGGCCCTCCCTCGGCGCCCCCCTCCCCCGCCGCCCTGCCAGCGCGCCAAAGCCGGAGCAGTCGGGGCCGAGCGGCGGCTGACGCTCCCGGAGCCGCGACGCCCCTGTCCCCCAGCAGAGCCTGCCGGGATCTCGGGCGGCCTGGGCCGCGGCGCCGCCGAGCCCTCCCCGGCCTCCCGGCCGCGCGCGCGGGACCCCGGCGGGGTGGGCGCAGGGGGCGGCCCCGCTCCGGGCGACGGCCGAGGGGCGGGCGGAGGGCCGGGCTCGGCGGGCCGCGGGGCGGGGGCTGCGGGGATTGACCGCGCAGCCTGAAGCCAGCCCGGGGGCGGCGGGAGCCGGACGCGCGGCGGCGACGGGCGCAGGTAAAGGGACTGGCGCGGCGCGGGGTGGCGCGAGGGGACGGTGCCTTCTGAGCGCGGAGCCAGCTTTCGCCGGGTCCCTTCCGCCGCCAAACGGCGCGCTCTCCTGCGGCAGACGGGCTTTGTGGCTGTGTGTGTGTGTGTGTGTGTGTGTGTGTGTGTGTACGCGCGCGCCTGTGCCGGGTGTGGGTGGGTGTGCGTGCTCGCGGGCCGACCTGCAGGAGGCGAGGCGCTCCTGGCCTCCCCAGCCAACCAGTTGATCGAGCCCCGGGAGGGAAGTGGCCGCAGCCGCCCGGGCCGCCGGCCCTCCCGTCCCCCAACCGGGTCAGCGCTCCCCGGGGCCCACGCTGTGCCCCGTGCCAGCGGCCGGGACCCGCCCAAGTGACACGTAGGTGGTCTCCGGTTACCTGGGTCTGGGTGGGGGCCCGAGCTGGCAGGCGGGAGGCGCTCAACATTACCTCCAAGGCGCGTCCCGGTGGACGTGGACCGCCGGGGGTCCCCGCGACCCGCAGCGCCGACCTTCCGCACCACTTGCTTCTCACCGGCCACGCAGCGGTCTCTCCCCGCCTGAGGACTTTAAACTTAAGTTTCTGTCCGGACGTCTAACAAACACGTTTATCAAGTAACTGGGGAATCTAAGGCAAGGGAGGGACCTGGCTTTGAGTTGGTGGTTTTGAAATAGACGGGCTCGTTGTGTGTGTGTGCGCGCGCGCGTGTGCGCAGGACTAGTTTGTTGTGAATGGATTTACCATTTATTCTTGTTTTTCTTTGCTGCCATTTGGACTTTGATGTGTAAGAATGACGGTATCCAGGACTTGTTGCTGCCTTCAGTCTGGGGCCTGAGATTGCTGCTTTCTGCTGCTACTTCTCTTTTTTTTGTTGTTGAAATCTATGGAGGTTTCTTAAATGTGGGTTTCCAGTGAGCGCTGGCTTGTTAAAGTTTCACTATGAACGCGTTGTCTCCCATTGGAATAGATACATATTTACAAACATGAATCTTGAAAACAGGTGACTGCAGTTATGAGAGCAAAATTCTCTATTCCTTCGGGCTTTAGCAGTCCGTGATTTTCACCTATTTGCATTGAGTGTTTGCCCAGCCTAAACATAACTGTGAAGCAGGAGGTCTGTTATTCAAAGCTTGCAATTCGGGTTAGAGGGAGACCGTGCTGGTTTAAAACTAAGTTCATTTTCCTAAGAAACTATTCCCTTGTCAAATAAGAGTAGTAAGCCCCAAGGAAAAAGGGTGTGTACTGAAATTATGGTTATTTGGACCGAATTAAATTGCATTAACACACACATGCATAATGTCATCCATTTGTTTCTGCCCTTGATTCTCCAATTCTGGGGAGGCCGGAGCATATTTGCCCCAAAAGCAAAATTGTGAATAACGATCAGCATTATTAAGACTGCATTTTTCTTGATACCATTTAATTTGAGGATAAAGAAGCCAAGTAGCCAGAGAAAGAGGTAGTGTGTGGCAGGAAGGCCGGGCTGAGGGGCCAGGCAGGAGGACTGGGTTATCATAATCTGATCCCACAGACACACCACGTCCCCTAGTGGTGCGACTTTAGCCGGTTAGATCAGCTGGTCCTCCTTCTTGGTGTACTCATCTGGAAAATGGAGGGGTTTGATCATCTCTGCTGTTCCTTCCAGCTCCCCCCACATAACTACAAACTGGAGGGTGGTTATCCCATGCTAGAACAGTAGGGAGAGAGTAGAGGGAAGTGTCAACTGTTAGTCTGGGAGGTAAGGGGGAGGGCAGGAAGGCCAAGAGGGTTGAGGAAAAGCAGCAGTGGGAGATGCCTGGAGGGGGAAGAACCTGGAGCTGGGAGTCGGTTCTCCCCTGTTTTTTCTTTCCTCCTGCACAAGGACATCAATAATACCACCCTACCCCACCCCAGTCAGTCTTCCATTACCCATATTATTTAAAGTGGGTGAGCTACTTAACCTTAAAATTGACTTGGAGTCTGTAGTCTGACCTGGCCGACTTCCCATTTGCATCGTTGTCTCTCGAGATGAGCTGCAGCTCAGTGCTGAGGGCACTCAGTGGATCTCAGAAATCTCTGTGAGTGATGGGAAAAGTTACCAGGCATGGGAATGTAAGTGGCAGCCCTTTCAACACCTGAGTTTGAAACGTCTGTTTTTATTTGAAGCTAATCTTTTCCGAAAAGTAATTTGATTTAAAAAAAGATTCTACCACAGACTTCTCAAGGTTTTACTGAATCTGTTCTGACTGTTAGACCTACTGGAAAATTCAAAGCAAGTAAAACTCTCACTTGCTAAGTCTTTTTGATACATAGTGACAGTCAGTCTGAAGTTCATGATTTTTAGGCAGGAGAATCTTATTTCAAATGCTTAGTAAGGAAAGTTGCAACCTGAGTGGAATATACTGTATCATTTTCACTGGGACGCTCAAAGTGTCCAAATAACAAGACCTGAGATTTAGTTTGAGGTCACGATTTTAATATCTGTGCTTGATGTGTGGCCTGTCTCCCTTTTCTTTAATTTTTTTTTTTGGTACCTATATGCATACACACTTGAGGAACATGGTGTATTTTAAAAGTGAAGTGTGATGTAATAAAACTTGGTTTAAAATTTGAAAGCTTGCTCTGGCCTTGCTAACTCAGCATCTTATTTGGTTTCTAATGTTTACATACCACGCTATGTTCCAAATCCCTGTAGTGTTATTTAGCTATCTCATGGAGAGCTATTATGGATGCCTTAGAAAGTTGGGAGAAAAGGAGGAAATTTTAATTGGATAAGCAGTTACTGCATTCCTTCGACGGTGGCAGATACAAGGATGAGAAAAAGGAGGCTCTAGAAAGAGCTGCAGTACAGAGGGAAAAGATGCAGCTAACTTCAATATATAGCAGCTGGGTTGCATAACTAGGCGGCAGCTGTAGAATCTAAGAAACTTGGCATGCCAGGCAATGGAAAATTAAATTCTGTCTCTGGGGAAGACTTCACAAAAGGGACTTGAAGGATGAAAATGATGTGTCTCTTAAAAGATGAATGGTGGGGAGTGAACTATGTAGTTGGAGTCCGGAGGAATGGAGGCTGGAAAGATACAAGGCGATAAATTGTGGGGACCTTGGCTGTTATTTTAAGGAATTGTACTACCTAGGGACAGGGAGGGGGAAGTACGGTTTAACCCCACAACGCAGGAAGGCACTGAGTCACAAATACTGGGCATAGAGGGCTGAAATGATTGAGAGGTGCCTGGGCCCTGATTCCATCACATACCCTCGTAACTCATGCCGAGTGAGTTTCAGGGCGCTGCTGCCAGCTTATCCAGATTATAGAAAGGTTACAGAATAAAGAATATGCAGTTTCTTCTCCCGTATTGCCCCAAATTGATAGTGGCCTTTTGAGAAATATAATTTAGTGAAAATTAATGATGTTATTGTGTTACATCTGGACCTTGCGAGGCCCTTGAAGCATGTGGGTTAAAATTGCTCTCCAGGCTCAGAGCTGACCAAGAAAGCATTTTGTTTTGTTTTTGTTTAGGGAAGGGCCTGCTAGTTAATGCTAATTGAAACGTGAATCTCACGGCAACCGACATTCTTGACTGTGTGTATGTTATACATAGTATTTCACAGTGGTTGAATATTTGCAGCACAGAAGAGAATTATTATTAGTTTAGAAATGGGGTTAACACCCTTGTAAAAGGTAAGGGGGTGATGTTGGGGAGAAGGGAGAAGCACCCTTGGTGTTGCAGTGAGGACTGACACAACCACGAAGATCCTTTAAGTTCAACCTCCACTAGAAGTAGCTTGCCCAGTGCTGTAGATGAATACTTCTCTGAGAACCTCCTTTCTGGTCGACTGCCTCTTTTGTTGTTGTTGTTCTTTCCCCTAACTCTCCAGAGCGAAGGTGTATAGCTCATTATCTCTCAGACAGGAAGAATCTCTGTGGGCTCCATTTGGGAGAGACTTCCAGCAACTCTGGAGGTTTCCTCTCACGCGATACGTCTGTGTCAAAGGTGGGAGTGGGTGGCCTTTCAGCTGCACGTCAAAGGTGCAGCTGATATGAATAAGTCTTCTAACTGCCTTCGAACCTCGAGGTGCTGGGCTAATAAGGAGACAGTTGATGAAAGGAGATTGGGTCAGCTGCTTTTTACTGTCTTCTGAATACAATTTGAGTGAATGATCCTCCCAGCAGTTTGTTTTATCTTCTGCAAGGGAACTTGGGTTTGGCACGTTTAATCAATTAATTAAATTAGTTAAGTTGAAGTGACTCAAAGTTTTTTGGTTTTTTTAGGAGGGGGGAGGGAGAGTGCTGGTTTTGGTGATTTTATTTAAATTCCCTGGCTTTTTTTTTTTTTCAGCAGGTTGGTATGATTTCAAAGTAATGTTGTTGTTACTATTATTGACCTGGGGGTGTGGGGCAAAGAAAATTGTCTCAATCCTTGGATGTTGGCTCCTGTCATCTGATCAGTACTGTAGAAACGTCAACTTTGAAGCTCATGTAACATTCAAATTTCTTTCAGAAATGAGAGGACTGTTTTACTACATGTGTGGATTTAGGCTATAATTTATTTGATTTTTGTGGTACTGTTTTTAAAAAAAAAGTGGTGTAAGGACAGGGCAGACTCTTAACTTTAGTCCAGTGCTAAAACAAATAACGTGTGAGCCTGAATGAGGTAGATCAGGTTGTGTTTGTTTTATTTAATATGGAGATAAAGGAAAGGGATTTCAGAACCAGCCTCTTTCTCTGAAAGAGAGAAAGTTGGACTAATAAAACCTGGTTATGGATCTCTGTGGGGTGGGATTTCCAAGGTTGAAACTGTTGCTAAAGGAACTCTTGTTCATCGTGGCCATTGTGTGTGCCTTGGCTTCTTAAGGTTTAAGATTCACTGTACAGAGAGGGCTACTGTGAACCATTCCTTTTTAGCAAGTTTTCTTTTTTCCCATTTTCGTAAATCTCAGAACAATAGACTGGATTCGATTTCATGTAAGTCTGCTATACTCAACTTTCTTCCTCTATGTTTAAGCGGTTCTTCTTGACCAATCCCCAAGCTGCCTTCATTCTGAAACTTGGCCCTAACAGAAGGATACTCCTGGCTCTTTGGAAGGAGCAATGATTTGGTGGCAGAGGAAACAAGTTCTGTTCTACCCCTAGCAGCACTGAACTGACCGTCTGCTATAACGCAAGCATTGTGCTAGGTGCTAGATGGAGGCAGGGAGGGGGGATGAATAAGGCAGGATTCCTACCCTCCAGCAGGAGCGGAGCTTACAGCATATTAACAGATGATGATCGCAATTCAGTGTAACAGGTGTGATGAGGGAGATAAGCTCAGGGCACTGTGGGAGCACCAAGCAGGGGCACCTGACCCTCAGGGGCATGGGTTGGGGGTGAGGGTGAGGGAAGGCTCCTAGGAGATTAAGATCTGGGAGGGACCTAGGAGATAAAACAAGAAACACAGAAGAGAAAAAGGTAATCAAGATAGAGGGAATCAAGGGGCTTTTAATTTCCAGTGTTGTTATTGCTGAATGAGTCGAAGTTCCATTTTTTTTTTTTTTGCGGTATGCGGGCCTCTCACTGTTGTGGCCTCTCCCGTTGCGGAGCACATGAACCCGTGTCCCCTGCATCGGCAGGCGGACTCTCAACCACTGCGCCACCAGGGAAGCCCAATTCTTTTTATATCTATAAAATAAGAATAGGCACTGATATTATCTAGTTGCTAATTCTAGTTTTCGTTTACTTGTTCCTTAATCTTTAATTTGTTCATTTATTCCAGATGCAGTAGATATTTGTTGCACACCTACTAGGTACTCTGGAACAGGAGGAAACAAGACACAGAAGGTCCCCTCTCTCGAGGAGCTTGCATTCTATCATATTATGTTCATGACTGAAGTTCTTTTGAAACATCTTCAGATATAGAGCATGTTTGTTGAGTTTCAACTTTAGGAATGTTTTCTTCAAACTAGGCCCAGTGTTTTCAGGTCAGTTAGCTTTTCTTAACAAGATGAGAAGAGATGGATCCTGGTATTCTCATTTTCGTTTTATAAACTTGAAACATTTTTGCCCAGATTTACCTCTTAGTTGTCAAGTCTAGAGATAGATGTAACTGTGTCTTATCTGTAGCCCTGGCTTGCTTCCTTCTCATTTCAGATATTCTTACTTTTGACGCAGTTTGTGTTTGAGGTTCTATATTCAGTTGATGACTTGCTTCCTAGAATAATCCAAACCTAGCCTTGGTGGGAAGTCAGACCTAATTTGAGGTCATGCCACAGTGAACTCTGCTTGGTTAATGCATTTTACTTATCCTGTTTAAGTCACTCGGCTATGAACACAGTACAAAGTGTTCTCACCAGAAGATAGCTGCATTCATTTATAGAAAGATGGGGGTTTTGTAATGATTCAAATGATACAGATGTGTCTAAAGTAAATGTAATATCCCTCTGCTCTCTCTAGCTTACCCATCTGATGTAACCAACCCCTCTGTCATGAATTTGTTACGTAGCCTTCCATAATTGTACTTCTGCTTATACAAACCTAATGTTTGTGTTTATATATATTGATGCATGTGGGGTATGTGTCTTTGCGTGCATGTGCTCTCTCTTGCCTCTTTTTGTTTTGGAGAGGCTGTGATTGAGATTGCCACCATGGGCCAGACGTTTGAGGTCCCAGGAGCCTGCATGGCTCTTCCTGAATCGGTGCAGCGTGCTATGAGGAATTCCCTGGCGGTCCAGTGGTTAGGACTCCATGCTTTCATTGCAGGGGGCACGGGTTCAGTCCCTGGTCAGAGAACTAAGATCCCACAAGCCGTGTGGCCCAGCCAAAAAAAAAAAAAAAAAAAACCAAAAACAAACACAAAAAAGGGTTCTTGTCCCAGAGATGGGAAGGTTGGGCTATTATGAATGGGAAAGAAGAAAACGATTTCCAGCTGCGTGACAACCAAGACAACAAATATCATTGCCCCAGAATGTTATTTCCACCAGGACTCTGCTTCATCCGGGTCTCTGGTGAGGGAAGGCGGGGCATTTAGAAGCACGTGGTGGGTATCTGCGAACCTTTCGTTAGGTGCAAAGCAAGGCAGCTGGGGAGCGCCTATCAACTGCTTCTAGAGCAGAGCATATGGGGGGGGTTACTCATTATAGGCAGGTTTTGTTATGGGAGCATTAAACGAGGCCCCCCTAGCAGTCGGCAATCAGCAGGTGATAAGGATGGAGTGTTTTTAACCCAGGGAGCAGCACAGCTGAAACAGAATTGCCTTTTGTTAAGGGGCTGCTTTGCCATATTGGACTATGATTTGTTGGGAGAGGGATTATTGTCATGTTGAGAAAAGGAGGAATTCATTCTGTACGTGGTATTTATTATAATTCCACAGAGAACTGCTTGCTTTACTTTCTGAGTAGACACAGAGACCCAGAGGTTCAAAGGCTAGGGCAGGATGACTTGGCTTTTCCAAATTCAGTAGGATCTGTGCTCTCCTCCCTTTATCTGAGACCCTGTCAGTTCAGTTTCATGCAGCTAAAATCTC
The DNA here is from genome assembly GCF_005190385.1 of Monodon monoceros. Taxonomy (NCBI): domain Eukaryota; kingdom Metazoa; phylum Chordata; class Mammalia; order Artiodactyla; family Monodontidae; genus Monodon; species Monodon monoceros. The sequence continues at coordinate 91,023,607 of NW_021703782.1, read as the reverse complement.
TGCACGCTTATGAGATTCAGTCCCTGTGCTTGGCTGAGGACACTACAGTAAAAAAAAATTTAAAAAGGAAAAACAACCACCAAGAAAGGATGGTTCCCTGCTCTCAACCAGCTTCTAGACATGGAGAGGCATGGATACAAATGCCTGAGATCACGCAGACAGTGATAAATATTGTAAACCGAGGTTTAAACAAAGTGCCATCTGAATATCTGAGGATGGAGAGAGTAACTCTACCTTGGAGTCGAGGAAACATTTGCAGGGGGTTTCTGGCCTCAATGGGCAAGTGGGCTGAGAAGCTCATTCCGTGCAGAGGAGTCATATCGAAGGCCCGGGAGCTGCATGTGAGTGATGGGTTACAATTTGTGGCTGAGTGGTGGTCTGCTTTGGGTCAGTCTTTTTTTTTTTTTTTTTTTTTTTTTTTAATTAGTTAATTAACTTTTGGCTGCGTTGGGTCTGTTGCTGTGCGCGAGCTTTCTCTAGTAGCAGCAAGGAGGGGCTACTTTTCATTGCAGTGCGCAGGCTTCTCATTGCGGTGGCTTCTCTTGTTGCAGAGCACGGGCTCTAGGCGTGTGGGCTTCAGTAGTTGTGGCTCGCGGGCTCTAGAGCACAGGCTCAGTAGTTGTGGCGCATGGGCTTAGTTGCTCCACGGCATGTGGGACCTTCCCGGACCAGGGCTCGTACCCGTGTCCCTTGCATTGGCAGGCGGATTCTTAACCACTGCGCCACCAGGGAAGCCCTTTGGGTCAGCCCTCCCAGCCTCCCAGCCTAGAAGGGTGCAGGGAGCTTCTGGGGACAGAAAAGGGCACGTCGATGCCATTAGCAGAGAGCAGGGGCATGAGGCTATGAGGATTGTGTCAGTGAGGCATGCTGGTTTTAGACATGTCTAAAGCTAAGGAGGCAGAGATTTTCAGCTGGTAGCGGGAAATTTGAGCTTGCAACTTAGCTGAGAAGCTAAAGCGTGGCAGTATTCAGGAGTACTTGTTATATGTCAGAGTAAATACCAGTGAAATTGATGTGATAAGGTGGAGAGAAGTTTTAGAGTGAGAAAAGTGATATATACTCAGTGGGTTTTTAAAAATTATTAAAAAAAATTCCTCCCAGCTTTATTGAAGTGTAATTGACAAAACTAAGATATTTAAAGTGTACAATGTGATGATTTGATATCCGAACACATTGTGAAAGGATCCTCTCCCATTGATATAAGTACTAGGTGTCTTAACAAGGACAGTAAGTCATATTTTGATTCTTCAGGTACTTTTTCTATCCAGCAGGTGCTTAAAATAGTTTTGTAGGTTGTCAAACATTCAGTGAACATCCACTATGGCTTCTCTGATGAGGTGGTCCTGGTATGATACAAAGGAGATGGAGTTTCAGTTTGATGTTCCTTTGAGATGAATAAAAGCTTCCAAAACAATCCGTTCAGGCAAAGGAAAAAAACATCCTGAAAAGAATTGGAAGATTCTTGGTGATTTGGGGCCTGAGTGGAGTTGCAAATATAGTTTTAGTTTACTGCTGTGCTAACAGCATTGAGTGTCATATTACTGTCATCACTGTAGTAAAAGACAAGCTGAAAAACTTCTCAGCCTAAAGCCCAGACTTTGAGAAACCCCAGCAAGTTTGCCATGGGGGTTTATAAACTCTGGTCAAGTAAATTTAAGCTTTAATTGCTTGATGAAGGTTAAAAATAACATACAGTAGAACTTTGCTCTTTACCTGGTTACAAAAAGATCTTTTCCAATTAAAAATGTATTTTCATTTCAGGAAATTATATTGGCATGCCTTCTTGCAGTAAGATAGAGCAAAGATAATCTGTTCTCAGCCTTTTTCTCTCTAAGCCATTATGATTCTTTAAAATTATACTCATTTCCATTTGAAAGTTGTAAAAACAGTACATGCTCGTTTTGGAATTTGGCAAGTCCAGGAGACTCATCCATAGTTCCACTGCTCAGGATAACTTCCTTATTCCAATTTGGGATAACTCTTGCAGTTTTTAAAATATTTGATCTTACTGAATATTTATAGCATTTTGCTTTGTATCATAAGTACACATGGTATTAAAATCTTTTACGTTAATTTTCCATTGACCACATGATAGTCACAGTATTTAATATGTATCATATTTAATCATTTCCTATCTCTGTTTGCTTCTTTATTCTTTTAAGAGTTTTTGCTTCTCTGCCCATCTTTAGGTACTCATGTTCCCAGAGTTCTATCCTTACTTTAAACAAGCACTATGTATGGACTTACCTACAGAGTAGACTGTGGTTTCTAGCCCTTTGCCATCGACTGTACCCTCTTGCTGGAATGCTCTGTTTCCAGGCGTCCATATGGTTGCTTTGTCATCATTTTCACATCTTAACTCAAATGTCACCTCTTAGTGTGGCCTTCTCTACTGATCACTACGTTTAACATTGTATAACCCTTCCCATTTACCGAGCTTGCCTGTTATTTTCTTCTCCATTGCATTTATATTGTTTTTACTTCTTTGACGAGGGAAAGTATTAATTAAAAAAAAATTCCTGTTTTATTTACTGCCGTTTTCCCAGTGTAATACCCTTAGGGTAATACCTTGCACGTAGAACTCAAATATTTTGAATTAAAAATTTGTTTGAACTGAAATTTTCTGAATAAAAGAATCAATATATTTACCATCTCCACATGTTATAGTAAATAAGACACAGTCTCGACTGCATGAGATTTACAATCTAGTGAAGGAGACAGCCTCTGAACAAGTAACTCCAAGTTACTTGGAATTAGGGAGGAAAGCAGGGTCTCCTGGAAGTGTCATGGGGATTGACCTTGTCTGCGAGGGTGAGGAAAGTATCTCTGAGAAAGTGGCATTTATGTGGGGGCTTGAAAGGTGAGTTCAAATAGGTTAGTGAAACTGGGAGGTGAGAATAGAAGAGGAGGGAGACATTGATTAAAGAAAAAGATGGGCTGATTTGATGGGGAAAAAAATCAAGAAAATAGACAAAACTCTGGTTCTCACTTCTTGAGTTGATATTAGGTCATTTGTTTTCAATGAAGGAGTAGACATGGATCAACTTTGTTGTCATCTTTGACGTACATGACTTCATTTTCAATGATTTTGAAATAATGAGCAGTATTTTATTTTAAATTTTGAGTCAGTCACTATTGAGGGAGGAGGAATTTTCATATAAAAGTCTGAAGGTGGCAGTTAAAAAAATGAAGATAGCTTAACTTCTATGTTTTGTGCTAATATAATCACTAAAAATTTAAAACAGTACAGGGAAAGTAAATATTTTTGTTAATACCTGACTTTATTGGGAATGCAGCTAGCGGCTCAGTATGACTTGGCTGAATATTGCTTTATTGTTTACATAGAAACTTTTGCATAAATTATCGGTTTTATTTATCATGGTAATTAAGTGAGGTTTGTACAATTTTTACTTATTGTCTGTTAGGGATTTCTGTGTCCTGAGGATTGAAAAGAGCATGGTTTCTACAGGTGACAAGTGCAGATATGTTTATTAACTCAGCCACTATAGTAATATTATTCATATCCTCTATGTCCTGATTCTGTACTTGAGCTGTCACAGACTGATAATAATGGTCCTTTAGTCTCTTTCTACAGATGGGCTTTTGTCAGTTTCTTTATAGCAATTTCTGTGTGTTACCATAATATTAAATGCATAAAGATTACTGTTAGGCCTTTATTTTGTTTATCAATATAAAATAACCCTTTATGCGTTTGGCACTGCATGCTGCTATTTTCCTGATATTAATCCCAGTGTTTTCTTCTTTTCTTTGTCTGAAATAATTTCACTCATCCTTTTGATTTTAAACTTTTGGTGTCTGTCATTTTGTTTCATATATTTTTGCTTATAAGCAACATTTAATTGGATTTTAACATACCTCTCAAAGGGAAACTAATTCCTTTAATATTTATTGTTATGGCCAATATGTTTGACCTTAATTCTTTAAGTTTTTTTTCTGAGAGGTACTGTGAAAAGCACTGGTTTACTTCTTCCCACCAGTATCTAGCTGCGTGGCCTCAGATAAATTACATAATGTCTCTAGGACTACAGTTTTTATTTGTAAAGGAACATGCATACATAGATTTTCAATCAATCCTTTAAAAGTGCCTCGTACACTGAACAAATTAGCTGACATTATTATTTTCATTGTTGATGGATTGAGTCATATGAAATTGTTATTTGATTGCTTTTGACCTATAAAAATAGCAGTTTCCTACGGTTCAATCTAATATACTTTCTGGACTTTATTTTCTGTCTTTTTCTATGTATCATTTGTTTCATATACATAAACTATTTTTAAATGGCCAAATCTAGTTTCCACTTTACTAGTGATTATCTTTGTTTTCCAAATACATTCATGATTCTGTGTTTCTCTGGTTCCCAAAGTCAAAGAACTGAATGACTTTTGATCCCACTCCTCTGCACAGCAGAGAATTTAGAATGCCTTTATTTTTTTTGCCTTCTTGCCGCTTCTCAATTTCCATCATATTTATATATATACACTGTATATATATTTCAGCGTATAGCTTAAATTTTAAGTGTAGACTTTAGACTTTTGTATTCTAGTTTGTAATAAAATCTGCAGCAGTATTTTGTGTGTGTCTCTAGTTAGTTTTGACCCTCATTTGCACTTGGGGTCCCCTTGCTTATGCTAGTTTGAAAGGTGCCTCCCATGTAGTTGGGGTATGTCCTCATCTTTATCGGGCCAGTTGTATCTTCTGCGTTCCTGAGTTCGACTCAGAATTTTTTCTGCATTCATCAGAGCATCTGACCTGTTGAATTTCTAAAGGTGCAGTGTGAGTCTTTCAGATTCATGTGGTTCAAGAATTTTCTTTTTACCTATCCTTCACAGAGTTAGTGGAAATAATGCCGAGATTTTGGCTTTGCCCTGCCTCTTTCTAGTACTGCTGCCAGTTTTGCCATTTTCTGCACATTTTTGAGCAGTTTGGTGGGAAGTGGGGAGGAGTTGTATTGGGACATTCAGTTCAGTGGCTTTCCAACTTTTTGGACCATGACCCATAGTTAGAAAGGGTCATATATATATGAAGAAAATGACAGTTTCATGCAGCTTACTACATATAATAAGCATGATCCCTCCGCATTTCTGTTATAATCTGTTCGTTTTCATTTAAAAGAAGTGTTGGTCATAATTTAGAAGTTTTGAAAACACTGATTTGGCTGTGAAGGGTGGTTTGAAAAACACTGATCTAGTTTGTTGCTGTTCTATGTGGAATTAGGGTTATTCATTATTCTACAGGTCTTTATTATATACACAGTACCAGTTCTTATGCTAATAGTTGGACTAGAGTGGGGAATAAAGCAGTGATCATCACTGGGGGCATGAAACAGAGTCCAGTGAGAAGGAGGATATTGACCAAATGAGCACCCAAATATATATGGACAAACGTGATGAGTGTTACGAGGGAAAAGCACAGGGAGTTTCAGAAGAAATTAAATGGGGAACCTTATCTGACTTTGGGGTGATTCAGGATTTCCCTCAGGAAGTGACATTTGATTAGATCTGCAGAATGAGAAGGGGTTAACTCAGTGAAGGGTCGTGTGCGGGATTGTAGAGTCATGGAAGAACTGAGTAATGTAAGCAAAATAAAGTACTGGAAGTGAACGACAGATGGAAGGCAGACCTTTTTGTTTGATGAGTTGGCATTTTTGTGACACTTAGTGGGCCTTCCTGTTTGTGGCTTTCTTTTTTAAAGTCAAAGAGGAATAGAAAGAATATTTTGGGGGAGGTGGGTGCCAGTGTGTTTGAAGCAGTTTTGTATTATAGCAGTTTTGTGTATTGGTAAATAATAATAGCATTTGTTGCAGGTATGCTCTACACTAGAAACTGTACAAAGCTCTGTGTGGATGTAGAGAAGTAGTTTTGGTTGGATTAAAAAAAAATCCTACGTAGTGTAATTACCAATCTAGTAACTATACATAATTTGTGAGAAAGTAGAGCACTGAAGTTAAGTTTTAGTAAGTGGAGATCTGATGACTGAATGAACATTTCATAGCTTCTTAGTGATTTTTTAAATAATGGTTTGGAATTATTGCTGTGTTAGGATTTTTATTTTTTATTTCCTTATTTTGTCATGACAGGGCTTTAGGGTTCATTCCCCTGCCCCCTTTTTAAAGCTGGGTGAAGAGTTCTAAAATATTTTAAATTGGATATCCATAAATTAAGTGGACCGATTGAGACTAAGTAAGACAGGCGACCATAATTCAAGTACCAGTTTCCCCACCGCTGTCCATGGGGCCTTTGACAGGACCCACCCTTTCCAGGCCTCAAGGTCCTTGTCTTGAAATAGAAGATTCAGAATAATGTGCACAAATCATTCTCTCCATCGTGTTATGCAGTGACTTCATGCTTTTTATTTTCAACTTTGCTCTGGCTGTTTCACCTTCAAAGAATTGACGTTCTTGTGCCACTGAGTTAATTTAGTCTGACAAGCTCAAGCTAAACATGGGAGAACTCCAAGTATTTGCATCCTTACTTGTATCGTAAAGGGAGGCTCAGGTGGTACAAACATCTTGACATTGGACACCAGCACTGATACTTCTGGAAACATGAAGAGTGGGCAAAGATGAAGACTTTCCTGAGCAAATTCTTGAGACTTTAACATCATAGTTTGTAGTTTGCCCACACTTGAAATTACATTGGTTTTTAACCTTTCAGATTCAGTGAGGGTGGAAAAAAATCATTATCTTAGGTTTATATGCTGGATGCTTGCTTTAGGGGAAATGTGTAGTATCTAAATTGTTATACATAATCCACATTTTATAAAAACCCATTGAACAGTAGTGATGTTATATCAAAGAAATTTAAAGGGCTAAGGAATCCCATGGAAGGCTAATTCAGTTATAATGACTATTCCAAGTTTAAGGAATATTGGACAAGGATTGGGTTTTCTGTGAAAGGGAATGAAAAGTACTTGGCAACTCAGCTTTTCTTACCAGTGTGTTAAATCAGTTGATTAAAATACATTAGTTTTGGTAATTTCAAAATAATTTTCAGTCTCCCAATTTCACTTGCAAGTACTTTATTTCACTTGTTCTTACTTTTGAGGAAAATGTATTTGAGGAAACAAAAGATAAGATTCATGCTTTTTCTTTTTGAGCACTACCTAATTCCTCATTCATAATAAATATTTATTCAGGAAGCCCAAGTAACTGTGGGTATTTTACTTAGTGTGTTTTGGTATTGCTTCATCAGCTCATATGCCTTTATTTGCTGTTGACTATCTTCTCCTTAAGCTGATACTATGTGGAAACCTGGCCAGGACCTCAGGCTCCCTGTCTGGGACAAGGCAGAGGCAGGTCACACAGGCGGTGTTTGGGATCAGGTTGGGCATAGGTCCAGGCACGTAATAGGTATGGATGTTGCTCAAGGCTGGTTCTAAGAAGTAGGTTGGATCAGAAGGGGTTCGAGTCATGGGGTTAGGTTAGGTTCAAGGCTGACAGAGTCAGGAAGATGCACAGAGTGTTCTCATGCACCACCTAGTATTTTTTTTTCTTTTTTGCGGTACGCGGGCCTCTCTCTGTTGTGGCCTCTCCCGTTGCGGAGCACAGGCTCCGGACGCGCAGGCTCAGCGGCCGTGGCTCACGGGCCCAGCCGCTCCACGGCATGCGGGATCTTCCCGGACCGGGGCAGGACCCGTGTCCCCTGCATCGGCAGGCAGACTCTCAACCACTGCGCTACCAGGGAAGCCCTGGGCTTATTTTAATACAGGAAGGATGCACAGAATTTCTTACCTACCCAAACCCCTTTCTTTTTCTGTTTTCATCACATTTTGATGGTGGAATAACTCAGCTGGTAGAAGAATTTTCAGCAAACACATGTTAAAGTATTTAACTGTCGAACTCATCTAAAAATATTTGTTTTTATGTAAAACTCTGTTTAGAGTATTCTTAAAAAAGTTTTGAAAATTATTTTTGAAACCACATTATGGCAATATTTAAATAAATCAAACCTGTTCATATTTGCAGTTCCCCAATGTAATATATTTTTCATTTAATCATGTTAGTTTTATGGTCGATTCCCATTATGGTCTATTTTATGATGTAATTCTACCTAGAGGTAACAAATGTGTTTTTGTTTCTACTGACCAATTTCTACCTATTGTTATATGTGACAATATAGTCTGAATCATTATATTTTTAATAGCTTAATAGTAATCCATTAAGTTGTTAAACTATTTTTCATTCAACTCGTGCCCTAGTTTTGGACATTTAGTTTTATCTCTCATTTGTTTGCTATTTTATTTTATTTTATTTTTTGCTATTTTAAAAACGCACTGCACCCAACGACTGTCTATGCAATTTTCTGAGACTAACAGTGATATCACTAACTTGAGAGTAGTATCATTTGGTTTCCAAGTAGGTTTAGAAAGGTTATTAAGAAAAACTTTTTAAATTACAAAGGTAGTATGCGTTCATTGTAGAAGACAAAAGAAAATATAAAGGAGAAAAAAAGTTGTTATAATCCCCGCCCAGAGATAGCCAGTATCAACTTTATGGGATCTTTCCTTCTGATATTTCCTCTGCACGTTTTACTAGTTGGTTGAAATCCTGCTGAGTACCATGAGTATACTGTCTTTTGTCTTAATAGTATATCATAATTAGAGGTGACCTTAATTCCATTCAGAAGCTCTGCTTCACTGCAGTGAACACCTTTTTCTGTGTTTTGGATGATTCGTTTAGGGTAGATTCCCAGTTACAGAATGTACTGCCTCAAAAGGTAGGGATGATTTTTTGACTAGTGGTGAAAAATGATTAAATCAATTTCCAAAACAATGATAACACGTTATACTCCTACCAACCAAGTTTGAGAAAAATTTAAAGATAGAAATTTGCATGAATGACATGTAGGTTTGTAGAACTTGGAAAATGAGTAGAGCAATGGGAAACTTTGATAATAATTGGTCTTGGATGACACTGAGTGCAACTGACCAGACCTTACTGGTGGATGTACTTCTTTCCACTGCGGTGATATCCTTCATTCCTTTACAGTTCCGTGTTCTAACGAACAGCATCTTGCAGCTTTCTTTGGTCCTGTACCCTTTGAGTGGACAGATTTTAATGTGCCATAAAATATTTTGGTTTTAACTGCATTCACTCTCTTGACTGATTGTGGAAAATTCCTGGTTAATATGCTTCTGCGAAAGAACTGGTCAACTACTAGAAAATGGAACAATTACTCGAAAAATGGATAGCAAAGGATTAAAAGCTAAATAGTATTTATACCTGTACTTGTTTGGTGTATATTACTCATATTAGTCCCCATAAGTTTTATTTTCCTCCAGATGCCAGTTGGTCTTGAGGCCAGGGACTACTTTTGCTCTTTTGGGGAAATTAAGTGAGCTTCCTTAGGAGATAGTTAATTTAGCATTTCATCCATAACTAGAAGGAATCGCATGTAATACAGTTCAATTTGATATTCAATTAATGGTCACTTATTAGCCTTCACAGATACAAAGATGAGTAAGATGGAGGCCTTGTCTTCAAAAAACTCACAAACGGGAGAGGTGGGAACTAAATGAAAATACTGTGTGGTGAATGAAGCGCTAGAAGTTAGTTACTTGAATATTTCCCTACTGAAGGTAAAGAAACTTAGTAAGCACAGGAAGGAAATGCAGGAAGAGAAAGTGAGAGTGTGAGTTTCGGGAGCGACCAAGGCAGAGGGTCCCCCTCAGGGTCCTATCCATGTATTAGGAAAAGGCCACACATTTCACTGTCCTTGCTAGTAGGTGACACGAGGAGGGGACACAAACAACTGTATGATCCAGAAAGCCTGCAAGTATAAGGGCTAAACAAAGGGCACAACTCTTCATGGTGCTGGGAGGAGAGAGGATTTTATGAATGGTTCTTTAAACATTCAGTATGTTAATGTAATGAACAATGTCTCCAAACACAATCTTTACAATGAATATAACCGTGGGGTTAGAAAGACAACAACAACGTTGCCCAGTAGGGGTCAATGGCATAATGCCAGAGTTTGTCTCAGAAAAGCAATTCTATGGGAGCTAAAGCAAGACAGTTCAGACAAGTAGCTCTTGGCTGATGTAGCTCTGTACAAGGATAGACATTTCACATTCCTCATGGAATAATGGGCTAGATGCCTTTCAGGATATTGCCTGTGAATGTTATTCCTTCAGAAATAATATTTTTGGTAAGTATTGAGTAGCAGTGAGTTCGAGGTTATACAGCTCGACACTGCGTCTTTTCCTTGTACTCAGGTAAGTGGGGAGCTGTGTGCTTTAAGTGTCACCCCTGCTGGGCAGCAGGAACGAGGATCGGAACGCGACCACATGCTATGGGAATACCTACAGGCATGTTCTGTAGTCTTTTCAGTTCAAGGAGTAGAAGGAATAGAAATGACGGCCCTGACGTTTTATGCCTTTGGCTGGAGTTTGCAAAGCTGGCAGTCTGTGTGCTACATGAATTTGGCCCCATATGCATTTGCTTTGTTCAGTATGAGGTTTTAAAAGGTGACATAGCCAGGCAGGCATGATGACTGGTCCTAATCATGCAGAGTTGAGATCTGTTTTCGCTAGATACTTCATTTATTTATGATACCTGGTTGGTCCCTGGAGATGTTTGTATTCGTGACACCTGCCAAAGTACGATCACAGCATAATGTGAAGTATGTGTAACTTTCCGAGGCAGCCTAGAGCAGGTAGCGATTACTCTGGGTGGGGAGGAGGGTCATAAGAGGTTTTGTTGAGAGGTGGTTCTGAGGCTGGGACTGGAAGGATGAAGTAGGTGTTTGCCAGGCACAGACTTTGGACAAGGGAAGGTGTTCCAGGAAGAGCCAAGCGCGTGTGTAAAGACACTTGTGTGGATCAGTATTATGTGTTAGGGCAGTTTCGAGCAGGTCCAAAGTGCTGATGGTTCATGAGGATGGGAGGTTATGGCTGAAGTGGGAAGTAGCTGGAGGACTCAGTAGGCTGCGCTCAAGGATCTTGGACTTGAGGCAATGGGAAAACATGGAAGGGTTTAAAACTGACCATTGGCATGCTAGATATCTGTTCCAGGAAGATTAGTCTCCACACAGCTAAGGGAAATGGTGGTGGGGGGAAGGGACTTGGAATATCCTAGGGGAGATGATTAGGACCTGAATTAAGGCAGTGATAGTGGGTTTGGAGGGAAGGAGTCAGATGTGAAAGATGTTCGGGAGGAAGAATTGACACAATTTAGTGAATGGGTAGATATGGTAGGCGAGGGAGAGTGGGGAGCAGTGGTGAATGAATGGTGATTCCATTGACTAAGATGGAGAAGTAGGAGAGAGCAAGGAGGGCATGGGAAGTCTATGCGTTTGCTAGGGCTGCCATGACAAAGTACCACAAACTGGGTAGCTTAAACAATGGAACATTTTCTCATAACTGGAGGCTAGAAGCCCAGGATCAAGGTGTTGGCGGGGTTGGTTTTGTTGTTGTTGTTGTTTTGTTTTGTTTTGTTTTGTTTGCGGTACACGGGCCTCTCACTGCTGTGGCCTCTCCCGTTGTGGAGCACAGGCTCCGGACGCGCAGGCTCAGCGGCCATGGCTCACGGGCCCAGCCGCTCCGCGGCATGTGGGATCCTCCCAGACCGGGACACGAACCCGTGTCCCCTGCATCGGCGGCGGACTCTCAACCACTGCGCCACCAGGGAAGCCCAGGGTTGGTTTTTTTTTGAGGCATCTCTTGGCTTGTAGATGGCCCCCTCCCTGTGTATCTTCATATGATCTTTCCTCTGTGTGCATACGTCTGTATCCCAATTTCCTCTTCTTCTAAGGACACCAGCCATATTGGATTAGAGTCCACCCTAAAGACCTCATTTTAACTTGATTACCTCATTAAAAACCCTATATCCAAATAAGGTCAGATTTTGAGGTACTAGGTGTTAGGACGTCGCCATATGAATCTTTGAGGACACAGTTCAGCCCCTGACAGGAAGGATGAGGAGTGTAGTTGGTACATGTTGAGTTTGAGATGCCTGTGGATGTGCAGTGGTGGTTCTGGAATGCGTTGAGAGATGTGAGAACACAGCTCAGGAAAGTGCTCCAGATTTGGTAGTTGAAACCATGGGAGTAGACAGTGATCTTGGACCATGGTACCCAACCTTGTCTTATCGTAAGAATCACCTTGTTGGGGGAGCTTTTAAAATAAATCACATGCAGGGGTTCCGCTTGAGACCCTCTGACCCCATCTTTGGGACAGACACTGGGGCAGCCACCTCGTGATTCTAATGTGCATCCAAGTTTGAGAGGAGTGTCTAGGGCATGGGATGGGTGAGCCAGAGAAGATGTATGAAAGAATGGCCCAGATCACTCAAGTGATGGCTGGAAGGGGAGAGCAGGAGGGGAAGGGCAGAATTTCAAGAGGCTTCTTGCCTGATGTCCACTGATTTCTCCATGATGGTTGTGAATGTTATGGAGCTTATTTGAGAGGATTAAAGGCTTAGAAGAGCTACCAGGAGAAATGGAAGACAGCAAAGAGCAATGACACCATTAATGGCTGCTGTCATGAGCTCTGCTGAGATGAGAAGAAATGATGAGCAGTGACATCTTCATCTTATCCATACATTTGCTCCATGGGGCCTCTGGAGGCTGTGAGTGGGGGCAGAACGAATCAGAATTGAGGTGTTAAAAGGCAGAAAGGAGTGTGTGAGGTAGCAGGCTGGTGGGGGGGTGGCCTGTGACATTTAGGCTGGATATTGTGAGAGCTGATGAAAATGGGGAAAATGGAGGGGGCAGGAAGCTGAATATTTTGACATCCAAGGGCAGATAGAGCGTATGTGAGTGATAACAGCTGTACGGATGTACAGTTCCAGTTAGAAAGGGGATTTTGAAGTGCCATGGGGCAGTTCTGGGTAATGAGGGGCTAAGCAGAGAGGTCAGATTTGGGGGTATGTTGAAATTACTCTTGCTAATGACTTGCTTGATGACTGAGTTGTTTGAAGGAGGGAATGGAGGGTAGGAGGGATTTACTAAATAACCTTTAAGGTCCTTCCAGCCCTATGATTTAACAAAATGTCATTTTTTTTGAGCCACTGCTATCCTTTTTTTTCCTCCCTTTTGTTGTTTTGGAATCTGAATACAGCAATCTGGAAAGTAACCATTTAACACTTCTATTTTTATTGATCCCCTTGTAACTGTAAATGTTTGACAGGTTATGGCCTCTTTACATGCCGTTGGAATCTATTAGGGCACGTTTCGTAGGGTTCATACAGGGTGAAGTAGTACATTGGTCAGAAATGTCTCCACCAAACAGCTGGCTTCTGAGGCCCGTAAGGAGCAATTATGACAGGAAGGAGAGGCGTTACTGAAGTTCTTTTTAAAGGTAACGTTAGTTGGATTCACCTTTTACCACACGGCAAAGGTCATTGTTACTACATTTACCATTTCGGGTTAGGAGTTTAACCTCTTTATTGTGGATTTGTTGGTCCTGGCATTTTAGTTTTGCGGTAGGGTGTTTTGTCTGCAGTTTGCATCTGTATTTGGAATGAGAACGAAGTATCATTTTTAAAGCTAGGACCCAAAACAATGGAAAGAACTGTGAGGGCACATTCTGTGTTCAGTGGTAGAATTTCTTGTGGTTGTTGGAGGAGATAAATTTGACCCTCATTCTAGCATATAAAGATGACTCTTGAGTTCTTGTTGCAGCAAATGCAGACATCAACTACTGGGATTTTGAGTTTGCTTATTTGGGGAAAAGCATTTTCTAAATCACATCAAGCTTATTATTAATACAAGAAAGGTTGAAAATTGTAAGAGTGAAACTTCAGAGCGTTCACAAAGCTACGGGCTGAAATCCAACTGGTGTGTCTTGTATGGTCACAGAAATCCCCCTCCTCTGTTGCTTGGGGTTTTACTTTTCTTCTCCTCTCATTCCTTGCTTTCCTTTTCTTCTTTCTTCTGGCAAGTCCTCCACATTGAGCAGTTTCTCAGCTTTTTACCACCCACCTCCAAGGATCAAGTGTCAGTGAATAATTTCTTTAGGATATTTATTTCCCTAAATTCAGCCCCATCTCATACGCTGCCCTTCCCTCATTCTCCTACTACATCCCAGATACTGTTCTCCCTGTAGGGACAAGTTTGGACTGGAACTAAAAGAAGGGATTACCAGTACTGGCTTCTAATACCAGTTTAACCATCAGTTGTAACCAGCCCAGATTGTACTGGTCACTTGGATTCTGCCTTTGTGGACCTACAGGAGATAGAGGCGGAGGGAGAATGAGAGGATGAGAGAGAATGGATGGGTTTGTGTGTGGTTAAGCGGTAATCATTTAGCAACCGTGAAGGTAGGGCATGGGTTCTTGCCTTTTACTTTGCGTCAGAATCAACAGAGAGTATGTTTAAAATGCGAAGTCCTGGACCCTCTCACAGAGATTCTGATTCAGGCAATCTGGGAAGGGTTCAGGACTGCATTTTAAACAAACTCTACTGATAGACCACATTTTCTTTTTTTTTTTAAACATCTTTATTGGAGTATAATTGCTTTACAATGGTGTGTTAGTTTCTGCTTTATAACAAAGTGAATCAGCTATACATATACATATATCCCCATATCCCCTTCCTCTTGCGACTCCCTCCCATCCTCCCTATCCCACCCCTCTAGGTGGTCACAAACCACCGAGCTGATCTCCCTGTGCTATGCGGCTGCTTCCCACTAGCTATCTGTTTTACATTTGGTAGTGTATATATGTCCATGCCACTCTCTCACTTCATCCCAGCTTACCCTTCCCCCTCCCCGTGTCCTCAAGTCCATTCTCTACGTCTGCGTCTTTATTCCTGTCCTGCCCCTAGGTTCTTCATAGCCATTTTTTTTTTTTAGATTCCATATATATGTGTTAGCATGCTGTATTTGTTTTTCTCTTTCTGACTTACTTCACTCTGTATAACAGACTCTAGGTCCATCCACCTCACTACAGATAACTCAATTTCGTTTCTTTTTATGGCTGAGTAATATTCCATTGTATATATGTGCCACATCTTCTTTATCCATTCGTCTGTCGCTGGACACTTAGGTTGCTTCCATGACCTGGCTATTGTAAATAGAGCTGCAATGAACATTGTGGTACATGACTCTTTTTTTTTTTTTTTAACATTTTTATTGGAGTATAATTGCTTTACAATGGTGTGTTAGTTTCTGCTTTATAACAAAGTGAATCAGTTATACATATACATATATCCCCATATCTCTTCTCTCTTGCGTCTCCCTCCCTCCCACCCTCCCTATCCCACCCCTCTAGCTGGTTACACAGCACCGAGCTGATCTCCCTGTGCTATGCGACTGCTTCCCACTAGCTATCTATTTTATATTTGGTAGTGTATATATGTCCATATATACACTACCACTCTCTCACTTTGTCCCAGCTTACCCTTCCCCCTTCCCGTGTCCTCAAGTCCATTCTCTAGTAGGTCTGCGTCTCTATTCCTGCATGACTCTTCTTGAATTATGGTTTTCTCAGGGTATATGCCCAGAAGTGGGATTGCTGGGTCGTATGCTAGTTCTATTTTTAGTTTTTTAAGGAACGTCCGTACTGTTCTACATAGTGGCTGTATCAGATTACATTCCCACCAACAGTGCACGAGGGTTCCCTTTCTCCACACCCTCTCCAGAATTTATTGTTTGTAGATTTTTTGATGATGGCCATTCTGACTGGTGTGAGGTGATACCTCATTGTAGTTTTGATTTGCATTTCTCTAATGATTAGTGATGTTGAGCATCCTTTCATGTGTTTGTTGGCAATCTGTATATCTTCTTTGGAGAAATGTCTATTTAGGTCTTCTGCCCATTTTTGGATTGGGTTGTTTGTTTTTTTAATATTGAGCGGCATGAGCTGCTTGTAAATTTTGGAGATTAATCCTTTGTCAGTTGCTTCATTAGCAAATATTTTCTCCCCCACATTTTCTTTGAGAAACTTTTAGGGACTTTAATTTTTATAATTCTCAGTTTCACAGTAATAGCATATTTCAAGGCTGGACCCATTTGAAATGGCTGTTATCTCAAACTATAGACTTTATTTCATGATAGTGTGTTCTTTAAATACCTTATATCTGAAAATTAAAATGAAAGCAAGTGAGATGTAGGTTTCACTGTGTTCTGGATTGGTCAGAAGCACCCAGCAAGGGTACTGTATTGTGTTTTAGGTTGTAAAAGGGGTTGTAAAGGATCTATGAGATAGGAATTTTGAGAAAGGAAAGGAATAAATGGGTGACTCGACCTCTACCTTTGTCTGCCTGATCCACCTTCAGGTGTTGGAAGGATGAGATTCAGTTTGATTACAGAAGAGCAGCTGAGCCCCCTGGATGGGCTTTTCAGCCGGGATGATGTGAACTATATTTAAGAGAATTTCTAGCGAGCAACCTGCCCAAGGACTTCATGGCTGGCCTTGGAAGGGAGTGAGCTTCCTGTCATTGGAAGTGTTCCAGCAGATAATGGAGAATGTAGACGAGATGAAAGCATTGGGGAAGAGGAAGAACTAGATGACCTCAGCAGTTTCCTTCCAATTGTGAGATACTACTTATTTCATGAACAGCACACTTAAAAGTTTTAGGATTCTATACAAGAATCCAAGGTGAAAATAAGACTAGGTAAACTATAGTTGGTCAATGGATTACACACCACACTCCCCCCCCCCCTCCCCCCCCCCCCCCCCCCCTCTCTCTCTCTCTCTCTTTTTCTCTCAGGCTCACAAATGATAAATGCCAGGCTGGTTTTGGGTTGCCTTTGAAGTTTATTATTTGCAGGTGTAGAAGCTCTTAGTTTTAGCTTGTAATGTTTCGAGACATGAAGGGCTCTCTTGAACTGTCTTTGATGATTTGATGTTTATACATCGGTTCTGCTGTGAATTTGGAAGGCACTGCAGAATCACTCTTTTAAAGATCAGACGATGGCTGGATAGAATAAATTAAAAGTTTTTTCCTGATATTTTGTAGGTTCTTGTTCTTTGCCTAGGGATCTGCCTTTGGAGATCTGCTTATGGAAACGGAGTCATGGCAATTTATGTGAACTGATGAGCCAATGTGAGGTTTTCCTATCATTAGCTAGTAACATATATTTAAAGTCACATAAAAGTATGCTGCCTATGGTCTGAATTTTTATTCCTGAATAAATTAGAGATTGAAATCTATGGTTTCTAGTTCAAGGATATTGTACATAAACACACAAATCATGTATCTGATGTGGATTTTGATGTCATGAAAGAGAAGTGGCAGCAGCCAGACATTATTAGCTTTTCCCC
The DNA here is from genome assembly GCF_005190385.1 of Monodon monoceros. NCBI lineage: Eukaryota > Metazoa > Chordata > Mammalia > Artiodactyla > Monodontidae > Monodon > Monodon monoceros. Next base: position 91,006,382 of record NW_021703782.1, on the reverse strand, counting down.
CTTTTTCTTCATTGCATCGGTCTTCTGCTGTTATGTTGAAAGGCCGTAGTAAATGTGGACTTTCTTTCTCTAAATGCCAATAATTATAAATTTTGAAGTGTTTTTTAGGTAGGTGGTTTTAGCCCCTACCTATCTTTTTTCCTGGTTCTCTTGCTTTCACTGCTCTTGTTCCCAAGACTCAAAATTGAGGCCAGATGTGTGTCAACATTGAGAAACCCTGACTGGCTCTCTTGTTCTCTCCCTTCCTGATATTAACGCATGAAGGAAACTGCGACACCAGGGACGGCCACCATTAGCATTCTTCTATTATTTCTGCCCATGATTCCCCTGCACTTTCTGTATGAGATCAGCACATACTTTCGTTCTGTGCTTTAAAATTTTAACATTTAAAGGCAACACTTTCCCATAACATCATAAGTCTCTGAAAACATTATATATAAATATATGGATATGCAGCAGATTTTAAATTTTGATTATTTTATTTTTGGGGGAGAGTTGAGTATTTTATTTTTATTTATTTATTGGCACATGATTTATAAAATTTTGATTATTTGATTAAAATTATTTATTTTTGGCTGCGTTGGGTCTTCATTGCTGCACGCGGGCTTTCTCTAGTTGCAGTGAGCGGGGGCTACTCTTAGTTGTGGTGCGCAGGCTTCTCATTGCGGTGGCTTCTCTTGTTGCAGAGCATGGGCTGTAGGTGCACGGGCTTCAGTAGTTGTGGCACGCAGGCTTAGTAGTTGTGGCTCGCGGGCTCTAGAGTACAGGCGTAGTCGTTGCGGCACACGGGCTTAGTTGCTCCACGGCATGTGGGATCTTATTGGACTGGACTTGAACCCGTGTCCCCTGCATTGGCAGGTGGATTCTTAACCACTGTGCCACCAGGGAAGTCCAAAAATTTTGATTATTATTATTTTTCCCTAATAAACCAGAACAATGTCTTTTTTATTAAATATATATAATATCATATCTAAATGTTTTCCTGTAAGAAAAGAAAAAGAAAGATGCAGTTTTTGAAGAAACACCCATGTGTTTGTGAAAAACTGGTAAGGAGACTTGCAATGTCCCTGTTGTGCGGCCTGTGATATTTATTTATTTATTTACATCTTTATTGGAGTATAATTGCTTTACAATGGTGTGTTAGGTTCTGCTTTATAACAAAGTGAATCAGTTGTACATATACATATGGCCCCATATCTCTTCCCTCTTGCATCTCCCTCCCTCCCACGCTCCCTATCCCACCCCTCTAGGTGGTCAAAAAGCACCAAGCTGATCTCCCTATGCTATGTGGCTGCTTCCCACTAGCTACCTGTTTTACGTTTGGTAGTGTATATATGTCCATGCCACTTTCTCACTTTGTCCCAGCTTACCCTTCCCCCTCCCCATATCCTCAAGTCCATTCTCTAGTAGGTCTGCATCTTTATTCCCATCTTGCCCCTAGGTTCTTCATGACCTTCTTTTTTTTTTTTTTGATTCCATATATACGTGTTAGCATACGATATTTGTTTTTCTCTTTCTGACTTACTTCACTCTGTGTGACAGTCTCTAGGTCCATCCACCTTGCTACAAATTACTCAGTTTCGTTCCCTTTTATGGTTGAGTAATATTCCATTGTATATATGTGCCACATCTTCTTTATCCATTCATCTGTTGATGGACACTTTGGTTGCTTCCGTGTCCTGGCTATTGTAAATAGAGCTGCAATCAACATTTTGGTACATGACTCTTTTTGAGTTATGGTTTTCTCAGGGTATATGCCCAGTAGTGGGATTGCTGGGTCGTATGGTAGTTCTATTTTTAGTTTTTTAAGGAACGTCCATACTGTTCTCCATAGTGGCTGTATCAGTTTACATTCCCACCAACAGTGCACGAGGATTCCCTTTTCTCCACACCCTCTCCAGCATTTATTGTTTCTAGATTTTTTGATGATGGCCATTCTGACCGGTGTGAGATGATAGCTCATTGTAGTTTTGATTTGCATTTCTCTAATGATTAATGATGTTGAGCATTCTTTCATGTGTCTGTTGGCAATCTGTATATCTTCTTTGGAGAAATATCTATTTAGGTCTTCTGACCATTTTTGGATTGAGTTGTTTGTTTTTTTAATACTGAGCTGCATGAGCTGCTTGTAAATTTTGGAAATTAATCCTTTGTCAGTTGGTTGATTTGCAAATATTTTCTCCCATTCTGAGGGTTGTCTTTTCGTCATGTTTATGGTTTCCTTTGCTGTGCAAAAGCTTTGAAGTTTCATTAGGTCCCATTTGTTTATTTTTGTTTTTATTTCCATTTCTCTAGGAGGTGGGTCTAAAAGGATCTTGCTGTGATTTATGTCACAGAGTGTTCTGCCTATGTTTTCCTCTAAGAGTTTGATGGTGTCTGGCCTTACATTTCAGTCTTTAATCCATTTTGAGTTTATTTTTGTGTATGGTGTTAGAGTGTTCTAATTTCACTCTTTTACATGTAGCTGTCCAGTTTTCCCAGCACCACTTACTGAAGAGGCTTTCTTTCCTCCACTGTATATTCTTGCCTCCTTTATCAAAGATAAGGTGACCATATGTGCGTGGGTTTATCTCTGGGCTTTCTGTCCTGTTCCATTGATCTATATTTCTGTTTCTGTGCCAGTACCATAGAGTCTTGATTACTGTAGCTTTTTAGTATAGTCTGAAGTTAGGGAGCCTGATTTCTCTAGCTCTGTTTTTCTTTCTCCAGATTGCTTTGGCTATTCGGGGTCTTTTGTGTTTCCATACAAATTGTGAAATTTTTTGTTCTAGTTCTGTGAAAAGCGCCATTGGTAGTTTGATAGGAATTGCATTGATTCTGTAGATTGCTTTGGGTAGTATAGTCATTTTCACAATGTTGATTCTTCAAATCCAAGAACATGGTATGTCTCTCCATCTATTTGTATCATCTTTAATTTCTTTCATCAGTGTCTTATAATTTTCTGCATACAGGTCTTTTGTCTCCTTAGGTAGGTTTATTCCTAGATATTGTATTCTTTTTGTTGCAATGGTAAATGGGAGTGTTTTCTTAATTTCACTTTCAGATTTTTTAACATTAGTGTATAGGAATGCAAAAGATATCTGTGCATTAATTTTGTATCCTGCTACTTTACCAAATTCATTGACTGGCTCTAGTAGTTTTCTGGTAGCATCTTTAGGATTCTCTATGTATAGTATCATGTCATCTGCAAACAGTGACAGCTTTACTTCTTCTTTTCCTATTTGGATTCCTTTTATTTCTTTTTCTTCTCTGTTTGCTGTGGCTAAAACTTCCAAAACTATGTTGAATAATAGTGGCGAGAGTGGGCAACCTTGTCTTGTTCCTGATCTTAGTGGACATGGTTTCAGTTTTTCACCATTGAGGACGATGTTGGCTGTGGGTTTGTCATATATGGTCTTTATTATTTTGAGGAAAGTTCCCTCTATGCCTACTTTCTGGAGGATTTTTATCATAAAAGGGTGTTTAATTTTGTTGAAAGCTTACTCTGCATCTATTGAGATGATCATATGGTTTTTCTCCTTCACTTTGTTAATATGGTGTATCACATTGATTGATTTGTGTATATTGAAGAATTCTTGCATTCCTGGGATAAACCCCACTTGATCATAGTGTATGATCCTTTTAATGTGCTGTTGGATTCTGTTTGCTAGTATTTTGTTCAGGATTTTTGCACCTACATTCATCAGTGATATTGGCCTGTAGTTTTCTTTCTTTGTGACATCTTTGTCTGGTTTTGGTACCAGAGTGATGGTAGCCTCATAGAATGAGTTTGGGAGTGTTCCTCCCTCTGCTATGTTTTGGAAGAGTTTGAGAAGGATAGGTGTTAGCTCTTCTCTAAATGTTTGATAAAGTTCACCTGAGAAGCCCTCTGGTCCTGGCCTTTTGTTTGTTGGAAGATTTTTAATCATCGTTTCAATTTCAGTGCTTGTGATTGGCCTGTTCATATTTTCTATTTCTTCCTGGTTCAGTCTCGGAAGTTTGCATTTTTAAGAATTTGTCCATTTCTTCCAGGTTGTCCATTTTATTGGCATATAGTTGCTTGTAGTAGCCTCTCATGATCCTTTGTATTTCTGCAGTGTCAGTTGTTAATTCTCCTATTTCATTTCTAATTCTATTGATTTGAGCCTTCTCCCTTTTTTTCTTGATGAGTCTGGCTAATGGTTTATCAATTTTGTTTATCTTCTCAAAGAACCAGATTCTAGTTTTATTGATATTTACTATCATTTCCTTCATTTCTTTTTCATTTATTTCTGATCTTATCTTTATGAGTTCTTTCCTTCTGCTAACTTTGGGGTTTTTTTGTTCTTCTTTCTCTAATTGTTTTAGGTGTAAGGTTAGGTCGTTTATTTGAGATGTTTCTTATTTCTTTTTTTTTTTTTTTTTGCTGTACGCGGGCCTCTCACTGTTGTGGCCTCTCCCATTGCGGAGCACAGGCTCTGGACGCGCAAGCTCAGCGGCCATGGCTCACGGGCTCAGCTGCTCCACGGCTGTGGGATCTTCCCAGACCAGGGCACGAACCCGTGTCCCCTGCATCGGCAGGCGGACTCTCAACCGCTGCGCCACCAGGGAAGCCCTCTTGTTTCTTAAGGTAGGATTGTATTGCTATAAACTTCCCTCTTAGAACTGCTTTTGCTGCATCCCATAGGTTTTGGGTCATCATGTTTTCATTGTCATTTGTTTCTAGGTATTTTTTGATTTCCTCTTCGATTTCTTCAGTGATCTCTTGGTTGTTAAGTAGTGTGTTGTTTAGCCTCCTTGTGTTTGTACTTCTTACAGATTTTTTCCTGTAATTGATATCTACTCTCATAGCATTGTGGTCGGAAAATATACTTGACACGATTTCAGTTCTCTTAAATTTACCAGCACTTGTTTTGTGACCCAAGATATGATCTATCCTGGAGAATGTTCCATGAGCACTTGAGAAGAATGTGTATTCTGTTGTTTTTGGAAGGAACATCCTATAAATATCAATTTAGTCCATCTTGTTTAATGTATCATTTAAAGCTTGTGTTTCCTTATTTATTTTCATTTTGGATGATATGTCCATTGGTGAAAGTGGGGTGTTAAAGTCCCCTACTATGAATGTGTTACTGTCGATTTCCCCTTTTACGGCTGTTAGTATTTGCCTTATGTATTGAGGTGCTCCTGTGTTGGGTGCATAAATATTTACCATTGTTATATCTTCTTCTTGGATTGATCCCTTGATCATTTTGTAGTGTCCTTCTTTGTCTCTTGTAATAGTCTTTGTTTTAAAGTCTATTTTGTGTGATATGAGAATTGCTACTCCAGCTTTCTTTTGATTTCTTTTTGCCTGGAATATCTTTTTCCATCCCGTCACTTTCAGTCTGTATGTGTCCCTAGGTCTGAAGTGGGTCTCTTGTAGACAGCATATATACAAGTCTTGTTTTTGTATCCATTCAGCCAGTCTGTGTCTTTTGGTTGGCGCATTTAATCAATTTACATTTAAGGTAGTTATAGATATGTATGTTCCTATTACCATTTTCTTAATTGTTTTGGGTTTATTATTGTAGGTCTTTTCCTTGTGTTTCCTGCCCAAAGAAGTTCCTTTAGCATTTGTTGTAAAGCTGGTTTTGTGGTGCTGAATTCTCTTAGCTTTTCCTTGTCTGTAAAGGTGTTAATTTCTCCATCAAATCTGAATGAGATCCTTGCAGGGTAGGGTAATCTTGGTTGTTGGTTTTTCTCCTTCATCACTTTAAATATGTCCTGCTACTCACTTCTCGCTTGCAGAGTTTCTGCTGAAAGAGCAGCTGTTAACCTTATGGGGATTCCCTTATGTGTTATTTGTTGTTTTCCCCTTGCTGCTTTTAATATGTTTTCTTTGTATTTAATTTTTGATAGTTTGATTAATATGTGTCTTGGCATGCTTCTCCTTGGATTTATCCTGTATGGTACTCTCTGTGCTTCCTGGACTTGATTAACTATTTCCTTTCCCATATTAGGGAAGTTTTCAACTATAATCTCTTCAAATATTTTCTCAGTCCCTTGGGACCCCTATAATTCGAATGTTGGTGCATTTGTTGTTGTCCCAGAGGTCTCTGAGACTGTCCTCAAATCTTTTCATTCTTTTACCTTTATTCTGCTCTGCAGTAGTTATTTCCACTATTTTATCTTCCAGGTCACTTATCTGTTGTTCTGCCTCAGTTATTCTGCTATTGATCCCCTCTAGAGAATTTTTAATTTCATGTATTGTGTTGTTCATCACTTTTTGTTTGCTCTTTAGTTCTTCTAGGTCCTTGTTAAACGTTCCTTGTGTTTTCTCCATTCTGTTTCCAAGATTTTGGATCATCATCACTATCATTATTCTGAATTCTTTTTCAGGTGGACTACTTATTTCCTCTTCAGTTGTTAGGTCTGGTGGGTTTTTGCCTTGCTCCCTCCTCTGCTGTGTGTTTCTCTGTCTTCTGATTTTGCTTAACTTACTGTGTTTGGGGTCTCCTTTTCGCAGGGTGCAGGTTCGTAGCTTCCTTTGTTTTTGGTGTCTGTCCCCAGTGGCTAAGGTTGGTTCAGTGGGTTGTGTAGGCTTCCTGGTGGAGGGGACTAGTGCCTGTGTTCTGGTGGATGAGGCTGGATCTTGTCTTTCTGTTGGGCAGGTTCATGTCTGGTGGTGTGTTTTGGGGTGTCTGTGGCCTTATTATGATTTTAGGCAGCCTCTGTGCTAATGGATGGGGTTGTGTTCCTGTTTTGCTAGTTGTGTGAAATGGGATGTCCAGCACTGTAGCTTGCTGGTCGTTGAGTGGAGCTGGGTCTTGGCATTGAGATGGAGATCGCTAGGAGGTTTTTGCCATTTGATATTGTGTGGAGCTGGGAGGTCTCTTGTGGACCAGTGTCCTGAAGTTGGCTCTCCCACCTCAGTGGCACAGCACTGATGCCTGGATGGAGCACTGAAAGCCTGTCCTCCACATGGCTCAGAATGAAAGGGAGGAAGAAAAGAAAGAAAGAAGATAAAATAAAATAAAGTAAAATAAAATATTAAAATAAAAAATATTAAGAAAAATTTTTAAGCAATAAAAAAAAAGGAGAAAAAATGGACAGAACCCTAGTACAAATGGTAAAAGCAAAGCTATACAGACAAAATCACACACAGAAGCATACACATACACATTCACAAAAAGAGAAAAATGGAAGAAAATATATATATCGTTGCTCCCAAAGTCCACCTTCTCATTTTGGGATGATTCGTTGTCTATTCAGGTATTCCACAGGTACAGGGTACATCAAGTCGATTGTGGAGATTTAATCCGCTGCTCCTGAGGCTGCTGGGAGAGATTTCCCTTTCTCTTCTTTGTTCACACAGCTCCTTGGGATTCAGCTTTGGATTTGGCCCTGCCTCTGCGTTTAGGTCGCCTGAGGGCATCTGTTCTTCGCTCAGACAGGATGAGGTTAAAGGAGCAGCTGAGTCGGGGGCTCTGGCTCACTCAGGCTGGGGGTAGGGAGGGGTTCGGATGCGGGGCGAGCCGGCGGCAGCAGAGGCAGCATGACGGTTGCACCAGCCTGAGGCGCACCGTGCGTTCTCCCGGGGAAGTTGTCCTTGCATCACGGGACCCTGGCAGTGGTGGGCTGGACAGGCTCCCGGGAGGGGGGTGTGGATAGTGACCTGTGCTCGCACACAGGCTTCTTGGTGGTGGCAGCAGCAGCCTTAGCGTCTCATGCCCGTCTCTGGGGTCCGCGCTGATAGCCGCGGCTCACGCCCAACTCTGGAGCTCCTTTAAGCGGCCCTCTGAATCCCCTCTACTCGTGCACCGGGAAACAAAGAGGGAAGAAAAAGTCTTGCCTCTTCGGCAGCTCCAGACTTTTTCCTGGACTCCCTCCCAGCTAGCCGTGGCGCACTGACTTTCTGCAGGCTGTGTTCACGCGCCAAGCCCAGTCCTCTCCCTGGGATCTAAGCTCCGAAGCCGGAGCCTCAGCTCCCAGCCCCCGCCCGCCCCGGCGGGTGAGCAGACAAGCCTCTCAGGCTGGTGAGTGCTGGTCGGCACCGATCCTCTGTGTGGGAATCTCTCCATTTTGCCCTCTGCACCCGTGTTGCTGCGCGCTCTTCCGTGGCTCTGAGGCTTCCCCCCTCCGCCACCCGCAGTCTCCGCCCGCGAAGGGGCTTCCTAGTGTGTGGAAACCTTTCCTCCTTCACGGCTCCCTCCCACTGGTGCAGGTCCCGTCCCTATTCTTTTGTCTGTTTTTCTTTTTTCTTTGTCCCTACCCAGGTACGTGGGGAGTTTCTTGCCTTTTGGGAGGTCTGAGGTCTTCTGCCAGCATTCAGTAGGTGTTCTGTAGGAGTTGTTCCACGTGTAGATGTATTTGTGATGTATTTGTGGGGAGGAAGGTGATCTCCGCGTTTTACTCTTCCGCCATCTTGAAGCTCTCTTGTCTTGATTATTTTAAAATGAGGTTTTGTTGCACAAAATTTTACCTGCAATCTATGGCCAGATGACCCACCTGTGTATCCACATGCATATGTTAAAAATTGTTTTCTTAATTGTGAAATAATAATTGGGTAAAATATAAGCAATAGAAACAATATAACATGAAAATTTGTAAAATACACAAAAATTATAAACCATGTAACTAAGCATCCAAAATAAAAGCACTTTTAATGTTTGCAAATACCAACTCTTTCCCCCTCTGCATTTGTGCTTATAATTTGTTTGGTCATTGATTAGAAACTGTAGGGAAAAATCCAAATTCTTATGAACTAGGAATGTTAGCTGTTAATATTTTTGATATATGTCTCTTCATATATTAAAAGGCATTGATGCATTTCATATTGTTAAAATTTTAATATTTAGTAACTTCTTATTTTAAAAATGATACATGTACAGTTCAGAACCTCTGGAAAAGATAAAAAGCATAAAGCAAATGCTGACAGAAGTCTTTCCACTTAAAAATAAACATTAACCATTTTTAAACCATTATTTTCAAGTATGTACATGTCTATAAGTGCATATTTTTTAAATAGATCTTTATTGGAGTATAAGTGCTTCACAGTACCGTGTCAGTTTTTGTTGTACAGCAAAGTGAATCAGCCATATGCATACATATGTCCCCATATCCCCTCCCTCTTGAACCTCCCTCCCATCCTCCCTATCCCACCCCTCTAGGTCATCGCAAAGCACGGAACTGATCTCCCTGGGCTATGCTGCTGCTTCCCACTAGCTAACTATTTTACATTCGGTAGTACATATATGTCAGTGTTAGTCTCACTTTGCCCCAGCTTCCCCCTTCCACCTCATGTTCTCAAGTCCATTCTGTATGTCTACATCTTTATTCCTGCCTTGCAACTAGGTTCATCAGTATCATTTTGTTTTTTGGGGTTTTTTTACATTCCATATATACACATTAGCATACAGTATTTGTTTTTCTCTTTCTGACTTAATTCACTCTGTACGACAGACTCTAGGTCCATCCACCTCACTACAAAGAAGTCAATTTTGTTCCTTTTTATGGCTGTGTAATATTGCATTGTATATATGTGCCACATCTTCTTTATCCATTCATCTGTCAATGGACACTAGGTTGCTTCCGTGTCCTGGCTATTGTAAGTAGGGCTGCGATGAACATTGTGGTAAATGTGTCTTTTTGAATTATGGTTTTCTCAGGGTATATGCCCAGTACTGGGATTGCTGGGTCATATGGTAGTTCTATTTTTAGTTTTTTAAGCAACCTCCATACTGTTTTCCATAGTGGTTGTATCAATTTACATTCCCACCAACAGTGCATGACGGTTCCCTTTATAACACACCCTTTCCAGCATTTATTATTTTTAGATTTTTTGATAATGGTCATTCTGACTGGTGTGAGGTGATACTTCATTGTAGTTTTGATTTGCATTTTTCTAATAAATAATGATGTTGATCATCTTTTCATGTGCCTCTTGGCCATCTGTATGTCTTCCTTGGTGAAATGTCTATTTAGGTCTTCTGCCTATTTTTTAAGTGGATTGTTTGTTTTTTTGATATTGAGCTCCATGAGCTGTTTGTATATTTTGAAGATTAATCCTTTGTCTGTTGTTTCATTTGCAAATGTTTTCTCCCATTCTGAGGGTTGTCTTTATGTCTTGTTTATGGTTTCCTTTGTTGTGCAAAAGCTTTTAAGTTTAATTAAGTCCCATTTAAAAATTTTTTTTATTTTTGTCACCCTAGGAGGTGGGTCAAAAAAGATCTTGTCAAAGGGTGTTTTTCCTATGTTTTCCTCTAAGAGTTTTATAGTGTCTCGTCTTACATTTAAGTCTTTAATCCATTTTGAGTTTATTTTTGTGTATGGTGTTAGGTAGTGTTCTAATTTCATTCTTTTATATGTAGCTGTCCAGTTTTCCCAGTACCACTTATTGAAGAGGCTGTCTTTTCTCCATTGTGTGTTCTTGCCTCCTTTGTCATAAATTAGGTGCCCATATGTCTGTGGGTTTATCTCTGGGCCTTCTATCCTGTACCATTCATCTATATTTCTGTGTTTGTGCCAGTACCATACTGTCTTGATTACTGTAGCTTTGTGGTATAGTTTGAAGTCAGGGAGCCTGATTTCTCCAGCTCCATTTTTCTTTCTCAAGATTGCTTTGGCTGTTTGTGGTCTTTTGTGTTTCCATACAAATTATAAAATTTTTTGTTCTAATTCTGTGAAGAATGCCATTGGTAGTTTGATAGGGATTGCATTGAATCTGTAGATTGCTTTGGGTAGTATGGTCATTTTCACAATATTGATTCTTCCAATCCAAGAACATGGTATATTTCTCCATCTGTTTATGTCATCTTTGATTTCTTTCATCAGTGTTTTATTATTTTCTGAGTACAAGTCTTTCACCTCCTTAGGCAGGTTTTTTCCTAGGTATTTTATTCTTTTTGTTACTGTGGTAAATGGGAGTGTTTCCTTAATTTCTCTTTCTGATTTTTCATTGTTGGTGTATAGGAATGCCAGAGATTTCTATGCATTAATTTTGTATCCTGCAACCTTACCAGATTCATTGATTAGTTCTAGTAGTTTTCTGTTGGCATCTTTAGGATTTTCTATGTATAGTGTCATGTCATCTGCAAACAATGACAGTTTTACTTCTTTTTTTCCAATTTGTATTCCTTTTATTTTTCTTCTCTGATTGCTGTGGCTAGGACTTCCAAAACTATGTTGAATAAGAGTGGCCAGAGTGGCCACCCTTGTCTTATTCCTAATCTTAGTGGAAATGCTTTCAGTGTTTGACCATTGAGTATGATGTTTGCTGTGGGTTTGTCATATATGGCCTTTATTATGTTGAGGTAGGTTCCCTCTATGCCCATTTTCTGGAGAGTTTTTATCATAAATGGGTGTTGAATTTTGTCAAAAGCTTTTTCTGCTTCTATTGAGACGATCATATGGTTTTTATTCCTTAATTTGTTAATGTGGTGTATTGCATTGATTGATTTGCATATACTGAAGAATCCTTGCATCCCTTGGATAAATCCCACTTGATCATGGTGTATGATCCTTTTAATGTGTTGTTGGATTCTGTTTGCTAGTGTTGTGTTTAGGATTTTTTCATCTGTGATATTGGTCTATAATTTTTTTGTGACATGTTTTTCTGGTTTTGCTATCAGGGTGATGGTGGCTTCTTAGAATGAATTTGAGAGTGTTTCTCCCTTTGCAATTTTTTGGAAGAGCTTGAGAAGGATGGTTGTTAGCTCTTCTCTAAATGTTTGATAGAATCCACGTGTGAAGCCAATTGGTCCTGGACTTTTGTTTGTTGGAAGATTTTTAATTACGGTTTCAAAATCATTACTTGTGATAGTAAACGCATACTTAAAAAAAAATAAAAGAACTAGAGTATATATTGCTTTGCAGGGTTTTTTTGTGGTTTCGCTTTTTTTAACTTAGAAATGTATCAAATATTTTTTGTCAGTAAATGCACTATTAAGTTTGTTTTGTTGTGAATTTCTTTTTATTGATCTTGCTGTTTCCTGTATCTGAGGATTCATGTCTACCACCAGTTCTGGTTCATTTTTGTCCATTATTTCTTTGAGTAACACTTCTGTTCTGGCAGTTCTGTGGTTCTGGATCCCCGCTTAGATGATTATGAAACCTTTTCAGTATCATTCCTGCCTCCGAACCTCACTTTCAAATTCTCATCTCTGTGCCTCTGTCCTCCATTCTGTGTAATTTTTTTTTTTTTTGTAGTAACAGCCTCATTTACTGATTTTCTCATTGGTTGCACTTAATCAGGTAGTTATCTCACACAGTGAGTTATGGTTTTCATTTCTAGAAACTCTGAATCTTTTTCAAATTTGTGTGGTCTTGTAAAATGTACCATTCCTTTACTGTATCCTCTTTTATTGTTAAACATATTAAGCATTTTACTTTTACGGTCTGTATCTGATAATTCCATTTTCTGTAAACTTTGTAGGTCTGATTCTGCTATTTGTTGTTTTTGATGACTCTGGTATGTGCTGACTTGCTTCCTCATGTGTTCTGTGATTTTTTTTTTTTTTGATGTGAGCTTATGTTTCTAGGAAGTTTTCCTCTAGTAATTCTTTGAGAACTTAAAGTGAAATACAAAGAACTTGTATTTGCTTCTACTGATGCCTTAAGGGCACTATCAACTCATGTCCACATCAGTTTAAATATCCCAGTCGAGGTTTTTGGGTGGCCACAGCAGTAGTATGAATTCAGGCTCCCAGTGTATCAGGGGCAAATGTCTGGATAGAAATTCTCAGAGGAGGCACCTTCCTGCTTAGATCCAAATCTGAGACAGTCACGTTTCTTTATCCTCTCCCTATGTGACATGGGTCAGTACTTTTCCCCCTTGTTCACCTGTTGAGGGTGGGATGTCCCAGCTTTTTGATCTGACTTCAACTTCCCACTTGATTTCTGCTTGTAAAAGTCACAACTAGAGGTTACGTGGGATTGGGATATAACTGGTTGCTAAGTTATGTGTTCTTTTACCTTGACACAATTTGGCTTCTCAGGGGGTTCATTACTTTTCTAGCCAACTTGGCTAAGCATTAAAAAAGGTAGGTAAGGATGTGTGCACGTGCATGTGCGCGCACGCGCGTGTGTGTGTATGTTACATATGTGTTCATACACCCAGCAGTTTTAGGTGTTTTTGTAGTAGGAGGGTTTTCAGGGTATTTTGTCCTCAGTATTCCTGGAAAGGAAGTCTACAGTATGACTTTTTCTTTTTCTTTTTGCTGCACGTACGTGGGCCTCTCACTGTTGTGGCTTCTCCCGTTGCGGAGCACAGGCTCCGGACGCGCAGGCTCAGCGGCCATGGCTCACGGGCCCAGCCGCTCCGCAGCATGTGGGATCTTCCCGGACCGGGGCATGAACCCGTGTCCCCTGCATCGGCAGGCAGACTCTCAACCACTGCACCACCAGGGATCCCTGATTACATTTTTATTTACTTAAATAATCCTCTTCCTTGGAACCTTAAGGTTGCTTTCAATTTTTGTTGCAAAGGATATCCTCATATAGATATCTTAGCATAGATGGCTGATTATTTCCTCAAGATAAATATCTTGAAGCAAAATTGCTAGGTCAAAGGGTATGCTTGTTTGGTTTTTGATAGATATTGCCATAGTCATCCTGAAGTATGAGGAGCATTGCTCCACATTGAAACTCCTGAACACAGCACTTGAAAATGCCATACTTCATTAACCACTGAGTGTTATAAGTTTAAACAAATCATCAGTGTATCAGGGGAGATGACATTTTATTTTTAAAATTCAGATTTCTTTGATCATTGGAGAGGTTAAGCACAACTTTTTCTTAGCATTGAATGTTTGTATTTCTCATAAATTTCCAGTTCATCTTTACAATCATTTTTCTACTGGGATGCTCATGAGTAGTTTTTTTTAATTCATTTAAATTATATACTTAATATATATATATATACTTCTTTTTAAAACTTTTGAGATATTAATAGCTTTTCATATAATGTAAGACATCTTTCCAGTGTGTATTTCTTTATTCTTAAATATAAAGAGGCTTTAAATGTTTAGGTAGTCACCTTTATCAGTCGTTTAGGCTTTTTGCTTTGGCATTATGCTAAAATAGCCTCCCCTACTCTAGGATTATAAAAATGTTTACTATGTTTTCCCTTAGGTCTGTTAAGGCTTTGTTTTTCGTAGAAAATGTGTTTGTTTATGTAATGTGAAGATCTGTCTCTCACTTTATACCATTGTGGATTTCTTATTCAAGCTGGTTTGCCTGTGTTCCTTTTTGGAGGTATGATTTAGATAAAGCCAAATCATTTGGGAATTTCTTCATGTTGAGGCTGTAACTTTTGAAAACGGAATTGGCACGATGTAGAATTGGTATGATACTGAATTGGGAATGTAGATGTTTATGCAGGCAATGGTGAACTCCAAATCCATGACGAAAAAAGCAGGTGAGTGTGTTAAGGAAGAAAGAATGAGTTAAGGGATGTGGTAAAGAAGAAGGCTAACTATAGGGCTTAACCATCACAGGGTCATCTTCCCACCCACCTGTGTGTGTTTTCTGTTGTTCTGATTGCTATTGGAAAAAGAATGTGTGGGATCGACCAGAAAGGCTCTTGAATTGAAAAAGCTGGAAAGACTTTTATTACCCACACTTTGTTTCTTGTGTGAAATGGCTTTTTGTATGCAGTGGGTGCTCAATCAGTATTTGTTGCATGAATGAATGAATGAATGGAGATTCCCTGGTTAGGAAATAGAGCTGTGTTTAAATACTGTGTATTTTGGGGTAAACCAAGTTTTCGGTTCACTTTTCATTTCTCTTGGTTCCTTGTCTGCCTTCATTTCTCCTTTTGTCCAACAAGCCTTTTATGAGGACTGTCTCTATGCCAGACACACTGAACATTAGGATAAAAAGATAATTATGGTGCTGACTTTGTCCTCAAGGAGCTCCGAGTCCAGTAATTGTCTCACAAGTGAATAGAGTTTAGTGTGATGAATGCTGTCTCTTATGTGCAAGGTGCAGAGGGGATGGCATATAGGAAGGCATGAGCAACGCACTGCTGCTGCTGCTGTGTGTGTTAGGGGGTGACTTAGGAAGGAGACTTCTGAGACTTTATAATGAAAGACTGAAGAATAAAGGAGAGTTCACTTTGTGGATAGGCGGTGGAAGAGGGCATTCCGATCATGAAAATAGAATATGAGAAGACATGAAATAATGTGTTTTCCAGGAACTCCAGGTGGTTTGGTTGGTAAGTAATGGAAGACTTGCTCAGGCATGAGTCAGAGGCCCGACCTCTTGTGGGGTGTTCCAAGGAGTCTGAAGTTTGCCTCTTCTCTGTTTCAGTTGTTGTTAACAGTTGAAAGAGTTCCACAGTTTTTTATTTTTTGTTTTGTTTCCAGTTAGATCATTATGGGAGGTTAAAATGGCAAGAGACAGAGAAGTGAATTCAGATTAGAGATAGAGACCCTTGCAGTTGTCCCAGGGAGATGACCTGAACTAAGTGACAGTGGGAGCTGGAGGAGAAAGAATGGATTTGAATTTATTGAAAAGTGTAGTCAACAGGATTTAGTGTCATGCTCAGCGTAGGAAAATAAGTTGGGTCTGGGATGGTTTTGAATTGGGGTTTTTAAAATTTTAGACAGGTCAGTTGGAGTGTGGGAGAATGTTCTGGAATGGGGCTGCATATTTAAGAACCAAGAGCCTGCAAAGTGTCTTTGGGATCCGTTGGTACGAATAAGATGGCCTAGCGAAAGTAAGCAGAAATAGAAAAGGGCTAAGCAAAGGACTCGGGGGGTGCACCAACATTTCCGGATCCTTAGAGGAAGAAGACGCTGCAAAGAGACCTGAGAGAACCAGCACGAAGTTGGATAAGAATCAAAGGAGCGTGCTGTCATGAGTAGGGCAAGTTTTAAAAGACTCTGATTAACAATGTAAAATGCCACTAAAGAGTCCAGTAGTCAAGGACAGAGAAATGTGCTTATTTAGAAGAAAAGGATCTTTTCTCAAAATTTTGAGCAGTGAGGGCAGAAACCATGGTACATCGTACAAGGATGCAAAAGCAGTGAGCACAGACTGTTCATTCAGTGTTCTTGGCCTTGAAAAGAGAGAGTTGGTGGGGGAGGGGCAAGGAGCTGGGGAAGAGGAGGAAGGGGTAGTAGTTGGGGTCAAGGAGTATTTCTTTCTGTATTCTTTTTAAAATGGGAATCATAGCATGTTTTCATTCTGAGGGCTGGGAACTGAGGAGAGAACAAAGCTGAAGGTACAGAGAGGGAATAATTGAATGAAGCCAACTTTAGTTCTAAACTATTCATGGCCAACTGGGGACAAGAATGGGTGGGAGAAATGTCTTACAAAGTCAGTGTTGGCCAGAATTGGTGACTGTTATTATCTTTGGAAGATACAGCTTTTCCAGGCAAGCATTTCACAAATGTTTATGGTCCCAAAAACTCTGGTAGCTGTCTATTGGGTGTATGCTACAGCCTTAATTATGTCTTTATGGAAAAATTAGCTGGGTGTTTTCCCCTAAGTCTGAATAGCTGGGATAACCTTTATTGGATCATTAATATGTCTTTGACACTACTAACAGTATGAGAATATTACATGTCCCTTGGAACAGTGTTCAAAGGTATATGTAAGTAAATTCAGTTACTTCTGGATTATTGCTGCCCAGCCTAATTCTGGTTTCCCTTACATTCTTGTTTCTGTGAGCCCCAAGAACCTGAAGTACAGTCAGGTTTAGGGGGATGATCACTATGATATGTGGCTTCAGAGTCTTGCCTTCACTTCTATAAAGACTGGTTTAGTTTTCATGCTCCAGCTCTGTGGGGTGGTGCTCTTGGGAAGGAAGGAAGCTCCTAACCCCACCAAGTTGCATGGGTACCTGGATGACGCTGCCCATTCTATGATCGTTGCCACCACTTTTTAGTTACTGCACCCCAAATAATTGTTCACCCTACTCCAACCCCCCAAAACAGAGGGAAGTTTTCTTTTCAAGTAGGAAAACTTTTTAAGGCATTTTCAGAGATGCCTGCGTGTTTATAACTCTTTAAGTGCCAAAGATAGCCTTTCTTTTTCAATTTGTGGTACCTTCCATCAAGCAAATTACATTAGGTTTCCCCAGAAGATATGCTCTGGGATGATTTGTGTGCCACTATGCTGGTCTCACTCTTGCCAGCCTTTTTCTTAACAAGCACTTGTGTGCACCTATAAGCTCTCTCCTACCTTGGAGCGTTCTGGGTTGCCTACTAAAATCCAGGGATTGAGGCAGCCATAGTCTGTCCTTCGTTTGAGAATGGATGTCTGTGGTTTAAATGCTTTCCTATAGAACCACAGGATTTAGGGATTTCCATTCTAAATGACCTGGATTCCTAGAGTTCCTGATCTGGGTATGCAAATTAGCCTTCTTATAACCAGCACTTCTTTATTTTAAAGAGTGTTGCACACCCCTAATACTTTAGAGTTTGGATGGACCACTTATTTCTAGAGCCTGTCCTTTGTATTCCTCTTTTACTGATAGTTTTAATTTCTTTGTTCTTTTAGCCTTGGCAAGAAAAATCCTATCTCTATTTGTGGCTTTAGATCCTCTGGTTTATCTAACTTTGATTAGTGATGAGAATGCCTTCCTATCTAGCTCTCAGAAGACAATGGATATTGCTTTACAATCAGCCTCACTATACCCCACCCAGTTTTTTTTTACAGTTTAATTTTTTAAATTGAGATAGAATTGACATATATTAGTTTCAGGTGTATAACATAATTGTTCAATATATGTATAATGATATAGTTTACATTTTGTTGCCTTTTTTTGCTTTTCAGCCAACCTAAAAATTTTTTTTAATAACACGTCCTTTTATTTATTTAATTTTTATTTTATATTGGAGTGTAGTTGATTTACAATGTTGTGTTAGTTTCAGGTGTACAGCAAAGTGATTCAGTTATGCATATACATATATACATTCTTTTTCAGATTCTTTTCCCATATAGTTTATTACAGAATATTGAGTAGAGTTCCTTGTGTCCTTGTTGATTATCTATTTTATATATAGTAGTGTGTATATGTTAATCCCAAACTCCTAATTTATCCCTACCCCATACTTTTACCCTTTGGTAAGGGTAAGTTTGTTTTTGAAGTCTGTGAGTCTGTTTCTCTTTTGCAAATAAGTTCATTTGTATCATTTTTTTAGATTCTGTCCCCACCCGTTGTTAGTTTACATCATGTGGCACTTTTCCTGATTTTAAAAGATAAATTCTTTCTTGTTTCTGGTTTTGTGTGGTTAACTGTGACACACAATGAGTATTGACTGGTAAAATTAACTGCTTATTTTACCTTACCTTAACTACAATACATACACATATTACCCTGATTTACTGTTTAGTGTGCAGAGTGATGTGGCTTAGAAATAAGTTTGAAAATTTATTTCTCAAGGGAATTTTCTGTGCAACACGTAATAGATGAATATGTAATTAGAACTCTATTCCTTTTAAAGGAACATAGGACAGCTTAGCACTTCCATGTGTTTGATTTTAACGTATTAAAAGTTAGAAAACATGATGAACAAGAAGGGTTAATTATGAGCTTATTATAACTACTTGTCTTAATGTTTACATTGTTCTAGATGCATTTAGTTAGATTTCATGCTGACTCAAAAATGACAGAACTCTCTGGAGACCCCCTTTTGTAGAGTGATGCTTCTTCCATTTTCATTGAAAAGTGACAAAACTTTTTTCCACTTCACAGTTTTTGTGGACAGTATGCCAGCACTGCCCAATAGAAACTTTTAGAGATGGAAATGTTCTATTTTTGCACTGTCCACATATGGCAAGTGACTATCATATTGGACAGTGCAGGCCTTGACTTTGGAGTTAAAACCATCCCTCATTTGCTAGCTGTGTAGCTCCTAACTTGTCTCAGAGAGCTTATTCTTCTGGGCAGACACAGCTGCACAGTGAGGCACACAACTGGGCAAGTGGTCCAGCGCTTGCTGGATTCCAGCCCTGCCTCTCCCACTTAGTCACATGCCCTTGTACAGTGACAAGGACCATCTCCCTGACCACCCCTAGGCTCTGCACCTTGACTGCTAAAACAGGAGAAAACCCTGGTCCCATTTCGCCAGGAAGTCTCCCCAGTCAAAGTGGGGCCCATTCTTTCCTGAGTTACAAATCAATGCTGAGAGGCTTGGCTATTGACAAGGAAAATTGTCGTGTTAGAATTCTTCCTCTACCCAGATCTTTTAGAACTGGATTTCTGTTCTCCCGTATTCAGGAGGCCACGAACCAGCCAATGGATTATTTATTGTACTTACTGACTTATGAAAAAACTTCTTAGCACAGAACTTCTGAAAGTGATGGGAGAAAGGGATAATAGTGGATCGCTGTCTGGTCGAAAGCAGAGCTGCATGGCATGGAGCTGGTCCATGCTGTTCTCTTTGGTCCCCACCCCTTTTTCTGGAAAATGAGATAGAGTGGGGGAGGTCTGACCCTTCTAACTTACTTCTCCCTGTTCGTTTTCAGCAAGCAAAGCATTCATTGGACACTGATTGTTTTTGATTCAGCTCCATCTTCACCGCACTTAATAGATACTACACTGCACTTAGTGTATATTATTCCCAGGTTCTTATAAATGGCTGGCTGCTCTTCCTGGTTTCAGAGCCAATTTTGAGTTTTTGCCTTTTTGTCTTTATGTGTATTTTAACTGGAAATTGGGTGGGGACAGTCAGGGAATTTGGGCTAATGTCATCTTTATTCAGAAGCCAGTTTATGACCATTTACAGTATGAGTTATTTAATCATAGCTTTTGATTGTAAGGAAATGCCTCTGGTTGAACTGGCTGATCTCAAAGGTTTTGGACGTTAATGTTTCTTAAGAGGATTGACACAGCCGCACTGAGAGTCACGTGGTGTATAGGAATTACCTTTTGACAGATCAAATTCCATTTCCAAATGATATAAAACCTATCTGTGTCCTCATCCCTCTGCCTTCTTTCAAATTTATAATTTAAGAGCTTAAAAAAAAAACCCTGTATGAGTTAGATATTGCCTTTCCAGTAGAGCTATAATATGATCTTGTGCTCATGAACAGGAAATGAATTTAAGAAACCTCAGATGTGTTGTCCAGTCCTTTTTTTTTTTTTTTCTGTCCAGTCCTTTTTTAAAGGAGAGCTTGCTGTGGACTTCGTCAGAACTAAAGCTGTTGCTTTTGGCAGACACCCTTCACCATTCAGATGGAGACATTAAATAGTTCCACTCCACAGGCCACTTCATATGATGTGGTGGGTACGTCGCAGCTCTTTTATTCTTATGGACACACACTGGGATCAAGTCCTGCTCAAAAACAACTTGTTCTTAGCAGCTTCGCTAAGTGTGTTTTTAAAAAAGTGTCCAAGGTTTATGAATGGTTCTACCTGCCCTGCATTTTTCTGTGGTGTTTCACTTAAAGTCTTTATTGAATAATCCAAAAGCTCCTTCCTGAGAAAATTCCTGGCTATCCTCATCATTGAATAGGTGAAATGACCCTCAATTTGGATTATAATCTAATTTATTTTGTTTGTTAAAGAAAATTCCAAATGCCTGGTATCAAAAGCACATGAGGGGTCTTCCCTGGTGGCGCAGTGGTTGAGAGTCCGCCTGCCGAGGCAGGGGACGTGGGTTCGTGCCCCGGTCCGGGAAGATTCCACAGGCCGTGGAGCGGCTGCGCCCGTGAGCCATGGCCGCTGAACCTGCGCGTCCGGAGCCTGTGCTCCGCAACGGGAGAGGCCACACGTACCGCAAAAAAAAGTATGTTTCAGTGGTTTTTAGTATATTTACAGAGGTGTGCAGCCATCATCATCATCTAATTTTAGACCATTTTCATTATCACAAGAGAAACTGCATGCCCAATAGCAGTCAACTCCCATTTTCCCCTCCCACCAGCCCCTGACGACTGCTAATCTGTATCTATGGATTTGCCTATTCTGGGTGAGTTCACTTTTTTAGATTTCATACATGAGTGAGATCTTATAGTATTTCATCTTTTTCTTTCTGACTTATTTCACTTTGCATAATGCATTCTAGGTTCATCTATGTTGTGGCAAATGGCAGGATTTCTTTCTCTTTTATTGTTGAATAATATTCCATTGTATATATGTTACACATATACACCGTATTTTCTTTATCCATTTATCCAATGATACACACTTAGGTTGTTTCCTTGTCTTGGTTATTGTAAATAATGCTGCAGGGAACATGGGGGCACGGTTATCTCTTTGAGACAGTGATTTTATTTCCTTTGGATATATACCCAGAAGTAGGATTGGTAGATCATATGGTAGTTCTATTTTTAATTTTTTGAGGAAACTTCATACTGTTTTCTGTAGTGGCTGAACCAATTTACATTCCCACCAGCAGTGTACAAGGGTTCTTTTTTCTCCACAGTGTTGCCAACACTTGTCTCTTTTTGATAATAGCTTTTCTAGGGGGTGTGAGTTGATACATCATAGTGGTTTTGATTTGCATTTTTCTGATGATCAGTGGTGAACATTGTTCATATATGTGTTGGCCATTTGCATGCCTTCTGTGGAAAATGTCTATTCAAGGCCTTTGCCCATTGTTAATTGAATTGTTTGTTGTTTTGCTATTGTTGTATGGGTTCCTTATATATTTTGAATATTAACCCCTGACCCAGATAGATGGTTTGCAACTTTTTCTCCCATTCCATGGATTGCCTTTTCATTTTGTTGATGGTTTCATTCGATGTGCAAAAGTTTTTAGTTTGATGTAGTCCCACTTGTTTTTGCTTTTATTGTTTGTGCTTTTGGTGCTATATCTAAACTATCATTGCCAAGACCAATGTCTAGGAACTTCCTCCGTATGTTTTTTTCTAGTAGTTTTATAGTTTTGGGTCTTTGCTTGTTTGTACATACAATGTCATATCATTTGCAAATATTTTTCTTTATCCATTCATCTGTTGATGGATACTTGGTTTGCTTCCACATCTTAGCTATTGTAAATAGTGCTGCTATGAACAGTGGGGTGCATGTATCTTTTCAAATTAGTGTTTTCATTTTTGCTACAAATATACCCAGGAGTGGAATTGCTAGATCATACGGTAGTTCTATTGTTAGCTTTCTGAGGAACCTCCATACTGTTTTCTACAGTGGCTGCACCAGTTTACATTCCCACCAGCAGTTGTACAAGAGTTCCCTTTTCTCTGCATCCTCACCAACATTTGTTATTTGTATTTTGATAATAGCCATTCTGACAAGTGTGAGATGATATCTCATTTTGATTTGTATTTCTCTAATAATTAATGATGTTGAGCATCTTTTCATGTGCCTATTCACCATCTGTATGTCTTCTTTGGAAAAATGTTTTCAGCCGTAATTGCCTCAAATACATTTTTTGATCCCCTTCCCTCTCTTCTTTTTCTGGAACCCCTATAATGTGAATGTTGGAACACTTAATGTTATCCCAGAGATCTCTTAAATTGCTTTCATTTTTAAAAATTTGTTTTTCTTTCTGACTTTCTGATTGGGTGGTTCCCATTATTCCATCTTCCAGATCACTTATGCATTCTTCTGTCTGTACCACTTAGTCTGCTATTCATTCCTTCTAGTGTGTTTTTTATTTCAGCTATTGAATCATTAATTTCTGATTGGGTCTTCTTAATATATTCTAATTCCTTGTTCAGTGCTTAAGTCAATTCTTTTTCCTAATTCAGTTAACGTTTTTGTTAGCAGTGTTTTGAATTATTTATTTATCTGGTAAATTGTTTATTTCTATTTCATTATTTTTTCGGGGGTTTTCTTTTCCTCTTTCAATTGAGTAGTTCCTCTACCTTTTCATTTTGCTAAACTTTCTCTGGCTCTATGAACTTAGATAAAACAGTTACCTATTGTGGTCTTGAAGGGGTGTTCTTATGTGGGAGCATCCCTATACAGACTGCTTTTAGCCAGTGCCTTTGGTGGGAGTGCTGGGTTTGACATGGATGCCATTCCCGTCTTTCCTTAGGGTGTGCTGGCAGCTTTCACCTTGGTGGGGGCAGGGGTGCTGGAGATGGAGGGTCTAGAGCTGGAGCCAGGTGTGAGGTGGGACTTCCTTTCTGCTGCTCAGTGGCTGTCACTGCCCTGTCAGGGGTGGGGTGTCTGATCCCAAGTTGCTGGGGCAGAAGCCCTGAGGGTCGAGCTCATGTTGGCTCTGTTCCCTTTAAGTGTGTGCTTTCCCTTCTCGCTTCACTGGGACTTTGCCCCAGAAGAGGGAAGTGCTGAAGCAAGTGGGGCCTGTGCATAGACAGAGGTCTAATGTGTTGCCTCCGTAGGTGGCTGTGGCTCTGCTCAGACACAGCCTCAGGTGTGAGCCCCCTTTGTCTCTCATAGCCGATCATTCTCCCCTTCCTTTACCACCCCTGCCCTGTTGTGGAACTACTCCACAGGGCTGGTGGGTACCCGCATGGATTCTCAAGGAGTGTTGGAGAGTTAGCTGTGGTAGGGGGACGCCATCAGAGATCTGGGCAGCTCCAGGGGCACTACCTAGGTAAGCACATTACTCACGCATGCTCCTTATGAGTGGAGTCCAGCCTTCTCCAGCCTTTCTGTCTGACTCAGTGGTCTTCCAAATAGCCAAGGGGGCTTGTCTCCACTGTGTCGGACCCCAGGACTAGGATGCCCAGTCTCTGGCTTGACCTGCTGACTCCCCAGGGCAGGTGTCCACTTGTGTAATCTCCCTTTTTCTCTGGCTGCCTTCCCAGGGGCACAGGTCCCAAAGCTGACTGCTGTTCTTCCCTTCCGACTTGACTACTTCTGTATCTTTCTTACAGCCTTGGACGTATAGGAGTCCTTCTGCCAGTTTCCAGGTTTCAGTGAGAATTTTTCCACATGTAGATGTATTTTTGATGTGTTTGTGGGAGATGATGAGCTCTACGTCCTTTTACTCGGCCATCTTGATCTTGTTCCCCATACTGTTTTGATTACTATAGCTTTGTAATGAAGCTTGAAATCAGGAATTGTGATGCTTCCAGCTTTATTCTTCTTTCTCAGGATTTCTTTGGCTATGTGGGATCTTTTATGGTTCCATATCAATTTAGGATTGTTTGTTCTATTTCTGTGAAAAGTGCCATTGGAATTTTGATTTGGATTGCATTGAATCTATAGATAGCTTTGGGTAGTATGGATATGGTAACAGTATTCTTCTGATCCATGAGCACAAGATACCTTTCGATTTGTTTGTGTCTTCAGTTTTTCTTATCAGTCTCTTGTAATTTTCAGTGTACAGATCTTTCACTTCCTTTGTTAAATTTATTCCTAAGAATTTTATTGTTTTAGATGCTATTATAAATGGGGTTGTCTTTCTTTATTTTTCAGGTATTCATTATTAGAGTATAAAAACACAACAGATTTTTGTATGTTTATTTTTATATCTTGCAACTTTACTGAATTGGTGTATTACACCTAACAGTTTTTTGATGGAATCTCTAGGATTTTATATAGTTAAGATCGCATCACCTGCAGACAACTTTACTGCTTCCTTTTGATTTGGATACCTTTTATTTTTATTGTCTAATTGCTCTGGTTAGGACTTCCAGGTCTATATTGAATAGGAGTGGTAAGAGTGGACATCCTTGTCTTGTTCCTGATCTTGGTGGGAAAAATTTCACCCTTTTACCGTTGAGTATGATACTAGCTGTCAGTTTTTCAAAATAGCCTTTATTATGTTGAGGTACATTCCTGCTATACCCAGTTTGTTTTGAGTTTTTATCGTGAATGTATGTTGAATTTGTCAAATGCTTTTTCTGCATCTATTAAGAGGATCATATGACCTTTATTCTGTTAATGTGGTGTATTACATTAATGGATTTTTATTATGTTGACCCATTCTTATATCCTAGAGATAAATCCCACTTGATCATGGTGTCTCATCCTTTTAACATGGTGTTGAATTTGGTTTGCTAGAATTTTGTTGAGAATTTTTGCATCTGTATTCATCAGGGATATTGGCCTGTAGTTTTCTTTTCTTGTAGTATCCTTATTTGGCTTTGGTATCAGGGTATGCTTGTCTTGTAAAATGAGTTTGGGAGTGTTCCCTCCTCTTCAGTTTTTTTGGGAGAGTTTGAGAAAGATTGGTATTAATTCTTCTTTAAGTGATAGAATTCACCAGTGAAACCTTCTGGTCCTAGTCTTTCCCTTTCGGGAGGTTTTGCTTTTTCAGTCTCCTTATTATTGGTCTGTTCAGTTTTTCTATTTCTTTATGATTCTGTCCTGGCGAATTGTATGTTTCTAGGAACTTATCCATTTCTTCTAGATCATCCAATTTGTTGGCTTATAATTGTTCATAGTCATGACTCTTGTTCTTTTATGACCTCTTGTAACCTGGCTGAAACTTGTTTGGAGATAAATGGGGTCCAGAAAATAAGTAAATGATGGAATGTCTGCCTCTGCTTTGCAACGAGCTTCTTGTTTGGAGAAACTTTCCCAGCTCTTGGTCAGTATTTCTTTACGTCTCCTCCATTTGATGGATGCACTACAGTTATTGCCTGGCTGTGAAAGAGTTAATGTTTCCCATTACCAGGCACTGACATAGGCAGTAGGGGAAGTCTGGCTCATTTTGTTTCAAAATACACCATACCTCAAATAAGTACAAACAGCTGCAATGTGGGATTGGGGCCAAAAGAAATCCGTGTGGTGCTCTGGGCTCCAACTGAGAGGAGTTCATGTAACAAGGACCTGAGATCAGGCTCCAAAACGAAACCATCAGGTCCCAACAGGAGGAGAGTCCTTGCTTGTCATCCTGGTCACCTCCACAGCCACCGCCCAAAGAAACTGGTGTGGTTCGAGGTGACCTTTTCCTTTTCCCTCTGGAACCACTTCTCTGCAGCCGGTTTAACACTACATTCAGTTTCTTGGAGCCCAGAACTACAGTAGTGTAAATTGGAGACATCTTGGAACACAAAGCATTTATAGATATGTTGCCTGCTTATTTTATTTCCATGACTTGGCTTAAAATAGCAATCACACTGAGTCCGACCCTCCAGCACACTCCTCCTTTTCAAGCCCCCGTTCTTGGTCAGGTAGAAACTGTTGCAGCTGAGTCTGTTTGGTTGTTTCTTCATCTTCCAGATTTTTTAGGTAATATCAGTTTAGCAAAACCTTTTTTTTTTCCTGATCCCTTTTATAACAGAATTTCATTTTTCATGTTATAATGCCTTCTCTTCTCTTTGGAGTGGCCATATAATCCCTTTCACACTAGTGAGAAATACTCTGCATGACACTCTTCATTCTCCACATGTTTGGATTTCCGCCTGTGATCTTCTGGACATTCAGGATACATCTTTCAGGCTGATGGTTAGATGGTTAGAAGTCTTTAAAGTGGCACCTCACAGCTGTTTTTAGGTCTCCACTTGGTTTTTAGGTCACATCTCAGGCAGAGGGACTTGTGGCTACTTTGTGGCTTTATTATCTCCTAACAGTTTAAAAAAGGCTTCTTTTCCTGTCTATATTCTGCTTTTGTGATAAACAGCTTCAACAACAATTGGAAAAGATGCCAGATATCCACTGTTACATTGAAAACCCTTTCATAAAAGGAAAACAGGAGTTTGAATACCATTCACTTGAGAGTTAGGGAGGAGCCCTTTTTTGGTTTATTTGTTATCATGGTTACTGAATTATTGTGAACAGAGAGGAGTCATTTGATTCCCTTTGCTTCACATTCCTGATTTCTTCCACAGGGTGATATGTTTGAAATGTTGCTCACAGATTTGTTACATTAATGAATGAGGCCATCCTTTCCTTGTTGACCTCTCAAGTGGGCAAAAGCATGTATGTGAATTTTCAGGAAAACTACAGTCTTCACATATCTTCAACCCAGCTGAGAATAACTCATTCTCCAACACAATACTAGTTTTCTTTAGATTTCCCTCTATTACCTACTGTTTTAAAGAGGTATTGCCAAGAAGGACTTCACTGAAGAAAAGTGATATCTATTGTAGCAGGAAAGGAAATGAAATTTCATTTTTCCCCCCATGGTGAATTAGATACTAGGGTTGTATTCAACAGGTTTGATTTTTTTTTTTCCCCCTTAAAACTTTGGGCAGGATCTATAAGTCTAGATTTAGGATGTACACTGATTTTTTTTTTTAAAAGCTGTTATCTCCGACTTAATTAGAAGTTAGTGAAGGAAACAAAGTTTCTTATTTGGTTCTTGAACTCTGAAAATAAACAAAAATTTCATATTTTTGAATAGCACACTGTGGGCCAAACAACATCTGGAAGAGATTATTCTCACTAGTTGGCAGAAGAAATTTCATAATCCACCACCTCAAAGAACATGGTACCTTGTCACATTTTCCCTATATATGGGAAACAGAAGACATTCTTAGGACCACATTTGTGGGGTATCTGCCCTTTTCTTTGTTCTGCATTGAATATAAATGTGTCTCTCTACTACTATAGTATTTCTTTAGCTTTTGGAAATACAGCAAAACTTGGTGGGATGTTGCTGCCTGCACTGTTTACTGTGGTCCAGATTTCTCCTTTTTCAAAAGACCTATTTGACTTTCGGCAGCATGCCTCCTATACTCTGCCATTTGTCTGAGACGTCTTTTCCTGTCTTCTCTAAAATCAGGCACATGTGTGTCTGGGATAGTCATGTAATTTGTAACAGTAACTTCTAACTAGATTAAACTTTTTTTTCTTTAAATTCAGTTTCTTGTGCACATCTATTCTTATGGTTAGTAGTGACACAGGAACACTCTCTTCCAATTAAACACATTTTATTGTAGATCATGGGGCTTCTCCTCCTCCCCCACTCCTCCTTTCTCAAACTTACAGAAAAGTTGCAAGTGCAGTACAAAAACGCAAAGAACCTTTTATCTTGCCAAGTCAATTAGGAATGAATTACTGACATGATGTCCTAACACTCTCAAGTACTTTATAATGTATTTCCTAAAAACAAGAACATTCTTCCACATAGTCACAAAACAATCATCAGAGTTCAGAAATTAACATCATTATTATACTATCCTCTAATATTCAAATCCATTTAAGTTTTCCCCAATTGTCTCAATAATACCATTTATAGCAAAGGATTCATTTCAGAATCTTGCATTGTGTTAGTTGGTCATGTCTCTTGTTAGTCTCTTTTAATATGGGGACAGTTTCTCAGTTTTTTTTCTTTTATGACCTTGATCTTTTAAAGATTATAGGATGGTTGTTTTGTAGAATGTTCCTCAATTTGAGTTTGACCCTGTTTTTTTTGTTAATTAAACTCAGATTTTGAAACTTTGACAGGAATATCACAGAAGTGATGCCATAGTCTTCTCATTGCATCCTATCAGGTGGCACACAATGTGTATTTGTCCCAATTTCTGGTGATGTTTACTTTGATCACTTGATGAAGGTAGTGTCTTCCAGACTTCTCCACTGTAAAGTTACTGTTTTTCCTTTGTAAGTAGTAAGAATTTTGTGGGCAAGTATTTGAGTCTATGTAAATATCCTATTTCTTGTCAAACTTTTATTAGTTAATTTATATTATAATGAACTCAAAGATTCCTATTTTATTCAAATTGTTATAAATCTGTTCTGTCATTTATTTTGAATCTCAAAAATGTCCATTTGAGGCCAGGGAGGGGCCCTTTAAGCTAATTTTCTTGTCTTTTTAACCTC
Source organism: Monodon monoceros (assembly GCF_005190385.1). Lineage (NCBI taxonomy): Eukaryota > Metazoa > Chordata > Mammalia > Artiodactyla > Monodontidae > Monodon > Monodon monoceros. The sequence continues at coordinate 90,977,848 of NW_021703782.1, read as the reverse complement.
TTCATAATTCTTTGAGTGCTCTCTTTCTTGCGGGCACAAGAAGACGTTCCAAGTCATTGTATACTTCCCTGGCCACAGCTCTGGACTCAGGCGTTTCTCCAAAGAGCCTGGTTCCTTTCAGTAGAGAATGGTATTTAGAGACCAAGATCTAAGTGCTAGGATACTCATAGTTATTGGGGTGCCACTACTCCCAGGCCTCTGACTTGCATACACACACATGTACACCCCACCACACACACTCTTAAACCTCTATTTTTATTTCTATAGCTCTTGAAAACCATGAGTCTGTGTCTCTCTCTCCTCCTCTGCTGGATGCCCCTTTACCTTTTATGCTCTGACAAGTGCTGTCGGCTGCCTTCCCATGGGGACATCCTCCTTACCTCACTTAACCTCTGACACTCGGCATTGGGCTGCCCTTGCGTTGTTACAAATATATGTATATATTATAGTTAGTGCTCAGATTTTCTTATAAGCCAGTGTTTTCCTTTCAAGGAAAATATTCTTTAAATGTTGTATTTTAAAAATCTGTATCATAGCATTTTTCTTTATTATAAGACATGCTTCGTATTAATATTTTTTATCGGGGACGTACATGAAGTGCATATATTTAAAATGTACAATTTGATTTGTTTTGACGTGTGTATATACTCTTGAAATCATCGCCACCATCAAGATAATGAACATATCTACCACCTCTCAAATTCTCTCCTGTCCCTTTGAAGTCCTTCCTTCTGTTACCTTACCCTCCCCTCATATTTCCTGGCAATTACTGATCTGCTTTTGGTCACTATAAATTAGTTTGCTTTTTCTGCAGTTTTATATAAATGGCATCATACAGCCAATGCTGTGTTTTGTTTGGCTTCTTTCACTCAGTGTAATTATTCTGAGATTGGTACATGCTTTTGTGTCTCTAACTAGTTCATGTCTTTTTATTGCTGAGTAGTAATTCCACTGTATGGACGTTACAGCAATTTGTTTATCTGTTTGTTTGTGAATTGACATTTGAGCTGTTTCCAGTTTTTGGCTATTAAAGATAAAGCTACTATAAACATTTGTGCTCAAGTCTTTGTGCTGACATACTTTCTTTACTCTTGAGTAAATACCTAGGAGTGAAATGGCTTGATTGGGTAGTAAGTGCACATTTAATTTTTAAAAAACCTGCCAAATTGTTTTCCAAATTGATCCTATCTTCCATTCCCATAGCAGTGTGTGAGAGTTGCAGTTGATTCTTATTCTCACCAACACTTGGTATGGTCAGTCTTTTTAATTTTGGTTATTCTATTGATATGTAGTGGTATTTCATTGTGGTTTTAATTTGTTTCTTCCTAATTGCTCTTCTGTGCTTATTTGCTGCCTGTATCTTATCTTTGGTGAAGTGTCTAAATCTTTTGCCCAGTTTAAAAAGTGAGTTTGGTTTTTTACTGAATATTGAGATTTTTAAAAATACATGTTGGATACAAGTCCTTTATTAGACATGATTTGAAAGTATTTTCACCCAGTTTGTGGCTTGTTTTTTAAATTTACTTAGTGTCTTTTTTTTTTATTTGTTTTTTTGCGGTACGCGGGCCTCTCACTGTTGTGGCCTTTCCCGTTGGGGAGCACAGGCTCCGGACGCGCAGGCTCAGCGGCCATGGCTCATGGGCCCAGCCGCTCCCCGGCATGTGGGATCCTCCTGGACCGGGGCACGAACTCGTGTCCCCTACATCGGCAGGCGGACTCTCAACCACTGTGCCACCAGGGAAGCCCCTTACTTAGTGTCTTTTGAAGAGCAGAAGAACTTTTGATGAAGACTAGTGTTTCAGTTTGTTTTTTTATGGATCATGCTTTTGATATCTTACCTAAGAAAAATTTGCCTGACCCAACTCCGCAGAGATTTTCTCTTATGTTTTCTTCTAGCAGTTTTATATCAATAGTCCTAGGTTTTACGTTTAGGTCTAATGAGCTAATTTAAGATTAAGTTAATTTTTGTGATTTGAATTATGAAGCAAAGTTGTTTTTTGTTTTGTATTCAAATATCCAGTAGTTCAGTACAATTTGTTGGAAAGGCTCTTCTTTCTCCACTGCATGGCCTATTTACCTTTGTCCAAAATTAGTTGTTTATATAAGTATAGGTCTACTCAACTTTCTATTATGTTCCATTAATCTGTTTGTCTTTCTTTAGGCCCATACCACACTATCTTTATTCTTTATATCCTTTAATGTCTATTGGGTCAGTAGTGACCACCCCTCTTTTGTTTCTGCCATTAAAAATTTGTGTCATCTTTTTTTCCTAACCAGTTTGGTTAGAGGGTTAGCAATTGTATTGATTCTCTCAAAGAAACAGCTTTTGGGTTTATTGCTTTTATTTTCTGCTATTATAATATTATTGTTATCTGCTGTTATTCACTGTTTCCTTTCTTTCTGCTTACTTTGGGTTTAATTAGATCATCTTTTTCTGGCTTCTGATGGTCATTTATTTGAGACTTCTTTTCTACTATAAGTGTTTAATGCTATCATTTTCCTCTTTGATACTGCTTTAGTGGCACCCCATAAATACTGATGCTTTGTTTTTATCTTCATTCAGAACACTCAAAATATTCAATTCAAAATACTTTATAATTCCTCCTTCAATATCTTCTTTATTGCAAAAGGTATTTAGAGAGATGATAGTTTTCCAGCATTTAGTGATCTTCCAAAGATCTTTCTGTTATTGATTTCTAATTTAATTCAGTTGTGGTCAGAGACCATACTTTATATGACTTGAATCCATTTAAATTTATTGAGACTTGTTTTATGGCCCAGAATATGGTCTATCTTGGTACCAGTTCCTTTTGCACTTGAGGAGAATGTGTATTCTGCTGGCACTCAGTTAAGTGTTCTAAAAATGTCCGTCAGATCAAGTTGATTGATTATGTTGTTCAAGTTCTTGTTATCCATATTGATTTTCTGTTCTATCCGTTAATTACAGAGGGGTATTGCAATTTTGGCTGTAATTGCAGATTTATGTGTTGCTCCTCTCATCAGTCTTTACTTCATATCATTGGAAGTTCCCTTATTAGATGTATAAACTTTTATTATTGCTGTGTCATCTTGATGAATTGACCCCTTTATCATTATTAAATGACTTTCTTTGTCCTTGTTAATGTATTTTGCTCTAAAATCTACTCTGCTAGATATTAATATAGGCAACTACACTTTTATTTTTAGTGTCAGCTTGGCAGGTCTTTCTCCTTTTCCTTTTAAACTATTTGTGTCTTCATATTTAAAGTATGGTTCTTGTAGGTAGTGTATCTTGTAGGGAGTTGGGTCTTGCTTTTTTATCCAGTCTGACAATATCTGCCTTTTAATTGGGTTGTGTAGACCACTTCTTGTGTGTGTGTGTGTGTGTGTGTGTGTGTGTGTGTGTGTGTATTTTGTTATGGTTTTATTTCAGTCCATCATCTTGCTCATCTTGCTGTTTGCTTATTTGTCCTGTCCATTCTTTGTTTCTCATTTTTTTTTTTGCATTTGGTATATTTTATGATTTTTATCTCCTCCTAAGCATATTAGCTATAATTCCTTGTTTTGTTTTTAGAGGTTGATTCAGCATTTATAGTAGGCTTAAATTTATTTTAAGGTATATTTATTTAATTAAATTAATTATATTAAGTGATATTTTCTTAAGTGATACTTTTAAGTGATATTATAACCCTTTATAGTATACAACAGTATATTTACTTTTCTCCCTCCTAACTTTTCTAAAACTTTTATTTCTGTAATAAACCCCATCATTATTATTTTTGTCAGTTGTCTTTTTAGCAGCTTTATGGGGATATAATTCAACTATTTAAGGAATACAGTTCAGTGGTTTTTGATATATTCAGAACTGTGCAACTATTACCACAGTGTTAGAAAATCTTCTCCATCCCCAAAGGAAACCCTACATCTGTTATCAGTCATTCCCTATTTATTCTTTCCAATCCCCTGGCAAACAACTAATCTACTTTTTTGTCTCAGAGATTTGCCTATCCTGGGCATTTCATATAAATGGAATCACAGTGTTTGGCCTTGTACGACTGACTTTTTTCACACAGAATAATGCTTTTAAGGTTCATGCATGCTACAATAGCATTTATTATCATTTTATTTTTTTCTTGCCCAATAATATTCTATTGGTAAGTCCCCTACATACGAACCTTCAAGTTGCGAACTTTCAAAGATGCGAAAGTGCATTTGCATGTCCAGTCGTGTTAGTTAATGTGTCTGGTGTGAACTACTGTACTTTTCAAGGTACTGTACTGTAAGATTTAAAATGTTTTCTTTATTTTTCGTGTTTCTTTACTTTTCTGTCTTTCTGGTTCTCTCTTTTGCGGTACTCTGTTCTGCGAACTCTCGCTGCCTTGAGCTTCTTGGGTTCTCACATCTGCCTCTTTAACTCAGTAAGTTCTGTGGATCCCACCTGGATTTCCCCCGTACTGTGGCTGGACACTCTTGAGGCAGGAAGCTGGGGCAATCATAGGGCTCACCTTGTTCTTTTCCCGCTTCTTAGATGTCCAGTATTTTATAGTTTCTTTTCATTTTTTAGACACACAGTCATCAGGTCCCTGTTACTCTATCTTAGCCCTGTACATTACTTTTCTGTAGAAAATTAAAATACTCATACCACCTCAGGGCACAATAGATGTATATGTATAATCTTGTTGTGTGTATGTGTTTCCCAAATGGGAGTGATATATAGATACCTAATTTCAGTACAATTTAATTTTTATTGTCTGTATAAAATTGAATTGCATGTGAACATAGTTTTAATAACTCAGTTGGCAAGCACTATATTATTAGATAGTTTCTACAATTTTCTAGTAATATATTGCATTAAGCCCTCTTGTAGCAAAATCTTTGTCCTTAATTAACACTTTCCACAGTATAAACTCCTAGTTGTAGAGTTACATACCCTCTGATTCAACGTACTTTTTAGGATCTTGATGCAAACCATACACACACACACATCCATATTGTATTCCAGGAAGATTATTACAGTCTATCTATACCAGAAATAAATTTGAGTGCCAATTCTCTTACGTTGTGGCAAACACATCAGAAAGCTGTCTTCCAGGCATAACCTTTTTATGTTGAGGTACGGTCTTATTTTTATTTTTAAAAATTTATTTTATTGAAGTATAGTTGATTTACAATGTGTTAATTTCTGCTGTATGGCAAAGTGATATATATATATTCTTTTTCATATTCTTTTCTATTATGGTTTATCACAGGATATTGAATACAGTTTCGTGTGCTATACAGTGGGACCTTGTTATGTACCCATTCTATATGTAATAGTTTGCATCTGCTAATCCCAAACTCCCACTCCATCCTTCCCCTCACGCCCCCCCGCTTGGCAACCACAAGTCTGAGGTACAGTTTTAAACCACTCTTCTTCAATTCAGGCCCTCAGAATGGATTTTCATTTACTCTCTGAAAAGAACTTGAAATTTAAGCTACTGGAAACCTTAAGTAATGGAAGATGCCTCTGTCCACAAACTCCTTTGCTGTTATTTTTTTCTTTTTTTAATATATTTACTCATTTATTTATTTATTTTTGGCTGCATTGGGTCCTCGTTGCTGCGCATGGGCTTTCTCTAGTTGCGGCGAGTGGGGGCTACTCTTCATTGTGGTGCGTGGGCTTCTCATTGCGGTGGCTCCTCGTTGTGGAGCACGGGCTCTAGGCGCACAGGCTTCAGGAGTTGTGGCACGTGGGCTCAGTAGTTGTGGCACACGAGCTTAGTTGCTCCGTGGCATGTGAGATCTTCCCAGACCAGGGCTCAAACCCGTGTCCCCTGCACAGGCAGGCGGATTCTTAACCACTGCACCACCAGGGAAACCCTCCTTTACTGTTATTCTGGGCTGAATACTTTTCTTATCACAGCTGTAGACTTCTGCATTCTGGCCAGCTATTTTGACACTTTGCCCCCATCTTCATTTGCTTTCCCTTTTTCCCTCTTTCCCTTCTCCTTACACCCTTCTATTCTAAGTAATCTGGGAATTACTTCTGATTTTAGAAACGTGCGCTTGCTCTTAGAAGGAACTATCCTCCAAGACTTCTCCATTGGCTCTGGTTGGAAGAGTCTAGCTCAGCCTGAGGGTTGGTTATAAAGTTGTAATCTCCTTGTCCTGAAACCTGTGGACTGCAGACGCTCCAGCATGGCTCAGAGGCTCGCTCCATGAACACTCCCCAGTAGAAATGTATCAACCCTATCTATGCTTCCACTTTCTTGAGTGGAACTCTTGATTACCGTTAGTCTTTTCAGGACTCTGGCTCTGGGTCCCTGTACAGTTGGCTGAGTCAAGGCATGCAGATACTAAAGAGATCAGGAGTTTAGACATTGTGGGCCTTGGGTAATGGAAAGAAACAGGGTGGTAGTAAGTAAAGAGTAATTCTTATTCAAAGAGTAATTCTTTTAATTGTCCTGTCTTTCAAGGGGATTTTCTCAGTCTTTTGAGTTGACTTCTCTTCCTTTGTTCTCATCACCTAGTTCTTCTTGCTCTCTCCCTTATGATTGAGCACCATTCTTTTATTTTTTTTTTTTTTGAACTTAGAGGGTGTGTTTCTCTTTTGGCCAATTTCTGACCCATTATTCCTAAACTTCAGATTTCCCCCATTTTCTAAATAATATAGCACAAAGTAGCTTGAGCTTGAAACTGTAAATAGAGTATGGCCAATACATCCTTGGCCCTAGCAGTGACAACTGTTCTGAGATTTTTCTGAAAATTGTGTTTTTACCATTCCTGGTTATTTTGACAAGTTTCAGGATAGCATCGCTCCCCAGCAGGAACACTTTCCAAGAGGGAAAACTGTATGTCTGTCAATACAGTCTTTGAAATCCAAACAGTGAGTTTATTTAAATACTTTTTGGCCAGTTCCTTCAATCTGTAGAATCCTGAACTCTGAACTGTTAAAATACGTGTAAAACAGTGCGACTGCGGTGCTTGTGTTTCTTGTGTGCAGGCAGCGCAAGCAGGATGGGCTAGCTGTATTCCTGCCTTTGAATGCATTAGCTGAGTGCCACGTGGAAAGAACGGTAGACTTTTAGGCCAAATGTAGGTCTGATTGAAAAGCTGGAGAAGCAAATGGAAAAACTGATCCTATATGTGGAAAAGGAAAGATTTTTAAGAGCATGAAATATACTGTCTTCAGTGAGTATATTGAAGGAAGATCTTGGGTCTGATCCTTTGAAGAAGAAAGCTGCTGCCATAGGTAGAAGGTGGTATTTTAAAACAAAACATGAGGAAATTATTTGGTCTCTCAAGTGCTTTTCTGACTTCCTTGTTCTAAATCTGCATGTGAAGCAAATGGACTCTGAAAGTGATCACAGCTTTTTTCATCCCAGCTGGACCATTTGCCTCCCTGGTTTTATGGGAAGCAGTGGTAAGGATAGGAAGCTCAGATAAAAAAGTGTAGCACTGCCATCCCTTTGTCACCCATTTCCCCTTTTCGCTCTTTAAATTTGGCCTGAAATTCCTCTTTTAGCAACTTTAGAAATAAAACAGTATTGATTGACTCTCAAAAGGTGAAGAATGTTTTCTTTCTTCTTGCGATTTCCTGGAGTTTTTTATCTTCGTTTATTACAGTTACATGCATTTCAGTCATATAGCTTTTCTTTCAGTAGTTATAATAGCTGCATTTTTTTGGTCACCGTTATTATCACAGATATCCTTTGTTTACATGGATTGATAAGAAGCTCATGCCGAGGCTCTCCTGAGCACATTAATTTGATTTGACACATGATTACCTGCATTGTGTCATCAAGTGGAGATTTCAGGGTGAAATAAAGCCTGATTATGTTTAATACACGTGCCTTGTTCTCGCTATTGCAGGTAAATGACACCTTGGCTGAACGTATACTTTTTGAGTCATTCTGTATTTCTGACAAAATAATGAAAATTGCTTCTGTGTCTCGTCATCTGTTGTGGCCAAGCTGATGACTGTGTCCAGCCTAAGTTTTTCCCTTTGTGATTTGATTTTTCCCCACTTTGTTTTTTAATGGGAATTCTTTTAGCTCTTGAAGTTGAGTTATTTAACAAGCCTGCATTTTAACTGTGGTAACATATAAATGACATGTAATTTACCATCTTAACCATTTTCAAGTTCAGTAGTGCTAAGTATATTTACATGGTTGTGAAACAGATCTTCAGAATTCTCTTCATCTTGCAAAACAGAATCTCTCTACCTATAAACAATTCCCTGTTCCCTCCTCCCCCAGCCCCTGGCAACTACCATTCTACGTACTGTCTTCTATGAATTTGATTGCGATAGGCACCTCATGTAAGTGGAATCACAAAGTATCTGTCTTTTTGTCACTGGCTTATTTCACTTAGCATAATGTCCTCATGGTTCACCCATGTTGTAATATGTGCCAGAATTTCCTTCTTCTTTAAGACTGAATGATATTCAATTGCATGCATATACTACATTTTGTTTATCCATTCCATCTGTCCGTGGGTTGCTTCCACCTTTTTGTCTATCATGAATAATGTTGCTATGAACATGGGTGTACAAATCTCTCTTTGAGACCTTGCTTTCAATTCTTTTGGGTATATATGCCCAGCAGTGGAATTGCTGGATAATATTATTATTTTTATTTTATTTATTTTTTCAATTTAATTTTATTTTTTAACATCTTTATTGGAGTATAATTGCTTTACAAGGGTGTTAGTTTCTGTTTTATAACAAAGTGAATCAGTTATACATATACATATGTCCCCATATCTCTTCCCTCTTGCATCTCCCTCCCTCCCACCCTCCCTATCCCACCCCTCTAGGTGGTCACAAAGCACCGAGCTGATCTCTCTGTGCTATGCGGCTGCTTCCCACTAGCTATCTACCTTACGTTTGGTAGTGTATATATGTCCATGCCACTCTCTCACTTCGTCCCAGCTTACCCTTCCCCCTCCCCGTGTCCTCAAGTCCATTTTCTAGTAGGTCTGCATCTTTATTCCCGTCTTGCCCCTAGGTTCTTCTGATAATTTTTTTTCTTTTCTTTTTTTTTTAGATTCTATATATATGTGTTAGCATACAGTATTTGTTTTTCTCTTTCTGACTTACTTCACTCTGTATGACAGTCTCTAGGTCCATCCACCTCACTACAGATAACTCAGTTTCATTCCCTTTAATGGCTGAGTAATATTCCATTGTATATATGTGCCACATCTTCTTTATCCATCCGTTGATGGACACTTAGGTTGCTTCCATGTCCTGGCTATTGTAAATAGAGCTGCAGTGAACATTTTGGTACATGACTCTTTTTGAATTATGGTTTTCTCAGGGTATATGCCCAGTAGTGGGATTGCTGGGTCGTATGGTAGTTCTATTTTTAGTTTTTTAAGGAACCTCCACACTGTTCTCCATAGTGGCTGTATCAGTTTACATTCCCACCAACAGTGCAAGAGGGTTCACTTTTCTCCACACCCTCTCCAGCATTTATTGTTTGTAGATTTTTTGATGATGGTCATTCTGGATAATTCTACTTTTAATTTTTTGAGGAACTGCCATTCTGATTTGTGTAGGAGCTGAACCATTTTACATTCCCACTGGCAGTACATAGAGATTCCAGTTTCTCCACATCCTTGTTTATTTTGTTAGCAACCATTCTAATGGATGTGAGGTGTTATCTCATTGTGGTTTTGATATGTATTTCCCTAACAGTGATGTTGACTATCCTGTCAGGTGCTTTTTGGCCATTTGAATATCTTTGGAGAAATATTTATTGAAGTCTTTTAATTTTTAGCTCGGTTGTTTGATTTTGTTGTTGAGTTTTCTTTATATGTTCTGGATATCAATTCCTTTTTAGATATATAACTTGCAAATATTTTCTCCCATTCCATGGATTATCTTTTCACTCTTTTTTTTTTTTTTTCTTTTTTTTTTTTTGCGGTACGCGGGCCTCTCACTGTTGTGGCCTCTCCCGTTACTGAGCACAGGCTCCGGACCCGCAGGCTCAGCGGCCATGGCTCACGGGCCCAGCCGCTCTGCGGCATGTGGGATCTTCCCGGACCGGGGCACAAACCCGCGTCCCCTGCATCGGCAGGCGGACTCTCAACCACTGCGCCACCAGGGAAGCCCCTTTTCACTCTTGATTGTGTTTTTGTGCACAGAAGTTTTAAATTTTGATTTAGTGCATTTTATCTATTTTTCTTTGATTGTGTTCTTTAAGCCTAAGAACTTCTAATCTTTTAAGAAAAGTTTACTTTTATTGTTAAATAACTTCTGTTCCATTTGTTCTTCCAGGGGTACCAATTATTCTTATACTGAATCTCTATTTTCTGTGCTCCACAGCCATCATTTCTAATCAGTCTAGTAACTATTTTTAGTACAAGCACGTGTGACTTTTCTTAAGCTTGTCTTCCATGGTATTAGCTTGGTTTTCTGTAGTGGCACTTCTGCCTGTTGTAGTTTTAAATACATTTTTAGTTTCGGCAGTGATATTTTTTTGCTTTATTTTTAAATCAGTGTTAAAATGATTTAAATGTTCAAATGTTTGAAATTTAAAGTGTCAAATAGCTATATGAGGCTTTCTAAGGAAAAGGAATTCTTTTCTCTCTCTGCCAGTTACCTTCCCCATAGCTACCATTTTCAGTTGGTTTAGCTGCTTCATTGGGTATTTGCATTGCATCACTAAGACTTGTACTTTTTGATACATCGGTTTCAAGTATTGATAGACATCCTTTGTGGACGATGTGCTGCATGCATACTCCCCTCCTGTACCTCTTCATCCTGATATAATTAGGTCGTGATTTTGATCAGGCCATATTCAGTGTTAGTGTTATTATGAACTTGTTAATGTCGTTCACAGTGGAGACATTTAGAATTCATGTAGACTTATATGCATCCTTTTCTTTTTCTGTAAATTCTTCTCCTTTAAATTTTAATTCTTCTTCTTATGTTTGCTTACTTTTTTCTGTGTGCTTAGAATTCTGCGTGCTCATTCAGTCGCAGACTCTGTCAGTTCTAGAAATATCTCAACATACCCAGACAGATGGTTATTCTGCAAACCTACTTTGTGAGTCCACTTACCTGTCATCCAGCGATGTCCTTTCACAAGTAGGCCAGGTATTCCCTTTATTTTTCTCCTGAATCGAGCTCCTGTTCCTGTATCCCATGCCTTCATTTTGATTCGTTTCCTCCCTGTTTTGCAAAGGACATCCTGCAATAAGATTGTAGACTGTAAATCACTTTCTTTATTGTCCATTGTCTTCTAGCTTCTAGATTGCTGTTGAGAAATGCAGGGACTTTCTGGTGCCTAATCCTTTGTTTATGAGCCCCCCCATCACTTTCTGATCAGTTACAGGAATTAAAAAAAAAATCTTGTGTTTAAAAAAATCATGATGGTGTGCTTAACGTGGGCATATTAAAATCGATGCAGGTGGGCAGGTATGCATCAGTGGACCCTTACAGTCAACAAACTTAGGACTTGTCACTTTAGGAAATGTTTTGAGTTTGTTGTTTGATCCTCCCCCCGCCCCCGTTCCATTTCCTTTATTTTTTTTTTATTCTGGAATTGCTTTTATTTGGCGATTAGATCTCCTGGATTAGTCCTCTAGCTTTCTCATTCTTACTGTTCTATTTTCCTTCACTTTGTTTTTTGGCTGTACATTTTGGGCAAGTTTCTTAACTTTATATTCTAATCCTTCTCCTGCATTTCCAGTGATTGGTTTTTAAGTCTCCTGTTTGTTGTTTGAATGGGTGCAGTATCTTCTTCCTGATGTTACTGTTGTTAAGGTCTTTTCATCTCAGATTCAAGAGAAGAATCTTCCAGTCTCAGGCTTTAGATATAAGGCTGGCTTCAGATGCTTAAGATAAATAAATAGATAAATAGAAATAGATAACTACTGAGAAAGACAGGCTATAGCTCTGACCTTCCTCTATCACGTCATCTTGTCCGTCCAGGCTTGAGGTTGAGAGTTTCTTCTGTTTGGTTTCTGCTGAACTCTATAGAGTAGAGAGCTCTCTGAAGAAGGATACACACATTTCAAGTCTGAATTTTTTTCCTACCTGATCTAAATGGCTCTATTTATGTGTAACACTTTTCTAAAATTTTGAGGGTAAATGTATCCACTCCTGGTTTCAGCATTGATGACTGTGTTCCTCCTTTAGTACTTTGTGTTCATCTGTTCTGTTTTGAGAATGGAAGCTTTGAAATCTTTAGTCCTGTAGGCCCCACCCAAAGCTCTGGTTTATCTTCTGCTTCAGTAATACCATTTTCTGCTTTTTTATTGTTTTCTACTTGATCGACTGCCTTCATTCAAGTTCATAATTCATAACATTTTTGTTAATGCCGACTCATTTCTTATCTCATGTTTTTCTAAAGTTCTCTTTTATGTAGTGTACCTATTTCTTAAGTAAATATTTGCTCTGATTCTATAGTCTTCCTTCTCTTGAGCCCCATAATATTTTTCATTTGCCTGGTGGATTTGGATTTTTCTGTCTCTTATCCTTAGAGAATGAAGTCTGTGCATATTCAGTATCAGGTATTACCCTGCATTCTTTCTAGAGACTGAAATGAGTCACTGTTTGACTCAAGTCCAGATGAAGGAAAAAGGTTAGCTTTATAGTAGATAAATTTGCCGGTTAGAAATTCATCTGCCTATGAGGCCTAGGAAAAGAGCCAGCATCGGCTCCAGAAGTAATCAAAGGGAACATTTGCCTCAGAACCAGAGACTTTTTTTTAAGGTATTTGGTGTGGCACTCAGCAATTAGCAAGATCATTGTCACTTGGCATGGCTGCCCATATCAGAAAGCCAGCTGGTAGTGCTTTTCTCCCACATATTTTCTGGGCCAGTCATTATGGCCACATGTAAATTAGAAGTAAATACAGCCAGAGATTACTTGCTCAGTTGGAGCCATGAACCCCTTTTAAGGAGCTGAGTGTATTTTAAATGTACTCCAACGCTCCCTGGCTTAGTTCACTCCAGCCGTCATCCCTCTGAACAGGGAGCATCATTGTGAGTCTGTTGGGGTCTCATTTACTTACTTTCTGTCCACCTAATTACAGTTTCACATGAAGGGAATGTTGAGCCTTAAATGTTCTCCAACCTTCCATATTGATTCTTTCCAGTATATTTCTGGAAGTTTAAGCAATAGCTGGGATCCATCTGTGGCTTCTAGGGTTGATTCAGGCTATTTCCTTTTCTTATATTCAGTTGGTTATTTTCCGTTAATCTAGCACAGAACCATGAGCCTATGTAGCTTTCTTACTTGTAAATGGTATTTATCTATCCATTTTTTAAAATATTATTTTTTTAAATTGAAGTATAGTTGATTTACAATGTTGTGTTAGTTTCAGGTATACAACAAAGTGATTCAGTTATATATACATGCATATCTATTTCTTTCAGATTCTTTCCCTTATGGGTTATTACAAAATATTGAGTAGAGTTCCCTGTGCTGTACAGTAGGCCCTTGTTGGTTACCTATTTTATGTGTGTGTGTATATATATATATATATATATATATATACATTTCGAACTATAGGGAGGGATTTTGAGGTAATTCATACCCAAAGACTGTAAAATGGATGAATGGGCAAGTCAACAGGTGACAAAACTCATATTTTGCAAGTGAGTGGCATTAGATGTAGTTTTGCGGTTTTGACAAGAATGATATACATTAGAAGGCATGCCTAGAATGGAAAATGGAGACAACTAGGGAAGAAGAGAATGGGCAATAGTGATGGCCAAGGGCACCTGCGGTTAATGGAGCTGACTCACACTGCGTTATGGTTTCCTGTACCTGGAGCTCAAGCAAATGAAGTAGAGAGTTACGGTGAGGGCAGGCTATAAGAATTGCAGGTCAGGTATCTAAATACTTGGAAGAGTTCAAAGAGGGATGAATTTCTTTAAAAATTCCATGCAATTCTGTAGTTAGCAGTCTGGGGCTCTGGGAAAGCAGGACACAAGATGTCAAAGTAATCCAGCTTACTTGGCCAGAGACTGAATGACATCATTATTTAGGATATTGTCTTTTTTGTCATCACATCTCTTCCCCCATGATTTGTACAGTTTTGTAAATAGGCTGGGAAGTAAATAGGTTTCATAAATGTAATTTTAAGACATTGCTCCCTGAGAGAGCTATTTTATACCCTTTGAGGTAGTATTGCTTAGCTCTTATATTTTAAGAGTTAAGTAACCATATCCCGTCTTACAAAAGGCTCTTATAATATAAGAATAGGTTCAACATACACTTTGATGAATCTTCTAGTGTTATACACTGTTATCTCAGAAATAAAGATCTCTTCGTCTGAAAAAAAAAGGTTTAACAAAAGCATCAAAACTCGATATGTCTTAGATGCTTTAGGGGAAGACAGTTAATGTTCTTCTTCAAAATATGAAACTAACAATCTGTACTATCTACTATGTAGCTCAGGCATGTGTCACATAAATCAAAACTAGGGGCACATCATGAAAGTTTTATATGGATGAGAGCAGCCCAGGGTGCTCTGTTTCAGGGTTTGGGGAAATAGTTACTCTGCAGAACGTCTGACTTGCATCCTGCTTCCTGAAGGACTTTATGAAATTTTTGCTTTAAAAAACTCCAAGCACTTTCTCACTGTTAATTTTTGTACACTTGGAGGGTTCATCTATGGAAAGGCCCTGGGGTGGGTCCTGGTTCAGGTCTCTGCTCCAGCATTTCCTGACCACATGACTGGGAACAATGCATTGGGTTTCTCATCTATGAAATGAGTTAACAATATCTGCCTTAAACTGTATGTGAAAGGATTGTCCCAGTGCTCAGCATCTAGTAGGTGTTCATTAAATCTCAGTCTCCTGCCCCTCCTCCTTTTGCTGTCAGCAGTGATGCCATATGGCATATTTGTCACATCCATTTCGATATCCCTTTCCCGACTGCAGGCTGGGTGCCCAGCATTCACCTTTTGGGCAACTCTGTGTACTCTGATCATTGAAAATATTTTATGGTTTTATCGCTTAATGATTTAGCTCGGCAGAAGTGATATTGGGCCAGCACACAGAGCGTGAGTCTTTTAGAATAGAATCTCACTTGCCTGCTTGTTTTGCTTTTTGGTTATCATTGTTTATATATTTATATATTATATAACATATTTATATATTCATCTGTCCACTCCACATATAATAGAGCAAGAAGATGTGAATTGTCAATATGTGAGAAGGAAAAAGGAAAAATACAAAAGTAGGGGTGGCACAAAATGTTACCAGAAATAAGTTCAGTATGAAAGAGTGCACCATAGGGCCCTGTAATTTTCCCAGGGTAGGCTCGGCTCTCTGGCACCCCTCATGAAAGAGGAAATACACTCTGTGGATGTGTGCCTTTCTCCTGGGCTGTTACTTAAAATCACAGTGTGATAAACAGCAGGTATTTTTCCCTCTAAAACTGGGACTGAGGAGAGCATCACTGTTGTCTTAGGGCAGCTATGGAATTTTGTGTGGAATGTTAGACCAAAATGTGGCTTGACAGCTTTACTTCTTATCTATTAATAAAAATAGTCACTCTAGGGCTTCCCTGGTGGCACAGTGGTTGAGAGTCCGCCTGCCGATGCAGGGGACACGGGTTCGTGCCCCGGTCCAGGAAGATCCCACATGCCGCGGAGCGGCTGGGCCCGTGAGCCATGGCCGCTGAGCCTGTGCGTCCGGAGCCTGTGCTCCGCAACGGGAGAGGCCACAGCAGTGAGAGGCCCACGTACCGCAAAAAAAAAAAAAAGTCACTCTAACAGAAAGGTAGAGGAAGAAAATAGGAAGGTGCCACAGTTCTAAACAACTAACACCTAAAGTGATTAAAACTACAGTATGAAGGATAATACACAGAGACAGGATAAAAATCAGAATGTAAGGTTCAAAAATCAGAATGTAAGTTGCTGCCAAACCTTGATTGTTTCTTAGGAAACAGTTCTTCTGAGGTTATGTGACTTGCTCAGCATAATCCAGCTAATAGAAAATAGTGCCAGAGGATTTGGCAAAGACTTGGGTTAAATATCCAACTCTGCCATTACTTAACTGCTCAAGACTTGGATCTTGTGATCCTGGTTCATAACTTTTACTATTATGAAGAGTATCATTTGCCCATAGTTTGAAAGTATTCCAGTGTTATCTTGCACGCTGCTGAAACCGGAAAGTATATTTACAGACAAAGCTCCCTGCAGGCAGGGGCAGCCTCAGTTCTATTCATTGTGCCCTTAGTTCACTGTAGATGCTCCATAAATATCTTTTGAATAAAAGAAAGAATATTGTAAGACGGTATGAAAACAACCTAAAAATGAAAAATTTTCTTAAAATGAATGTATTTTCTTAAATTCTTAACCTGGAAAAATGTCCCCTTCTGGACTAAATTGCAGTGTGGAAATTATCACATAGGTCTAGCATCCTCTCTCTAAGGGTATCGAGAGGAACTGAGAAATGCACTCTTCCTCATACATGTGGAAGTCTGATTTACAAAGCTTCCCCCTCCCCCAACCCAAGTACTTTACTTTTTCTTGTGACCGACTCATGTCTATAACTTTGGGGCATCTTGCCTTTCTTTAATCCTGAAAGTGGTAACAAGTTCCCTAAAGAAATGTAAACATGGAACACATTCACTTATGTCTCATCTGGGACTGGGACTTGCTTGCTGCTCTAGGGCTGGTTCTGCCATTAATGAAGAGTAAGGTTCCAGTCATCTCTCTTCTCCAACCCACAGGGTTTTTCATCTGCTAATGGGCAGGGTTGAACTGGGTATCTCTAAGACACTTGATACTATTATTCTTTTTGCCCTTTGTCTATAAACTGTCAGCTCTTAATTGTGAGTCACTCAATTCCTTTGTTATTTAATGGCAGGACGGCTCTTCCCTCTGCCCACTCTCCCTATCTTCACAACTTGAAATCACCTGCCCAAAACATCTAGCTATCATACCAAGTTGGATTCAGACTTATGAAAATACATCAACTGATTCGGTTGAGTGGTACAGAAGTCCTCCCGTGAGATGTTAGATGCTCCCTCCCGGGTTCCTCTTTTCATTAAGCTGGTAGTTGGCATTTGGTATAGGGGATTTTTCACTTCCCGTGGCCAAAGGTACTTCACTCGCATATGCTAGTCCTCTGAGGCTGACGGTGGGTTTTCCTATCCTTTTCCAGGTACACAGTTGCTCCTAGCATGACCGTGATCTGATCAGCAACCACGAGAATCTGACTCCCGCGTGGGGTGCCTTAGTGCTGGGGCCTGGTCACCGCCCACAACTCCAGAGCTGCCATGGCTGCTGCCTCTACGTCCACCCCTGTCATTTCACAGCCCCAGGTATGTGATTCAAACCTGCATAGGTTTGGGCTAATCATAGTTTTGTTGAGTATTTCAACTGAATTTCAGAAAGTGTGTTTGACTTTGGAGATCATGTGTCTCCTTTGAAGTGTCATTTGGTGGGGATTTTTTTGAAGAGTATTTTTGTGAGGGAGGTGCTTATGGTTTTTGGTGCCTAGGGTGTCTGGCTGTTACCGTAGGCATCAAACTCCAAATCAAGACAGTCAGTAGTAAATCCTGCTGTTGGCTTTTTTAGGGTTTATTTTGGAACAGATCTAATCTTTTTTTTTTTTTTTTGGCTGCGTTGGGTCTTCATTGCTGTGTGCGGGCGTTCTCTAGTTGCGGCGAGTGGGGGCTAGTCTTCCTTGCAGTGCGTGGGCTTCTCATTGCGGTGACTTCTCTTGTTGCGGAGCACATGCTCTAGACGTGTGGGCTTCAGTAGTTGCAGCACGCGGGCTCAGTAGTTGCGGCACGTGGGCTCAGTAGTTGTGGCTCGTGGGCTCTAGAGTTGTGGTGCACAGGGCTTAGTTGCTCCACAGCATGTGGGATCTTCCCAGACCAGGGATGGAACCCATGTCCCCTGCATTGGCAGGCGGATTCTTAACCACTGAGCCACCAGGGAAGTCCAGAACAGATCTAATCTTACAACAAGTTTTCTGAATGTTGTCTTGATGTCCTCCTCCTATAATGATGATTATTTTGTCTTGACCTGTTCTAGTAACTTTGAGAAGAAAATGCAATTCCAGAAACTTCTGAACCACAGTAATATGAGTTACTTTTTCTGTCCAGTGAAGAACAGTCACATGGCAAGAACATTGTTCTCACTGTTTTACAGTCTGATCTATTCAAGTATTAACTGGACTCTTTCAGTTTCAGCAGGCAGCATGGTATAGTGGGGAAACAGACTTTGGAGTCATTAGGCCTGTGCTCACATCTCAATTGCTGGATAAGGTGCCTTAGTCATGCTAACCTCCCACAGCTTCCATTTCTTCTCATGTAATCATCTTTCACAGCATGGTTATGGGGATTAAAGGAGAGAAGCTATGCAGAGCATGTAGTACTCAAAAAGTGTGGTTTCCCACTTGCTCTTCCTTTATCTTCGTCTCTTCCTTTTGGACTGTGACCTCTGATCGCATTCATGAGAATCACTTCTAGGTCAAGGTTGAAGAAAAAAGTACACCTTTGAGAAAAAGCCATATTGATTGGAATTTGAATCATTATGATACAAAATATTGTTCCATACTTTTTTTTCTTTGTATCATTTTGCAGGCTAAATTTTGTATATATTTCTTTTTTTTAATTGAATACAAGTTTTATATGATATGGGAGCCTTCATAAGGAAATGAAGATCTGAAGAAACAGACCTATGTATTTTTATGCTGGGTGGGGTTTTATTGGTTTTTTTAAAAATTTTTTTGTTTTTTTTTTTAAGTACAGTTGATTTACAGTGTTATGTTAGCTTCAGGTGTACAACAAAGTGGTTCAGTTATACATATATAGAGAGAGAGCATGTCTGTGTGTATATATATATTTTTTCAGATTCTTTTCCCTTATAGGTTATTACAAAATATTGAGTAGAGTTCCCTGTGCTATACAGTAGGTCCTTGTTGTATATATTTCAGGTAGGCGTGTGTGTGTGTGTGTGTGTGTGTAAAGAAGGGGACGGAGGGAAAGGAAGGAGAGGGAGAAAGAAAGGAGCATTTCCACTTTATTTACTATAAATGCTTTTCTTCTTCTCTGAAAGACCTTGGAATTTTATCACATGGATAGTCGTTGCTGTTCCTTAACATTATAAAGTTTGTAGTATCATTTTCCAGGATGTTTAGTGTTATCACCATCATGTGTATTTCTGTTTTCTGGTAAATGGATCATTGTCTTTTCAACACCTCATTTACTTTGGGTGTTTGGTTTCCATTCCCCTCAGTAGTGTTCTTGGTGCCCAAGAGAGACATGGTAAATGGGTAAAAAGATTTACTGCCTGTTACCTGAGGTCACCATTTCAAAGGCCACTGCACCTGTTCCCTTGCAATGACTATTCTTAGCCTTTCGTGGAGTGAGTTAGGCCCTAGTACAGGTTTTCTGGACAGGGCGTTTCAGCATCCCAGTCTCACTGCTCTCTTTTGTCAGCATTTCCAACAGCATCATCTTATCTACACATCTTCCCTCTTACACAAGCTACTATCAGCCGGTGAGTAATATAAATATTTTTAAATGACTCATTTAATGAAAACGTTTAGCACTGCCCTAGGTAGAAAGAGGTCATATTTAGTATAAACACTTGGGGAAATATATACTCTTGTAAAGTCTCTGTGGGAAAGTAAATTGGTCCAGTCACTCTGGAAAGTAATTTGACAGCATCTGTTAAAATTATAGACCTTTGCACATGCCCTGTTCCCATCTTGGTACCTATGTTAGAAACATGTGAGTCCAAGGAGATGTGCAGGAAGATATTCATTGACGCATTCGTTGAAGGCCAAGAAGTACAAAACTTTCTAATATTCAATAGTAGAAGGACTTAATCAAGTTGGTCACGTTGATATGATTTTAATACTGCAGTTAAATGATGGATATCTATCTCAGCACAGCTCTGTCTCCTCAAGATATCTCGTGGAGGGAAAAGAAAGCAAGATGCAGAATGATACTTACAGGAAGATATCATTAAAACTGTGAAACAAAACCATATGTTTTTAGGGATAAACATATGGTACATTAATGTAAATGTGTATAGTGAAAAGTCTGTAACACACATTGCCAACGGGAAAGAGATTGTCCCCAAGAGGGCAAAAATTGGATCTTGGGAGATGAAAAATCCCTCCAGAGCTTAACCTTGCCTGATGAAATCCTATTCCTTAATTTCTCCTTAGGGAGAGTTTGAATTTAATTAAAATTTCCTCCTTGAGCGTCACCAATAGAAAAAAAAAGTTAAGAAACACTGGTCTAGAAGTATACACAAGGCTCTTCAGTCACATTGCCTAGGTTCAAATCCTGGCTCCAGTATTTCGTAACTGAGCCTGTTGGGGGAGAGGAGAAAAGGTATCCACTCTCTCAGTGCCTTGGTTTCCTCATCTGCAAAATGAGCATCATCATGAAAAAGCCAACTTCATAGGGTGGTTTTAGGGTTGAAATGAGATCATGTGTGTAGAGCTTAGAACAGTATCTGACATATTGCTCAATACATCTCAGTATTGTTCAGCAAGCACTGTGGCAGGCCTAGGGATGCAAGAATAAATAAGATAAAGAAGGCTTTTGCCCTGTCAGAGTTTATAAATGTAGTGGGAAATACACAGATAGGGAAACAAAAAATTAGAATGCTGTGTCACAAATGCTATGATACAGGAAGAATGGGTGCTCTGTGGATAAAGTGGAACACCAGAAAAGACGTGTAGAATCAGGGGAGGGGCTTCTCGAAGGAAGACTGCCAGGCTGGGAGCTTGTGAATGAGGATGAGTTATTCTGGTAAGGGAGAGGAGACAGCCCGTGTGAATGTCAGGCGTCCCAAGGTGAGAGCTCACAGCATTTGCATGTGAGTTCAGGGGTGGTTGCCGTAGACTGGGGTATGAGGTTGTGAGCAGTGATGTCTAGAGCCAGCTCTGCCCCTTTACAAGATCTGATTGTTCAACTTTAAAAGGAATTTCGTGAGCCAGTTGACTTCATGCTTATAGCCTGAAATCAGCCAGGGTGGAGTATTTACACCACAGAAATTGGCAAACACAGGCCCTCATTCCTGAGCACCCATTGTTAAATACTTATCGGCATACTTAAGGTTGTAGAAAAGGTAGATGTTTTAGGTTACAAAGTTGGAGAAGGTTTTGCAGGGTCTCAGAAGCCAAATGAAGGTATTTAACATTAACCTCAAACAAGCCTGTGTAGCTCGTGTGTCTTAGAGCTGGGTTCAGACCTTGACTATTAACAACTGTGTTGAAGCAATTAATTAAAGAATCTCAACCAGAGAAGTGAGTCCCATGATTCTCACCATGTGTTGGGAGCAGTAGTAGCTTCTGATAGTTGGGGGAACTCAAGCCCTCTCGGAAGGAGTCGGCTGTAAGCTGGGGCGTTAGGTCACAGAGAGAGGCAGCTTACCCTTCCGGAGAGATGCAGCTCATTGGGTCACTTGGTTCCCAGGATCCTCTCGCCCATGATGAGCATCTTGATTATATGTCAACTCTTCACATGTAATTTGTGCAGTCAGATTTTAATCCGAGGCTGATTTGCCCTTGCCCCCAAGCCTGTATTCATTGTAGTCTCTCCTATTATCAAGTTTTCCCCAGGTTCAGACAAGGTAAAAGTAATTTAAATACAGCATCTCCTTAGGCAAGGCGTAATAAGCTGTTCACTCAATCAGCTTCACCCGGTATTGTCTGGCACATCAACTTGCATTCTTTTAGAGTGAATTCAGGGACCTGTGCAAAGATAAACCCACATTCAAGTGTGAAAGGCCTGACAATCCTTTCCTAAGACAAAAACAACAATTTTTAAAAAAAGCTTTTGGTTTTGTTTGGTACTCTATTCATTTGGTAACAAAGAGCATTTTTCTAATCAAGGCTGCCTATTACTAGATATAAACTAATTAATATGAACAAAATAGCTGGTGATTGTTTCCAACAATAATAGGGAAGAAAGGTTCATTGTCACTCTTGCTGGAATTGCTGTTTAGTCAGTGAAAGATATGCCTGGTGCTTTGAAGTGGGACAAGTTTGTATTCCCTGCTTGACTCCTGCCTAGACTGTAAGATGGATTTTTGTTTGCTCATGCTGAGAGAGACAGCACCTTGTTCTGAAGCTAGATGCATACTGAGGCGAAACTGGGCTAGCAGCAGCAGGAAGACTGTTTGTAGCTGCTTTGTTGTTCTCCTAGTCAAGATAAAGAGCACCCAAAGGAAGCTCTGGAGATGTGTACAGACAGGAACATGCTCATCCTTTGGTTAAACGAATGCGCTCTTACCCTGCAGGGATGGGAGAATGTAGGGGATGGAGGTAGAATAGGTAACCAATGACCATTTTCTGTTTCTAGAATGCTGTTTAGCAGGACTTTAACGGTGGTTCATCCAGTTACTGTGGGTGGAGTATGGATTAAAAGTTTTATTTTCTTTTTGAATGGAGGGGTCAATAGTTCAATCCATGAATGGGTGGTTTGGGCTCTCTCAAACCGACCGGTATTAGAGATCAGAAGAGGTGTTTAAGAACTTCAAAGGCGTTCGGATCTCACACCTGTGATTCCAGTAAGGAAGGAATCTTTGCCATCAGTATTTTACAAGGTATTTCATTCTTTCTTATTTGCTAAGTGGCTGTCTTGGTTTCAAGCCAAGGAAACGAAGATATTTTGATCCCTTCAAGTGATGTCCCGTAGCTTTCATTAAAGATGTGAATTTGGATAGATGCTTAATGTCTTCATCTTCATCAACAGATTTGTTCCCCTAGTTCTTACCCAGTTCTCTGATATAACTAACAAGTAGGTCTCTACTTGGTGTCTGCTGGAAGACAGGTGTTTTTGAACATCATTACTAATAGGTTTTTAGAGGTTTTATTTCTGATATTAGAGAGTGGATACATTTGGATTGAAGCAATTGAATTCCTTGTTCAGTGGGTTGTGTTTTTTTGAGATTGAAAGACTTCTGTTTTTTTTTTTTTTTTTTTTTTGGAACTTTGTATTAGGCAGTTTTCAAACATTCACAGAAATCAAAAGAACAATATAATGAATCCCAATATAGCCATCACTGAGATTCAACAGTTATTAACATTTGGCCAGACTTGCTTCACCTTCTCCCATTTTGGGGGGATGAAATATTTTAAAGCAAATCCTTGGCATCCTGTTATTTTATCTCAGTCCTCATACATCAATATGCATCTCTAAGAAAGAATTCACTTATATAACCACAGTCCCATTCTTACACATAGCAAATGATAAACAACATTTTAATATCATTTTCTACTCGTCCATATTCAGAATTTCCCAATTGCTTTTCTCAAAAGTGTTTTTGCAGTTGGTATATAAAGTGTTATCTTTTAAAAACACTGATTAGATCAGTTTACTCTTCTGCCTGAAACTATTCAATGACTTTTTAAGGTTTAAAAATGGAATTGTTGCAGTTGTTAAATTATCAGTCCCTAAAGTAAGGGATCATGGCTCTCTTGGTAGTAAGTTTCTTTTGGACTAAAGTGTGAGCAATTACTTGTAGTATGACGTATGTTTCCAGTGCCACATAATGAAGACATAGTGTGGTCTGGCTTCACCTACCCAGAGAAAAGAGAATGCGTGGGCTTAGATCCAGGTGAATTTTGGTTCAAATATAGGTTTAAATCCCTTTCAATATAGATCTCTCTTCAGCTAATTTTTTTTTTAATCTCTAGAATTCAAATAATATACACTGTGCTCACAGATTTAAATGGCAAAATATCTGCTAGGTGCTTTGTACAGTATTAGCCTCTTAATAGATCCCTGACATATGTTAGTTCCTTCCTCTTTCCCCATAATTATTCCCCATAGTTCTTTGCAGGGAGTGAGTGGTTACCTCTACATATGGTCTGTGTGTATGACGCGCTTATGTGTAGTATGCCAGAGGATCCATCAGAGGAAAGCCAAGTTGGATAAACACTCTAAGGAAGACTCCAGTGTATTGCCAGGAATAAATGCGTGTGGAGATAAACACTGAGATTTCTGACTTACTCCACCTTGAACCATGTTTCTATTAGAAGTTAAATTTGTTCTCATATTGGAATTTGAATTCATCTCTGCCCCCTTTTGTGTTTATAAACACAGATAAAGTTTGAGAGGATATCTTATTTCAGAATCCAAGGGCACATTTGGAGTCTTCTATTCATAAGACAAAATTTTACTGGGATACCTAGGGCAAACCACAAATGAGACCTTTCATGTTTGTTTCTTTTTCTTTCTAATTGGTTTAGTCTTTAATGATTAATGGAGCCAATTCTTTATCCTTCAGAGTGATGTGGCTTCTTCCCTCTTACTGCCCATGATGGGGCTCTTGGCCTATTTTCCTTTTTACACTCCTAGCTTCTCCAGTTGTTTTGCTTTGAACTTTAGTTGCAGCTATTCCATGAATAAATGCTCAGGTGGGAAAATGCCCTGCTGTTTTTACCAGCTGAGGAGATGGTAATCAGAGGGTGCAGGGGAGTTTTGTCTTTTGAGAACTGTACCTTGCTGTAATAAGACTGTCATTTAAAAATTCCACCTTGGATGATACTACCAAGTGGTGATACTGAGTGATGCTACTACCATTTGGTAATCACATAGCATCCCTTAAAGAACTGCCTGTAAGTTAGACTTATTCCATTTCGTAAATGATTATCCTGGGCAGGCTCAGGCTGGGAGAGAAGTGATAGTGGGTTGTTATCTGCTCCTTAGCATCCGATAAAATGTTTCTGAAAGGGATGAATTCCTGAAAGGCAAGGTTAGGTATTAAGCAACTTTCAAAGATTCAGACAACCTTTGGTAGCAAGAGCACCTGTCCTGTAGGAAGAGGGACAGGGTATGGTTGTTGGTGAACAAGATAGCTGCCCCATTTAAAAGTATTTGCACTGAGATGAACTTCCACCAGCCAGCATAGGGAGGTTCGAAGCCTTAGTTCAAGCCTGGGAGAAAAAGTCATTCATCTGGATTCAGGTTTGGGCCCCAACTCCAAGGGCTTTGCATATTCTAGAACTCTGTTTAGCATTACCTTAACTGTGGTTGATCAAGTTACTGAAGTCACCTGGCAAAAACCTGGCAAAAACAAAGGGCCCAGAAGAAGCCCAGCCCTATGGTCTGTGCTCTGGGCTTACCTCTGACATGCTGGTTTGTATATGGATGCACAGTGGGAACTCAGGACTCAGAGGTTATGGTCAGGCATAGATGTGACAAGTCAGATGGAGACACTCAGCTGCTGGTCAGCTCACTGTCTCATTCAAGACCAGCTTGGAAAAGCAGAGCAACACAGCCTGCAGCTGGGAATTCAACTCTATATCAGCAGAGAAAAAAGGTAGAAAGAACAAGGTGGCGAATGACAGGGAATCTGAGAGGTTGTAGTCCTGTTGTTCCAAGATGTTTAACTCAAATGATGTATCCGGAATATACATTTATTCTTATGAGAACTTTTCTGCATGATTTTTTTCTCAAACATATTAAAAAATTGCGTTAAGTATTTAAAATATTAAAAACTGCCTCTTTTCAGTTGCACATCTTACTGCTTTCCTCTAAGCTAGTCACAGAAAAAGCATCGAGAAGCTGTTTGTAAGAATAAGAGAATACAGTAAGTATGGGTAGTAGAATACAACAAGAACTTAAAGAATAGGTATACAATCCTATTTTTTAAAAATTGAGAGGCGGGGCGCGGTAACGGACGCCTGGACCCCGTGGCGGCAGCGGCGAGTTTAGTGAGGCCTGGCAGGGCTTAGAGGCCCGGCCGGCCCGTGGCCGCAGCCGCGGAGCCTGAGGCCGGGGCGTCGTGCGCAGGCGCTACCCGGCTGGGCCGCGAGCCGCCCGCGGCCTCGGCGGCGAGGCCTTCCTGATGCCGGTTGGGGCTCTGCGGAGCAGAGCGGAGGATGCGCCCGGGGCCGCGGGCGTGGTAGAAGGCCAGCGGCCCGCTCCCCCGCGGGCGGTGGATGCGGCGGCGGCGGCAATGGACGCCCTAGAGGAAGAGAGCTTCCGGCTGCCCGTCTCTTCGCCTCTGATGCAGAATTTGATGCTGTGGTTGGATATTAAGAGGACATTATCATGGATGGTGAGTTCCAGCTATTACAGAGGAATTGCATGGACAAGTACTACCAGGAGTTTGAAGACGCAGAAGAGAGTAAGCTCACCTACACACCTACTTTTAACGAATATGTTTCTTTGGTAGAAAAGTATATAGAAGAACAGCTGTTGGAGTGGATTCCTGGATTTAACATGGGGGCTTTCACTACAGCTTTACAGCACCATAAAGATGAAGTGGCCGGTGACATTTTCGACGTGCTTCTCACGTTTACAGATTTTCTAGCTTTTAAAGAAAGCTTTCTGGACTACCGAGCAGAAAGAGAAGGCTGGGGACTGGACTTAAGCAGCGGTTGAGTGGTGACTTCATTGTGCAAATCATCTTCTATGCCAACTTCCCAGAACAGTCTGCGACGCTAGGTCCCACCTGCAGGTAATGGGATCTTTCTAGACATCACCAGGCCAAAAGACTGGGAGAGGCTTTGGCTAATGATGTCAGAAGAATATGTCTTGGAAAGACTGACTCTGTTCTACAACTCTTCACTAATGTTAAGTATTGATGGGTCAGAAGAAAATTACCTGACTTCCTGGACACGTTCTTGTCTTCGGTAACCCTCGTACTCCTCCCTGAGTAGATGCCTCTCGCAGGAGCTTCTGAGTCTGGCTCCTGCATCAAGCCCAAGACCAGCATTCCACCTGGGGGGCACTTCCCCAGCATACATGTTGGTGTGCCCATGTTGGAAGAACCCTATCATCAACTCTCTTGGCCCAGCAGGCCTTGCATGTCCCATCAGGCTTTTTGTGCACTCACAGCTTTTTATATGGGTCAGAGTTTCAGTCCTGCAGCCTCAGTGGGGTTTTTGACTGGAAGTATTTATCTAGGGGTTAACTCAAGCTAGCTGCCCATCTCAAGATTTCTGAAAATCCTATCACATTTAGTCTTGGCTGTAGGAATCAACTTAGATTCCCTTTACCTAAAAGGTGCATGTGAAAATCAATTCCTAGTCTTACATGTACAGTCCTTGTATCACTGTCTTCTGCTGGTCCTGATGTAGTCCCATTGTTTCTATAACTCTCGTTTACGTGTTTTTTAAAAAATATTTTTATAGATGAATACTCAGGCTAACCTAGTGGATATAATCTTGGAACTTCCATGATTACCCACTTCAAGATCAAAATATTATATGCTGTGTGCTTTTTAGCTGTTAGTGCTATGAAAGCAAACATGCTTGCTACGTTGGTGTTCCTATTTTACTGGGCACCAATGAATGTATGCTGGAAGTAGTCTGAAAGGTTTCCTTTCTTAGAGCGTGTTAGTGTTTGTGTAGGTTTGCTTAAAACCCTTTCTGTGTAAAACAGCTCCTTAGGTTTTCTGTTGGGGTAGGGGCTCTGCACTTACTTCTTACTGTCAAAATAATCCTACCAAGATAGTGTTCCACTGGTCTAGCTCAGTAGGAGGTAGCAAACAGCTTTACTGGTCATCTGTCTGCTTGGGGTTAGTACAATGTTCGATAGAACATGACTGACAAGAAAACATGGATGTCACATCTCTAGAAAGAAAAACTGTAGTAGTTCAATTCCCAATGTGTACCTTAGTTGTTATTTTGTTTTTATTTTTATTTTTCAAGTAAAAATAAGAATCTCTGCTGACTTTTCACTTGGCTGTTCTGGTTTTAAAGGATGAGCTATATATAGGCTGTGTGTTTTTCTGTACCGATGTGGCATTTATTAAATACTTTTTACCATGAGTAAAAATAAAATAAATAATAAAAAATTGAACACCTAAAACTAATACAATGATCTATGTCAGTTATATCTCAACTTAAAAAACTGTTAAATGAGAAAACTACCCCAAAATCCTGTATACAAATGCCTTAAAAGTATCAAGTATTTAAGAATAACTCTAATAATAAATTTGGTATAAGGACTCTGAGATTATTTATAAAACCTTATTAATAGACATTAAAGAAGACTTAAACAGAGAGATACCATGTCAATGGATTGTGAAATTCATTGATTTCATGTCAGTTCTCTTTAAATGCGTCTGGAGATCGAATGCAGTCACAGTAAAAATTCCAAAAAATTGTCTTGAAACCTCACGAGCTGGCTCTAACATTCATGTCAAACTACAAAAGGTCAAAACTAGCCAATATCATCTTGAAGAAGATGACCGAGGTGGGAAAAAGTGATCTTCCAGATATCAGAATTTATTATAACATTATAATAAATAAGTCAGTGTGGTATTTGTATAGGGATGGATAAACTATTGGAAGAAATAGAGCCTAGACACCAATCCACACGTACTATTGTAAAAAAAAAAATGGATTTGAAACAAGATAATAAAGAAAGATACTCTGTTCTTAGCCTATGGAAATAAAAAGGGCCACGAAAATAATTTTCTTCATCGGATGAATTATTTAATTATCTTGTTTTGATCTGTGAGTTCAAGAAGGCTGCATTTTAGAGGTGGTGTTTGGTTTATGAAGGTTTAAACCTCCTGGGTTACTTGATTTAAAAGTTTCAGGAGAAATGGATGTTACAGAAACTCAGTCCTTAAAACGTGGTGTGTTTCTCTCTATTTTATAGATGAGGAAACTAACTTCTAAGAGGAGAGTGTTAAATAATTTATTGAAGTCATATTAGTAAACAAAACAACTGGAATTTGAACCCAGATCTCACCAATTCTGGGGTCTAAGCTCTAAGCTACTAGAAATCTGTAATGTTATCTCCCAGACCCTTTGCTGTCTCCCAGGAAATAGGAATGTTAAGTGAAGCATGATCATGTATTTCAGTTTTTATCCATTAATCATTCTTTGGGCCTGGTGGAGCCTAGCAATAGTGCTCACTACTTTCCTTCCCCTCTCCTTCCTTCTCCTCCCTGCTTTATTGACAACAGAACCCATTTGCTTTGACTCCGACTGAATAAGGTGTTTGTTTGTTATTTTAAAAATATGTCGGGATATATGTATAGCTGATTCACTTTGTTATACAGCAGAAACTAACACACCATTGTAAAGCAATTATACTCCAATAAAGGTGTTAAAAAAATATGTCAAGCATACAGAAAAGTGTAGAGAGTGTTATAATACAATAGGATGTCTATTACCCAGCTTTTAAAATGTTAACATTTTGATGTAATTGCTTCAAAATCTTTTGGGTGAAGATGGTCAAAAGGTACAGACCTCCAGCTGTAAAATAAAAAAGTCCTGGGGATGGAATGTACTGCATGGTGACTATAGTTAATAATACTTATATTGCATTATTGAAAGTTGCTGAGAGTAGATCTTAAAAGTTCTCATCACGGGAAAAATTTTGTAACCATGTATATGGTGATGCTTGTTAACGAGGCTTATTATGGTGATCATCTCACAATATATACAAATATCGAATCATTATGTTGTACACCCGAAACTAGTGCTATATCTCAATTATACCTCAATAAGAAAATATCTTAGGCTTTAATAAATAAAACAAAGAACCATTATAAAGTTGAGCCCCTTGTACTCCTTCCCAATTCTATTAACCTCCGTCATTACTCAGACCATAAATATTGTTATTTATCATCTCCCCGCATGTGTTTGTGGATATATACATATGTGGAGAAAATGTTTAAACAATATGTAGTGTATTTATGTAAGTTTTGTACATTTCTAAGAATGGTGCACTGCATGTATACTTTGCAAATTGCTTTAGTCATTAGCATACGTAAAGCTCAACTTTGTTCATTTTGACTGCTTTATAGCATACCCTTCTGGTTATTTTGCAATTTATCATTCTCCAGTTGACAGATATTTACGTTGCTTCTAATATTTTGATATTATAAAAGAGTGGCAATGAAAATTCTTGTATACGTCTCCTTATGCACATGTGTGAGTTTTTCTGGCGTTAGAATCTCTCAATCACGTGTATGAACATGTCCAATTTAAGTGGTTTTTGCCAAACTGTTTTGCAAAGCAGTTGCACTGAAATTTTATTCCCACCATAACTGTATGACAGTCTTCGCCAACTCTTGATATTTTCAGACTTGTTAAATTTTGCCCACCTGATGGAATGATTAATTGGGTCTGACAGCAGTTTGTATTTAACTTTCTCTGATTCCCCGGAAGGGTAATTATCTTTTCATGTGACGACTGGCCATTTAGTTTTCCTCTTCTATGAATTGCCTGTCCCCATCTTTGCCTATTTTGCTATTGGATTGTTTGGCTTTTCTATTTTGATTTGTAAACTAAGCCTTTTTTATGTGCATTGCCAGACTTTTTACTATTCTTCAGCTTTTCTTTTCACTGATTAGGAAGTGTTTTGCTGCACGGAAGTCTTGAATTTTGTCAATGTTTTGATCTTGTTTAGAAAAATCCCCCTATTCACAAATTATAAATATATTCTTTATTTGCTTTTTACATGTGTCTTTGTATCACCTGAAATTGATTTCTGGGTATGATATGACATAGACAGTCAATTTGTTTTATTTTTTCATATAGATGAACAGTTACACTGTTTTCCCCATTGGTGGGTAAAGCCATGTCTCTTATATCGAGTTACCATGGAAATGTGTGTTTCTGGTTCTTTATTCCATTGGCTGTTCATGTTTTTCTGTGCCAATATCATGTCTTATTTTATCACTTTAAAATAACATATTCTTTTCCATAGGGCATCTAGTTCTTTGTTTTCCAAGTTATCTTGGATACTCTGGTTCTTCTGTACTTCTGTAGCAGTGTTTAGGGAGCCTGTCAAACTTCGTGAAAAACCCTTTTGGGATTTTCATTTTATTGCATTGAATTTATATATTAATTTTGGGAAAATTGACATCTTAACACCTTTTTCTTCCCATGAAATATTATCTCTTCAATTATTTAGGTTTTGCTGTAAGCTTTTGAATATTTAGACTTATTCCTAGATACATTAGACCTTTTGTTATTGTAAATGGGTTGTCCTTGAAATAATAATTAAAAATTTTTTTTCTGGTGTTTCTGTAGGAACACAGTTGATTCATGTGGCTTGATAGTTAATCCAGCAAATTTACTAAACTCTGTTAGTACAGTTTGTTTATATATTATCTTGCATTTTATATGTAACTGATTAATCATTTGTGAAAAAGAGTAAGTTTTTCTTTTCCAATTCTTTCCTTTTTTTTTTTTTCTTATTGTTTTGGCTATAATCACCAATACATGCTAAAAGCAACTGGTGATTGAATCACCTTTGTTTTGTTTCTGCCTTAAAAGGGAATATTTCCATCAAATATGACAATTGCCATACATAAACCTTTTACCAAGTTAAGGAAGTTTCCTTCTAACCCTAGATTGCCAAATTATCATGAAAGGCTATTTAAATTTACCAAACGCGTGTTTCCATTTCTAGTGAGATGATCATTGGCCTTTCTTCTTTCCTTGAATTTGTTCGTGTGATGAATTCTGTTACCAGATTTTTAAATGTTAAATCATCTTTGCATTCTGGAATAAACTCTATTTAGTCACACCTCTCTCTCTTTCCCTATATAGATCTAGATGTAGATCTACAGATATAGAAACTATATTTTATTTAGGAACTCTTCATTTATGTTCTTAAATAATACTGGCCAGTAATTTATTTCACTCTTAATCTCCTTTTTGTTCTTGTACCATGGGTGTGCTGGCTTCATACAAATATAACCAAATAAACTGAGAATGGAAAATCAAAACAGTAGTATGAGGTAATTTTAGGTAGGTTTCAAAACAAATGGAAGTAAAATGCTGAACTACAGTAACATGGGAGCCAGAGGTGTTGGAGTGAAAGCTCATCGAGGGAAGAGGATTACCTTTAGACTTCAAGCCAAGTATGCATGTTAAAATATTAAAGATAAGCATGAAAGAGTAGAAATGGAAATGTAACTGGAACCAGTTGAAGTGGAGAAGGGAGAATGCAAAACCTCAGTCGGTTCAGCCATCTCTTTAGTCTGATATTCTTGGGTCCTATCCTACCGCGTACTGTTCTGCTGATTCTCACACATGGTATCCTTCCTGTGTGTTTGTAGTCTTTGGGATGATGAATTCATCATCAGTGGGGCTGATTCGAGAGAATCCTGTGTGGCTGTATTGAGGTCTGGCCCTCTGGAGAGGTTTGATGCTTGCTAGTACCAGCACGTGGATGGGAGGGGGGGCGGAGATATCACAGGCTAAGGACTGTGGTTTGTGTTAATTTCTCCTCCTTTGGGTCCTCAGATTTGGCAAAGGTCTAACTTCATTCTCAGACTTGGCAGAAGGTCTAACTTCAAATCCCATCTTGATGGGGAAGGGAGGGGTTTTGATTTCTGAAGGGAGTCTTGTGATTTATTTATTTCCCAACCTGGAGCCTAAGCTAAGACAAACTTCCTTGTTTTCCCCAGTGCACCTGGGTAGATTATTTTTTCTGTTCCACTCTTTTACTGATAGGGAGATCTTCAAGACTCCTAGCTTAACTACTGGGTCTCAGTTCTAAGTCACTTCCTCAGTCAAGGCCAAGGGCTCATTTTCTTTTTCCCAGTTATATTTAATGCCCTGTCTCCATGATCCTGACAGTGTGCTACCAGGGCAGCCTATCACCTCAGTTTGCTGTTCCCTTTTAGCTCAGCAGTGTATCTAAAACACTATATTTTTTCTCCAGCATGTCTTAGTGTTTTTAGGCTTGTTTGTTTGTTTGTTTTCCATTTCTTCCTCTTGGGCCCAGACTCAAAATTCTCTCTGGAAATTCAAGTAATATGATGTCACTCACTCAGCCTGTTACAAGGGGCCATAACAGATACAAAGTATTTTTATTGATTTACACTTGTTTTCCATAGTTTTCTTTTTTACATGTGTGTACATCATATTCACGTACATTGTTACTGTATAAGAAGTAGCATTTTATGTACTTTTTCAGATAAAGTTTAAAAAAATCTAGTAGTTGCTCATTCTTCAGCTACTGTGAGGCTCACGTTCTAACTTTAGAACATTTTTAGTTTGCATCAGCATTGTTTTGTGTCCTATTTTCTGATTATAGTGGTAGATCATTCCTTTTTTTCTTTTTATTGTTTCTAATTTGAGACTCTAAAAAGTGTGAGAACTATTTTTCTTGTTAATAGAGACTTAATTGCATTTAATTAAATTCTGTGCCATCTCTTTTCAGTCTTTTTTTGGTGGGGGGGGAAGAGGGAGGAAATGTGTGGAAGGTCTGATTATTTTAGATTTAAGAACTAGAATTGAAGAGCCCTTAGAGATATCTTATTTTACAAATGAGAAATTGACACTCAGAGCAGTTATGAGACCTACTGAAGCTGGTGAGCACCAGAATCAGGAAGAAGTCCTCACCCACTCCATTGTTGTACTTTAACAGAAGTGGGAAACCAAATAGACTTGATTTAGATCTTATTACTGGTCCTTTATTCAGTATAAATTAAAATCTCCCTTTGGGATGTCAGTAGAGTACATATTTACATTCTTATCTAAATGCTTACTAAATCATAAAGGTTTAGTTACCAGTTCGTGAGCTTGTGCTAAGTGCTCCCTTCTCCGCTTGGCTAATGAAGATGTAGCTGTCTTTCAGGAGATTAAATACCACACTGAATGGACTGTGAGTGACCCCACACCAGGCGCCCAGGTGTTTCATGTTGGTACCCCTGGAAGGCATAGCGTAGTGTAGTGCCATGCCCCATACCTGGCATTCCAGAAATGTTTGTGAATGTGCCAATGAAGAAATGAAGTGCATAGCGAAGATGAACACCCTCTGTGTCTCTTTAGAGTTCAGGCTTGGCAGAGTTGTTATGACTTTTGAGATCACATGATGGGTGAGGTAAATTTTTGAGATTTGGAACATCTGTTCTGTAGAGCAGCGAACGAGGCCTCCTCCCTCCACCCCATCATCCTGAGATGTAATTGGTGGATGTGCAAAGGGCGTGAGTATGGACTTCTCTTTTTAGCTTTGAGGACAGTTTATTTTTGGAATCATTCTATTTTGTTTACATCTTTGTTTCTTGGGCAGGGCGGAATTCTGTAACTTACTACAGAGAAATTTCTCATTATAGTCATCGGGATTTTGGAATAATGAACTTTAAAAAAGTATTTGAGTTTTGTCTGATTATATTCTTGCTTCCCCCTAAATCTATTGCAACAGATACTACTTTTCTAAAGAAGAAAAGAAAATCATTTATAGTCTTACCTATATAAATTTCACAGAATTGTCATTCTATACATCGTTTTTTTACTCTATTTTCTCCAGTAATATGAAAAGTAATCATCTTTTAGTATATTAACTACTCAATTTGGTGGCTTTTGAATCGATTATATTTAAACTTATTTTTGAAAATTATTGTTACAACTTAAATAGTATGTTTTGATTCGTACCTGAGTAATAAGAGAAAATGAACAGATATTTCCATACTTCTCTTCCCCTATTTTTAAGTTCTTATTGATACAGTGATTTTAGTTCCAGATTATTATTAATTTATTGTCTTTATAATAAGTACACCCTCAAGAGTTATTTTTGATATTTGTTTTATAACCATTTGGAGAGCAATTACTTAGACTCAATTTTGTTTTGTGTATTTTTGATGCTTACTGCCAGTCTTTCTATTCGATTGTGGTTTTTATTTTTACTTTTTTCATGGCTTACTTGCATTTGTATTTTCTTTAGGAAGGAAATGTAGATGATGATCTTTTGGAGCTCCCACATCTCTGGGACTGTTCTTTATTATCTCCTATGAGAACATCAGTATAGTTGGCTGTGGAATTTATGGATATCAAACATTTTCTCCATATAATGGAGATTTTTTTCCAAATTGAAGTATAATCGAAATAATGGAGATTTTGATTGGTTGTGTTCTATCTTTTGGAATTCTACAGTAGAAGCTTAGCAATACCATATTTTCTCTCTTTCTCTCAATATTTGATTTGTTTGCTTTTTGTTTATTTTTTTATATTTTTAGAATTTCGAATGTTAACCTTGAGATTCCAAAATCTAACCTAGCTATATCTGAATTTTAGTGATTTTTTAAAAAAATTTATTTATTTATTTATTTTTGGCTGTGTTGGGTCTTCGTTTCTGTGCGTGGGCTTTCTCTAGTTGTGGCGAGCGGGGGCCACTCTTCATCGCGGTGCGCAGGCCTCTCACTGTCGCGGCCTCTCCTGTTGCGGAGCACAAGCTCCAGACGTGCAGGCTCAGTAGTTGTGGCTCACGGGCCTAGTTGCTCTGCGGCATGTGGGATCTTCCCAGACCAGGGCTCGAACCTGTGTCCCCTGCATTGGCAGGCAGACTCTCAACCACTGCGCCACCAGGGAAGCCCAATTTTAGTGATTTTAATCGACTCTTTTGTAATTTATGTAAGCTTAAACCAGTAATCTGAGGTCTTTCTCCTTAAGCAATAACTTTTCTTATGCTTCAAGCTGTGTTACTTAAGCTTTGTCCTAGGCTTACTTGGAAAGCTAGTTATGTTTGGAATGTTTTTCCTATACGTGCCTTCTTTCCTTTTATTCTTATCTCTGACCATCTTCTCTGAGCACTGAGTAAACTTCCTAAGTTTGTTTTCTATTTGCCATTTCAGTTTTCTGGAATTTTTTTTTTTTTTTGGCGGTACACAGGCCTCTCACTGTTGTGGCCTCTCCCGTTGCGGAGCACAGGCTCCGGACGCACAGGCTCAGCGGCCATGGCTCACGGGCCCAGCCACTCCGTGGCATGTGGGATCTTCCCAGACCGGTGCACGAACCCGTGTCCCCTACATTGGCAGGCGGACTCTCAACCACTGCGCCACCAGGGAAGCCCAGTTTTATGGAATTTTTATACATCATTTCATTGCCTGAATTATTGTTTTTAATTGGAAAATAGTTTTTCATCTCTTTGGTGGGCTCAGTGATGAAGTTCTAATGATGTCCATTGCATATTTAATCCTGGAACCACTGAATAGGCTAATTTACATGGTAAAAGGGGCTTTTCAGGTGTGATGAAGTTCAGGATTTTGTGATGGGGAGATTATCCTAGGTTATCTGGGAAGGTAATCACAAGGGTCCCTAAATGTGGGAGATGGAGGAAGAAGGGTCAGTGTTAGAATGATGTCAGTGTGAGAAAGACTTGGCTGGCCATTGCTGGCTTTGAAGCTGGAATGGGGCCAGGAGATGAAGAATGTGGGCTGTCTCTGCAAGTGGGAAAAGACAGAAAAATGTCTCTTCTAGAGCCTCTGGAAAGGAACACAGTCCTGCCAGCACCTTGATTTAGCCCAGTGAGCCCCACTTCGGACTTCTGACCTCCAGAACTGTAAGATAATAAATTTGTCTTTTTAAGCTACTAAATTTGTGGCAATCTGTTACAGTAGCAATGGGAAGCTAATATAATCTCTATGTAGTTTTTCTCTGAAAAAAAAAAAATTTTTTTTTTTTGTCTTCGTAATGGCTGGCTGTATTTTCAGTGCTTGTACCCTAACAAAGCATTTTGAGGATCAAATCAGAAATATCCTAGTATTTAATCTTTTCCATTCCCCCCCCCTTTTTCTTTTTTAATAAATCTGCTTCAAGGGGAGGTATTTTCTGTTATTCTTTA
This sequence comes from Monodon monoceros, assembly GCF_005190385.1. Classification (NCBI taxonomy): domain Eukaryota; kingdom Metazoa; phylum Chordata; class Mammalia; order Artiodactyla; family Monodontidae; genus Monodon; species Monodon monoceros. The sequence goes on along the minus strand of NW_021703782.1, from coordinate 90,941,397 downwards.
GGATGGCCATCTCCTCCTCTGAGATTGTTTTCTCCCCATTGTGTTGGCTAATTTTTTCTGTTTGCCATATCATTATAACCATGACTACCTGAATGTCTTATAGTCCAAGCACAGTTGAATTGCATTCTCTCAGAGCTTGATGTGGGTTTCTGCCTAAATCCATCAGGTCCTGAAAAAGGAAAGAAGCACTTTCACACTACCCTTGTGACTACCTTTGAAGGTGCTGCCAGGGCATCCTTCACTTATTCTCCAGATCTGCTGCTTTTTGCAGATGGTAGGAGAAAAGTTTTAATTCTTCTTTCAATTCAGTCCTGTTGTACTAAATCTAGCTGAAATTCCTGAAGTTTTTCTCAGGTATATTCTACCCTTACTATTTTTAATTCCTGGTATATTTTCTACTGCTTTAATATTTAGTTGGCAATTTGATTAAATATAGAGTTCTAACCCACAATATTCTTAGTAGAATTTTAAATCTGAAATAGACCTTATGTATAATTTAGTCCAATTTCCTCATTTAACAGATGGTAAAACTGAGAGGTTCAAAAAATCATGTAAGTTATGTCATTAAATATGGTTTTTATGGTATCACTACTCAATTTTTGAGAGATAAGAGATGGAATAGAACCAGGTCACATGCCATTTGCTGAGTAAACATTGGATACCTTCAGAGAAAATTTTTCAGTTTTATTCATCTTAGCATATTGTGGCTTAAAAAGCCAATTTATACTTTATTTTGTCATTCTTAATTATATGGTTTTTCTATGTGGGAAAAGCAAAGAAGCTGTTCATATCACTGCTTGACTTTGTTGGCAGTTGGTGTTTAGAAGTTGGAATGCTGTGAAATACTACATGCTTCCTGTTTGATTAAGAAATTTCTTTGTCTGGAGAAAGTAAATGGTTACAGGAGCTAAAGGAAAGAACAGAATTTTCATTTATATAATATTTATGATTTTTTAATATCCTTTGCAGAAAGAAAACTTGTGAAGTGTAAACGTTTTTTGAATTATCTTTAATTTATTAAAGCAATCAGTATATATTTAGAATCTAATCTAATAGTTGGATGCTATACAACAGTGAACAAGAAAGCTAGAATCTCTGCCGTCATAATGCTTACAGCCTAGTGTGGGGAGGTGTCAATAGATAGTGAAGCAATTATTATACAGTGTGGTAAGTGTTGTTATAGGAGTAATGCAGGGAACTGTGGTAGGAGGCACCTTGCCCAGACGTGGGAAGATCTGGGGAGAATGACTGGAAATAATAATATTTCAACTGGTACATGAAGAATGAGTATAAGGTGAAAATGGGGGGAAGATTGTTCTAGGCCAGTGGTGTTCAAAGTGTGGTCCTTAGCCCAGGAGCATCAGCGTCATGTGGGGCCCCACCTCAGATCTGCTAAATCAGACAGATGTGGTCATCAGGCTGTGTTTTACAAACCCTCTGGGTGTTGATGCAGAAAACCTCTGTTCTCAGCAATGCTGAGAACCAGAGGTGAGAGAGAGCACAGTACATTGAATAGAGCTGAAGCAGAGAGTTTAAAGTCGTTAATAGCTTGAGTTGAGGCTGGAGAGGCCTGATAAGGAGGCCTGATAAGGTGGTTGAAGAGTATGGATTTTTAGCTTAAGTGCACTTGTTAGCCATTGAAGCGTTTTTAGTAGAGGAGCAGTTTGGGCAACTTTGTCTTTTAGAAAGATCACTAGAGAAGAGATTGGTGCTAGGTAGAAAGAACACCTAGGAAGCCAGTGTAGTAGTAATGCTGGTGGCCACGAGGATGGAATAGTAAACAGGTTGAACAGATACTTAGGAAGGAGAAGTTACAGGGTATGGTTATTGGTTAAATGATGAAGATGAGGGGAAAAGGAATTCCCACGTTTAGCATTCAGGCCACTAGAAAGATAGTGGTTCTCTAGCCTCTGAAATAGTGACCGTCCGAGGAACAAGTTGGGGAAGGTTATAAGTTTGAGCTTGGTTTTGAACACAGAGACAGAAGTAGTTACGAGGTTGTCAGAGGTAACAGTGGGCAGTTTGGTATTTGCTTAGAGTTAAGGGAAGAAATAAGGGTCAAATATGTAGATATGGGAGTATTTGAGATACATAAGATAATTGAAATCTTGGAAGACATATTAGAAAACTCAATGAAAGTGTGTTGAATGAGAATATAGGGTAGAAACAGTAATGTTGCACAGGGGATGGGGAACCTCAGAAATGACTGAGAAGGACCAACCAGGGAGAGAGAGAGATCAAGAGCCAGGATAGTATGATGTCATGATAGCTAAAGAAAGAGAATTTTCTAAAAAAGAGGCTCCCAGTCATGTATCTGATGCTTTGAGGGGTTAGTAAGGTGAGAACTGAAAAATTTCCATTGGAACAGCCACCAGATTGGTGTGATTTGGGGAAGTTATGTGAAACTCAAGAATTGACTAGAGTGGATTTGATGGAGGGGAAGGGGGAGAAGCTGTACCATAGGTAATTGAGAAATTTGTGTGTGTCCAGTGAGACACTGGAGAGCAATTGGCTATGAAGGGGAAAAATCATCAGAGCTGGAAGCCAAACATGAAGTTATATGGGGATTTCTTTCTTTCTTTCTCCCTCCCTCTATCCTTCTCTCCCTCTCTCCCTCTCTCCCTCTCTCCCTCTCTCCCTCTCTCC